>NC_140173.1:130046909-130571909 GCF_963971535.1 Notolepis coatsorum
GACAAGGACTTATAAGACAGTGTGTAAAGGGCGCTGACACATCAAACGGTTACACAGGCTCAATGTCAAATCCAATTAGTGACAGTGAGTGAGCTAAAACTACAAATTGAAAATCATGTATAGATACTCATTCATATTAATGAACAACCGTGATTAAAGATGTGCCATCATTACATTTTCTGTGCTGGATTCATTGTGCCCAGGAATCAATGGCAGAAATAGTCATAACTCCTTCATTGTTGACACTGAATGATTCAACAGTGCTCGCACCCAAACTACGCTGAATTGATGAATAGATAGCTGGCAAGATGATAAGGCGAAGAGGACACAACAAGCACTGAAAACAATAGATTTACTGAATTAACACAAAGCCGCTCAATAAATGGGCTAGTCTAGGGTGAATTCGGTTTTAGGTGCATTGATAGTCTAAACGCAAGGCGGCAAACGCGGCATAACATAATGTATGCATGTCAGAGGTCCTGTCATTCTGTCTTCGCCTCACGACACCCACAACAACACGACATTCTTTCGAGGATACGTCTTAAACAGTCAATAAGATGTATAGCCTTCAAACAGCAACGTCGTCGTATCCCGTGGTTACACATGTTTTTCTACCGCGCGGCACTATTATTATTTCAGCACCATGGACGGCGGCTATACTGCATTAACTGCAAGACGCCCGCGCCCGTAATCAATCCCTCTTATCTGTCGCGAATTTCACGCAAATATACACAATAAAGCAATATCGTTAATTGATGATTTACCTGGAAAAAAACGCACAGCCCCGCGATAGGACTCCTGTTTCCTTGCAGACCTGGTATATACGCCTTGGGTACAGTACAGTAGTATGTCAACTGGCAGACATAGGAATGCGAGGATAATTCATTGGCAATGGGAAGAGGGAGGCATTCGATGCAGACTTGGTTGGTTGGTACACAGCTCTCTCGTCCACTCACAATGATGCCGAGAAGCGCGGGCGCGCGGCACGCACCTCAGAGCTCTGTGAACGTGCATCGATCCATGATGACCAATCGCATGCAAAGAATGAGCTACAGCCTGTTTTGGAGGAAATGCAGTGGCAATATTGTAACAGTATTGTTTAGGAAATTGTAGTATTGTAACATTTATCTCCAAATGTACATTCTCCTCCCCCACCGTATGTATATATTTTCTCCCCACCGTATGTATTGTATATATCTCTCCCAAACCACCCACCCCCTCCTAATGTACCAGTACCCCAGTACAGTCCCCTCCCCATCTTATGTATATATACTCTGTCAGGATCTATGGGTAACAGTATATATTTGAATATCGTATATGTCACAAATGTAACAGTACTAAATACCTGTATGTCCCTATGCCATAAATGTCATGTATGTTGTGTATGTCATAAATGTCACTATGAATTGAAAATGGGGGACCCTGATGTAAACAAGACAATCGACTTTCTCTGGTCTGCATCCCCTTAACAATTGTGTGTATTGAGCCGTATATTGTACCCATTCTGCAATCTGTTAAATAAAGTTTTCATTCATTCATTCATCGGAGGCCGTAAGATCAACATGCAAAATGCGAATGATCATTTCCATTGTGTTGATAACCAAAGATTGATATACAGTATAGGCTATAGCATAGTTGGCATTACAGGGGAAATCCACCCTAAAACATAATTTCCATTTTATTGTCTAGTTCAATCCAATTCAATCTCTAGATTGTGGACATTAACAAATCATTAGACTCGATTGATGATGTAAACTATAGCCTGCCCATGCACACAGTGGGACAATGAGACCCAGTTTGTGGACAATGACAGTATCCCAGTTGGTTTCACTGGGATGTGGGCACATTATCAGGTTGATAACTCTTAGAAATACAACCAAATAAAGCTGATTTTGGACATAAAAGGTCAAGCATTGTAGTGTATGACTCCATAGAAGCAGTGGAGCAGCTCCAAAATTGTGTCTCTTGATGACATCATAGACTTGGACCCTCGCTCGATTTCCAGTTTTTGTTAACGTTGTTCATGTTTATCACATGGATAACATATGGGAATTCTGTTTTAGCTTCGGCTTTCATTTGGTCATTGTGAAAATGCTCAAAAGCATTAGTAACGAGGCAAGGCGGATCCTGTTGGCCGCAACTCATTAGAGCTGAATATTGGCTCGCTCTCTCTTTCGCAGGCTCCATGGTCAAGGGTTGTTATTTCAAAGGCCTAATTAACTATCTTAATTAGGCACCCAATAACACAACCTCTTTTGAAGATCTACCAGATGAAAATAAGACACGGTTCTAAAGCAGATCTTATCACAATCTTCTCCCTGTCAGTGTTTCAGCCATGCTGCATTATTCAGAGATCATTCTAATAATGCTCCTTTCTGAGAATAGCTTGGCAGAATGTTAATCATATCGATGTAGCCCAGGGATACCAGATTAGCATGAAAAAGACCATTAAAATGGATGGCTATGGCACAGAGGAGATGATAGCAAGTTTCTCCTTCAAGGTCACTCAAATGGGTTTCATCTCTTTGTATTTTACAGATCTTTGTTAGTGTATTAGCATATAAATAATCATGGAAGGTTTGCAGAGCACACACAGTAAGATTTCGGTATTGTTTTGTATTATGGAGGCAATCGTTCAGTGGAATTCTGTCCTTGTTGAAGACAGAAATTCTGTGTAGGATTTTTAGTAACTGTCTAACTGCATATATAACTGTTTACATTAGTAACTGTCTAACTGCATATATAACTGTTTACACTAGTAACTGTCTAACTGCATATATGACTGTTTCTACTAGAGGGCGCTCTAGGCGGAGACACTCAGGAACACCGCCAGGTGGCGAGTATAAATAGTGGTGTCTCCTCCCACTTCTTTCTCTTTCCCCCAGTCTCTCAGTGAGAGAAGACCTGTAGTGTTACTGCTCTGCCATGTGAATAATAAACCACGCCAGTTAAGGCTCAAGATAGAAACCATGCCTCTTGACCACATTATTGTCGCCCTATAGCCGAATTCTGTTAACAGGTTATGGGCCCAGATAACGCCGGGGCGAAATAATAAGGGTACTGTAGCAAGCTTAGCTAAAGTATAGGCTAGGTTAGCGCCGGGAGCACCGCGTGGCTAGACGCTAGGCCAACAAGAGCTAAAGCTTACCACCAACGAAGAGGATGGAAAACAAGGGAAGGGGCAAATGGCCATCATTCAATGGAAAAGCAGAGGACTATGAGCTCTGGGAAGAGCGCATGCTATGCTGCATGCACAGTGCGGGGCTGAAGGAGAAGATCCTGGAAGCCCCCACGGGAGAACTGACGGCGGAAGAGCAAGCCCTGGACGACCAGCGTAACGCAGACGCGTACTGTGAGTTAGCGCCGCTGCTCGACGACACCAGCCTGGGGCTGATATTCCGCGACACTAAAGACCGAGGCCGAGAAAGCCTGGAGGTGTTGAGAGAGCATTACATCGGGCGAGGAAGACCCAGAGTCGTGGCCCTCTACATAGCACTAACGGCCCTGAGGAAGGGGCCCACCGAGACTGTGACCGAATACGTCAACAGAGCGGAGCAGATCACGACGCCATTGAGGAGTGCCGGAGAAGCACCAAGCGATGGGCTAATGATGGCGATGATGATGAGAGGACTACCGGAGCTGTACAAACTGTTCACACTCCTGGTAACACACGGTTCAACGGACATAACGTTGGGACAGTTCAAGGCTAAGTTAAGGAACTTCGAGGCCTCAGAAGATACCCACCCAGCCGCCGCGGAGGCGGGAGAGAGGGTGCTAAAGGCCAGAGCGACGCCAAGGGAGAGGACCAGGACCACGACGGAACTGGCGTGTTGGAGATGCGGAGAGAAAGGCCATAGGAGAAGCGACTGCACAAAGACTGTCTGGTGTAGCTTCTGCAAATCCACGGGGCACACAGACAGAGCGTGCATGAAGAAACACGACCAGAGCGAGCGATACGCGCATGGGCAAGATGACGGCCATGGACGAGACGGCGGCCAAGGACAAGACAGAGGCCACGGACAAAATGGCTGCTACCGACAAAATGGCAGCTACGAACAAGATGGCGGCTACAGACAAGAAGACGGCTGTGGACAGGATGACGACAGCAGACATGATGGCGATGTGAGACGGATCGTGACGACGCCCGGAGAATAACGGGACAAGAAGACTGCGCACAGCATGGAGCTGGCAGACGGGAGACGCACCTACGGATTGGCGCAAGAGAGAGGAGACGCACAGGTATGCCTCACGGACAGTAAGGGGCGCCGGCGTACGGTGATGTTAAAGAACGCTCTCTACATACCATTGTTCCCACAATGACTATTCTCTGTAATAGCTGCTACTGCAAGCGGTGCCAAGGTATTCTTCGATAAAGGTAAAAATGTTCTTGTAGAACCTGACGGTACACGGTTTGACATAAAGATGTACCAGAGAGTATATTATCTGCAAACGGAGTGTAATGACAACGACAAGTGTAATGATAATAATGATATGTGTAGCGTGATGGCCAGTCACGATATTCAGACATGGCACAAGCTTATGGGTCATTGTAATTACGAGGATTTACTGAAACTGCAAGTAGTGTCAGAAGGCATGCACATTGAAGGAGAAAAGCGTAGACCTGACAAAAATTGTGCAGAGTGCAAAACGGGGAAGTTTACTCAACCGAGATACAGAAATCCCACAGACAGAGTAAGGGTACCACTTGCATTAGTTAACACGGACCTAGCCGGCCCAGTAAGCAACGAGTCCATAGGAGGCTTTGGATATGTACTGTCTTTTACAGATGTGTGCACAGGGGCAGTGTTTGTTTACTTTCTCAAAGCAAAGAGTGGCACGCCCCAGGCCACGGAGAGATTCCTGGCAGACGTAGCCCCTTATGGTAACGTAGGATGCTTGAGGTCCGACAACGAAAGCGAGTTCACAAACAGAGAGTTCCAATCACTGTTGAGAAGGTATAAGATAAGACACGAAACGTCACGTCCATATCCCCCACACCAGAACGGTGTGGCAGAGAGGGAATGGCATAACCTTTTCGAAATGGCTAGGAGTAAGCTAGCAGATAGTAATTTACCTAAGAGCCTATGGCATTATGCGGTGCAAGAAGCCGCTTACACCAGAAACAGGTGCTTTAATAAGCACTCGGGCACCACCCCGTATACAGCACTGACAGGAAAGAAGTGTAATCTAGCCAGAATGCACCGATTTGGATCAGTGTATTATGCGTACCTGCAGGACAGGGGAAAGCCCAAGTCTAGAGGGGTCAAAGAATTTTTCGTAGGACACGACAAGGGAAGCCCCGCTTTCCTAGTTTATCATCCCGGTAACGGGAGAGTGCAGAAACACATGCTAGTCGAGTTTGTCACGAAGGCAACAGGTGAGAGCGAGACACAGACAGAGGAGCCAGAGCTGGACTCCAGAGTAAGGTGTGTAGAAACAGAGACACATCAACCCAGTGTACTTAGTACGGTCGTGCAGGCAGACAGTCAGCAACCCCCAGAGGGCGATGACGAGGAGCACCCGAGGGTGACGTCAAGTGCCCCAAGCAGTGGGAGGTATCCCTTAAGGGTATCTGACAGACTATGCCCGGAAAGGGAGTGACGAGGAGGACAGTACACCTATCCCCGTTGATTACTACTACAGGGTAGTAAGTGGGGTAACCCCGACCTTTAAAGAGGTCACGTTGTCCCCCGAAGAGGGCCGACAGACAGTGGGAGGGAAATGGGTGTATTCAACCAAGTTACCAGAGGGCAGACAGACAGTGGGGGGGAAATGGGTGTATTCAATCCAGGAGGGTATTGAAGGCCACGACGAATACAGAGTATGGTTCGTAGCAAATTGCTTAAAGGCTGAAGGAGGGTACTCCATGTTTAAATAATGAAGGAGGGTGGCTACACTGCTTAAAGGCAGGAGGAGGATACTCTAGGTTTAAATACGGGAGGAGTAGAATCCAGGTTTAAATACCTGATTAGAGTCCATGTCTAAATACTGAAATGATTAAATCCTATGTTTAATCCCAGGTTTAAGTACAGAGGTGGGTGATTGTTTAATTCCATGTTTAAGTACAGAGGTGGATGACTTACCATGTTCTCAATGATGTAACTATGTGGGAAAGACCCTGAAACGTTTAGACATGTAAGAATGTAGATCAAGGGAAACACCATGTGATCAAAGACTAGACTATCAATAGGATGCTCAGAAACTGAAAAATGTACAGAGATGCTGTGGGTAGCCTCATTTATTTAACAATGTGTACCCGCCCTGACCAATGGTTTGTAGAGAGTGGATTGTCACAGCATTTGGCTGACCCCATAGAGGAGCATTTGGATTACAGCCAAACATGTTTTTTTTGTTATCTTAAAGGTACAGGATATTGTGTGAGTTTGAATACAGACAGCTCACTGGTTTTGTGGGAAAAACAAAGAAGCAGCCCACAATGGTACTATCAACTAGTGAAGCCGAATATACGGCTCTAGCTCTGACCATACATGAGTATGTTTATCCAGAACAACTGTTAGAAGTGATGGAGATAAAATTACAAGTATATTGTTTAATATGTAATAGGTAATTGGAATGTACACTCTATACCAGATAAGGTGGTTTTTGAAGATGAGGGGCATTTTGTCAACATCAGTTAAAAATGATGGACACTTGTTTATGAGGGCAACCAGGGAACCATTGTGATTGCTAGGAACCCAGTGTGTCAACATAGATGTAAACATGCCAATATAGAAAATATCATCTCATCAGATCTGTCATCAGAGAAGAAAGGATGACACCGGTTTACTGTCCAACGGACGACAGAGTAGCAGACACTATGAGGAAACCTGTTCCAAATTAAAATTGAAGGGATTTGCAAGGGTCATGTTTAATGTGAAAGTATTGACTGTCATACCCTGTTGATGTTTTTGGATTATATTATTTCCTTTGTAAAATGTTTTTCCAAGAAGTTATCCAGTATGCTAAACCCTAAGTGGGAGTGTTGAAGGCAGAGGTTCTGTGTAGGATTGTTAGTAACTGTCTAACTGCATATATAACTGTTTACGCTAGTAACTGTCTAACTGCATATATAACTGTTTACACTAGTAACTGTCTAACTGCATATATGACTGTTTCCACTAGAGGGCGCTCTAGGCGGAGACACTCAGGAACACCGCCAGGTGGCGAGTATAAATAGTGGTGTCTCCTCCCACTTCTTTCTCTTTCCCCCAGTCTCTCAGTGAGAGAAGACCTGTAGTGTTACTGCTCTGCCATGTGAATAATAAACCACGCCAGTTAAGGCTCAAGATATAAACCACGTGGACTGCTCTGTCTGTCTAATGAGCGTGGTATCTCTCTTCAGAAAATTCGCCTAAAAGTACATACCCAAGTAAATGGAAGATTTCAGAAATATTGTGTCTGTTACTATGGTTGAGTAAATTGTAATTTAATTTTATTTATCCTTTATTTATCCAGGAATGTCCCATTGAGATACAAGATCTCTTCTTCCAGGGAGTCCTGACCAACACGGCAACCAACACGGCAACCAACATAAAACAGGGCATTAAACAAAAAACATATAATTCAAATATAAATACAGAAGGTCATTTGTGCAGTGGCAAGGAGCATAATCACATCAACAATAGCATCAGGTAAAACAGTTACATGTTTCGTGAAGGGCTAATCGTAGCATACCTTTAAAAGCGTTTACAGTAGGAAGTGCCTCTAGACAAAGTTTTACTTGCAGCTTATTCCATAAAAAGGGAGCATAGTGGGAGAATGTAGCTTTACCAAGCTCTGACTGCATCAAAGGAACATTTAAAAGCATCCCATTTGCTGCTTGTCTGGTATTAAAAAAGCAAGTATAAAAGGACAGAATTCTGGAGATATATAAGGGCAGCTTACCTAGCAATGACTTAAGGATAAAAATCAACATGTGTGATTGTCTTCTTTGGTACAGAGAGGACCATCCTAAAGACTGATACAGAGTGCAGTGGTGGGTGCGAGAGCCTGCACCTGTTACAAAACGTATGGCAGTATGGTACGCAGAATCCAGCTTTTTAAGCAGGGAGGAAGGAGCATGCATATAGATCACATCGCCATAGTCTAATACAGACAGAAAGGAACTCTGCACAATTCTCTTCCTGGCTTCAGACGGGAAACATTTCTTTAGGCGGAAGAAAAAGCCCAGTTTAGGTCTAAGTTTAGGTCTAAGTAATGAACCAAATGAGAGTATAAATTATTATCTTTCTTTCTTTATTTCCATGCTAACATTGACCAGACATGAGGAATTGCCACTGAGCTCATTTACCACCTTCTTGAGATCAAGTGTACAAAAGATCTAAGCAAATGAATAAAGGGCAGATGATTTACATGTTTTTTTGTACAGTACAGAATGTTGCCAACTGGACACATGCAATTTGAAATATAAATATAGAATATCATGTCACAATCACGGCCCAGGCCTACCTCTGTCCACCTCCATCCGTGCCCTTACATGGGCAGCTTCCTGCCGCAGCGTTCACACGCTGTCAACTGGCAGCAATCGACGCAGCCTAGAGTGATCCGCTCATCAACCCATTCCGATATACACTCCACGGATCCTGTCGCTCATCATCCTAGTGTTAACTAGCCAACCTAGGTACGAGGACGTATCCTACCTCGCTGCTCTCTCCTAATATTGCCAATCCTTCGCTAACCTTGTTCTCCCTGTGCCCAGGACAATCCGCTGCCGGCCTACGCCGTCTATCGAGACGCCGCCCGCCCGGACGTTCCCGAGGAGAACGAAGAGCGCTCCTGATACCACATTCTGCACATTCCATTGTTGTACTTTGCCGCATGGTACCTATTGGAATAAATATCCTAAAACGCTCCACTCTCTCTCTCCCTGTGTTTCTGCTATTGGGTTCAGCTACCGCAGCCCCCCTAACAGAACACTAGGACCAATGTCGAACCCAGCACCACAGGACGCTGGAGACTGGAGCCAAGTCCGGTCCATCCTCCACGGGCACGCCACTCTGGTAAACCAACACGCTGCCACACTCGCTGAGAACATTTCCTCAATCCGCGCACTTACTACCAGCTCTGCCGAGCGAGACGAACAGTATTCCCAGGTTGCCGCGTACATGGCTGCTCAGCCAGCCTGAACATTCTCACCCCTGCTGTGAGAGCCTCATGTCCCAGCGCCCGAGGGCTACGACGGGGACGTCTCAAAGTGTCGCCCCTTTATCTTTCAATGCTCATTAGTGTTCGGACAAGAGCCACACACCCTATCAGAGTGATAAATCTAAAATCGCTTACAGGTCTGCTCAAGGGGCCTGCGTTGGCATGGGCAACAAATCTCCACGACAACCAGTCTCCTCACTGCAACTCGTTCGCCGCCTACGTCACCGAGCTGCGTAAAGTGTTCGACCACCCCCCGGGTGGCTCGGACAGTTCTGCCGCCTTGCTGTCCATCCGTCAGGGCCACCGAAGCCTTAGTGAATACGCAATTGACTTTCGTATCCTGGCAGCGGGCTCCGGTTGGGGTGACATCGGGTTAAGAGGGGTATTCCGTCTGGGTCTGCAGTGACACTCTCAAAGACGAGTTGGCTTCCAAAGAGAAACCAAACTCCTTGGACGAACTAATTGAATTAGCCAGGGATTTTGACACAAGTCTTCGCGAATGCCGCCGTGAGAGGGCAAGCAGTACCCACACGTCATTTTCCAAATCACCTCGCTCTGCCTCTTCCATGCGCACCGCACGCTCCGGTCCCGAACGTTACGATTCCGAACCAATGGAACTCGACCGGTGTTGTGTCTCCACAAACACTGGGCGCCTGCTCGAGTCAGAAAAACACCCCCAGCTCCGGAACTAACATGCAATTCTGTGCCACCCTGTGTTGGGGCGAACAGTCACTCCCCCTGTCCACACTAGTTGATTCGGGTGTTGACGAAAATCTCATAGATGCCGGCTTGGTTTCCCGCTTCCGCATTGCTACCGACGCGCTGCGTGTTCCCCGCGACGCCCAGGGGCTTAATGGGAGGCGGCTCACGCAGATAACTCATCGCACCAAGCCACTTCGCCTATTTCTCTCGGGTAATCACAGCGAGGATATTCGTTTTTACGTTATTAGTTCCCCCAATAATACCGTTGTGCTCGGCATGAATTGGCTAAAACTACACAACCCAGTGGTTCGGTCACCAGTTGGAGCGCTCACTGCCATGCCGCATGCTTACAGTCTGCTCGGCCACCACTAGAGGCCGCCGATTATCACGCTTCAAACGAACCCATTGACCTCTCCACTATTCAAGTTCAAGTTCAAGTTTCTTTATTAACGGAACGTAGGCCAAATGCGTCCAAATTTTTATAGGATTCTATCACATTTTCATAACAATAGCACCCTGCGCCTTTTTCATTGAGGTTTCTTACAAATTAACGATGCTCTATGTTGTCCTTTATATGCCGATTATCATTAGAATCTTAAATTGTACCATATGTCCCCCTTTAGACAACATATGTAACGCTACAAGCGCACTTTTGTTAAGATAATTAGTTGGCCATTCTTGGTCGCTATACCGAGGTTGCAGTATCGTTTAACGCTGTTCAGATCACGTCGGAGAATATAGACACATCCCAGTGACCTGCGACCTGTGCTAACACTCTTGGGAAATGCAGTGTTGTAGTTCTCAACATTTTCAGCCTTTAATTTTAAACCAATGCTGCCATCTACTGACAACAAAAAAGTGTTGTCTAATAGTCACCTTGAGAGCAACTTCCGTATACAGCGACGCCCCAAACCCATTCTAGAGATTCCCACTTTTTGCTGGGAGTGGGGAGTGGCCGTATTTGGTCCCAGACAATAAGAGTGGCCGCGATTGGTCACTGTGACGTTAGTTGTCATACAGAAGTACAGAATACTTTTATACAAAATGCTTCTTTCTGTTACGCTCCAGAGACTGTGCCAGGGGTGTAAAAAGTACCCAGAAATTATACTTAAGTGAAAGTATGGGTACCGTCTCAAAATCTGACTCAAGTAAAAGTCAAAGTATCTGGCTAAAAACACACTTGAGTAAAAGTAAAAAAGTCCTACTTTTAAATGTACTTAAGTACTAAAAAGTAAAAGTACATTTTTTTTTTAAAGGGATAGACCAGGGGTCTCAAACTCATTCCATCGTGGGCCAAGTTTTCATTTTAACCAGGTGAGTTAGTTGAATAGGTGAGCCAATTAGTGAAATCATCAGCTGGTGTTTAGGCAAGGCTGGAATGAAACCAAGCATACACTCTGCCCACAATGGAATGTGTTCTGCGATAGACAATGCTGAAATGAAAGAACAGTGGACACTTTTTTTGCATTAAAATTATTTAATGCACTTCTCCATTGAAGGTAAACTAACATGGACGGCATTCACATCACAGCATGAATAATATCACAATATTAAAAACAGAATGGTGTATCCTGAATAATATAACAATATTAACCACAGCATACTGGATTATCCTGAATAATATCACAATATTAAAGGCAGAATACTGGAGTACCCTGAATAATATCACAATATTAAAGACAGAATACTAGAGTACCCTGAATAATATCACAATATTAAAGACAGAATACTGGGAGTACCCTGAATAATATCACAATATTAACCACAGCATAATGCGGATTTGACTGTCTATTCTTCTGATAGCAGGTGTTTAATCAAAGATCCCCGCTTTCTAGTGTTGCACAAGGACCAATCAGCATGGGTATGGGCGGGTTCATTTTCCATTGATGGGGATTTGATTGGCTGTTTACTTGCACCTCGCAGGATTAATAACGTTAACGTTAGTTCGGCAAGATAAACAATTAAAATATACTAATTAAAATGGTTGGACCTGTGAGATTTGTACTTTGTAGGTCTGCATTTTAAATGTAAGGAGTAAAAAGTGTGTTCTTTTTCTCTGAAATGTAATAGAGTAAAAGTACAAAGTATACAAACCTAATAATACTCAAGTAAAGTACAAATCCCCCAAAACAGTACTTAAGTATTGTAACAAAGTACAATTACTCAAGTACTTTACACCCCTGGACTGTGCTAGACAAAAATAGATAAGTATAAAATAGAAGTCAAGTACGTAGAAAAAAGTGTTCAGTATATACATATATACAATGTACAATGCAGAGTAGAAGTAACTGAGTTACAATACAATATACTATACAGTGCAAAGCAGAAATGGGATGAGGTACAATTTAGGTACAATTTACAGTAAGGTGTAATGAGGTATGGGTTGTAGTGCAAATTCTTTACCAATAAATATAAAATGTGTTTAGGTGTTCTAAAGTGGGTAAAGTGGGTGCTACAGTGAGTTGTTTATTTAAAGTGAGTGTGTACATGTGGATGTGTGTGCTGTGAGTGCATTTGATGGTGCAAACCAGCTTGCCCCGGTGTTCACCGCCATATTTAATCAATCCCTGGCGGAGTCAATAGTCCCTGCCTGCTTCAAGATGTCTACCATCATCCCTGTACCGAAGAAACCCTCCCCAACATGTCCAAATGATTACAGACCGGTGGCACTCACCTCTGTGGTCATGAAATGTTTCGAGAGGCTGGTCAAGGACCACATTTGTGCCTCTCTCCCCAGCGATATGGACCCTATGCAATTTGCATACAGGACAAACAGGTCCACTGATGACGCTGTCTCCCAGGTACTGCACAGCACTCTCTCCCACCTTGACCGTCAGAAGGGGGGCTATGTGAGACTGTTGTTCATTGACTACAGCTCAGCGTTCAACACCATAGTCCCCACCAGACTGGTGGACAAGCTGATCGAGCTAGGCCTGAGCTCCGCCCTGAGCGCCTGGGTACTGGACTTTCTGAGTGAAAGACCCCAGGCGGTCAGGGTGGGGGGTCAGACCTCCAACACCATCACCCTGAGCATCGGGTCCCCCCAGGGCTGTGTTCTAAGCCCCCTGCTGTACTCACTCTACACACACGACTGTGTGGCCAAGTTCAGCTCCAACTCCATTGTGAAGTTCGCCGACGACACGGTGGTGGTGGGGCTGATCTCGGACAACGACGAGAAGGCCTACCGGGAGGAGGTTGAGGTACTGGAACGTTGGTGCCAGGACAACAGCCTGCTCCTGAACATTGGTAAAACCAAGGAGCTGATCGTGGATTATAGGAGAGGACAGCGGGAGACACACACACCACTGAGGATTAACGGGGCTACCGTGGACAGGGTGAGCAGCTTCAAGTACCTGGGGGTCCACATCTCAGAGGACCTGACATGGTCAACACACATAGGCACAGTAGTAAAGAAAGCGAAGCAGCGCCTCTACCACCTGAGACAGTTAAGGAAGTTCAGAGTATCGGGGAAGATACTTCAGTCCTTCTACTCAGGAGCTGTAGAGAGCATCTTGACCGGAAACATCACTGCCTGGTATGGGAACAGCACGGCACAGGACAAGAAGGCCCTACAGAGTGTGGTGCGCTCAGCCGAGCGTACCACGGGTATTGCGCTACCTCCCCTGCAGGCTCTATACAACAAGAGGTGCAAATCCAGAGCCTGCAGGATAATGAAAGACCCCCACCACCCCAATAACAGCCTGTTCCAGCTGCTGAGGTCAGGCAGACGCCTGCGAATTCTAGAGACTAAGACGGAGAGGCTTAGGCTAAGCTTCTTCCCCCAGGCCATCAGAGCCTTGAACAATGAACATCGAGAGACACAGAAACTGAACTATCCACACACAAGTACATACACGACACGCACGCTGAGCACGCTCACACACTAGCAGCCACTTTAACACTCATGCCGCACACACGCACACTTATGGCCAGAGGAAAGGCCACTTAAAATAGTATAACATCAGGAACAGTGTATTGCACTACTAAAGCTAACTAGCATGTCCTATATGCTCTGTAAATACTAATGTACAGATACCGAGATGGCACACCATGTACCTGTTTATTGCACTGTTTTATTGGATTCTATTAATATGTTGTACCACTGTATTTTATTGGATTCTATTATATGTTGTACCACTGTACTGCACATCGTCGCGGGCAAGACCAGCCGCATTTCATTGTATACCTGTATGCCGTGACAATTAAAACTCTTGAATCTTGAATCTTGAATCTTGAATGGTTGTTACACAGTGTTATTGTTCATTGAGCATCCTGATGGCCTGGGGATAGAAGCTTCTTCTGAGTCTCTCTGTGCTTGCCATGAGACTCCGGTATCGGTTGCCTGACCGCAGCAGTTCAAAGAGGCAGTTGTTTGAGTGTCTGGAGTCTTTGATAATTCTCTTAGCCTTACCCATGCACCGCTTGTTGTAAATGTCCTGGAGAGTGGGAATCCCCCCTTCAATTGTGCGTTCAGCTGAACGGGCCACTCTCTGTAGTCTGCTACGGTCTTGTGCGGTGCTATTCCCAAACCAGGAGATGATATTGCCAGTCAGTATGCTTTCTATTGTGCATGAGTAGAAGTTCTTAAGGATCTTCTGACTGACTTGGAACTTCCTTAGGCGCCTGAGGAAGTAGAGGCGTTGCCGTGCCTTCTTCACAACACTATCAATGTGTGTGGTCCATGTCAAGTCCTCGGATATGTGGACTCCGAGGTACTTAAAACTGTTCACTCTCTCAACCGGTGCCCCGTCGATGCTGAGGGGGCTGTAGTCCCTGACCCCGACCTCCTAAAGTCCACAATCATCTCCTTTGTTTTGCTGACGTTCAGGGAGAGGCTGTTCTCTTGACACCATCCCGCTAAAACCTTGACCTCCTCCAGGTAGGCCCTCTCGTCGTTTGCAGAGATCAGGCCCACCACTACTGTGTCGTCAGCTAATTTGATGATTGTGTTGTTGTTCCGCTGTGCCACACAGTCATGTGTGTACAGGGAGTAGAGGAGGGGACTCAGAACACAGCCCTGGGGGGCCCCTATGTTGAGAGTGATGGATGAGGAGGTGCAGTTGCCTGCTCTCACCAACTGGGGTCTGCCCGTCAGGAAGTCCAAGACCCACTGGCAGAGGTCATAGTTCAAGCCCAGGTCCCTGAGCTTGGCTATGAGTTTGGAGGGGACTATGGTATTGACTATTCCCCCAGTATATCATGATCTGGAGGCCATGTTTAGTAAACAGCATGCCCTCTCCCTGCCACCCCACCCAGTCTGTACGATTGTGTCATTGACCTGCTCCCGGGAGCCCCGCTCCCGCTAGTCGCCTGTTCAATCTCTCGCGCCCAGAGAGGGAGTCCATGGAGAAATATGTTCACGAGTCCCTAGCCTAGGGCATTATTACCCCCTCCTCCTCTCCTGTCGGTGCTGGTTTCTTTTTTGTGTCTAAAAAAGATGGCTCCCTTCGCCCCTGTATTGACTACCGTGGTCTCAATAACATCACGGTCAAGAACAAGTACCCCCTGCCATTGATAAAACTCTGCTTTTGAGCCCCTGCAAGGTGCCACCGTTTTCACGAATCTGGACCTCAGGAATGCCTCCTATCACCTGGTCTGCATCCGGGAGGGGGACGAATGGAAGACAGCCTTCAAGATGCCCCTCGGCCACTTCGAGTACAAGGTAATGCCCTTCGGGTTGACCAACACCCCTGCTGTCTTCCAGGCCCTTGTTAATGATGTTCTCCGTGATGTCCTGAACCGTTTTTGTTTATTTGGATGACATTCTTATTTTTTCTTGCTCGATGGAGGAGCACGTCCAGCATGTCCGCCAGGTCCTCCAGTGCCTGCTGGAGAACAAATAGTTTGTTAAGGCGAAGAAGTGTGAGTTCCATGTCCCCTCCATCGGGTTCCTCGGCTACATAATTTAGAGCGGCCAGATCCGGGGGGACCCTGAGAAGATCAAAGCGGTGTTGGACTGGCCCAGGCCCACTAATGTGAAGCAGCTCCAACGCTTCCTGGGCTTTGCAAACTTCTACCGGCGCTTCATCAGGGACTATAGCCGGGTCGCCGCGCCTCTCACTCAACTCACGTCGCCCTCCGTGCCATTCTTCTGGTCCACTAAGGTGGACTCCGCCTTCTCGGAGCTGCGTAGGCGCTTCACCTCCGCGCCCATCGTCGTCCAGCTGGACACGTCCCGCCAGTTTGTGGTAAAAGTGGATGCCTCCAACAGCGGGGTGGGAGCGGTCCTCTCCCAGCGCTCCGCCCACGACCAGAGGCTACACCCCTGCGCCTTCCTCTCTCGCCGCCTGACCCCGGCGGAGGTCAACTATGACATTGGGAACCAGGAGCTCCTGGCGGTCAAGCTGGCCTTGGAGGAGTGGAGGCACTGGCTGGAGGGTTCTGAGATCCCCTTCCTCGTTTGGACTGACCACAAGAACCTCGCATACATCCAGACGGCCAAACGCCTGAACTCCCGCCAGGCCCGTTGGGCGCTCTTCTTCGGTCGGTTCAACTTCACCCTGACCTACCGCCCCGGCTCCAAGAACGTCAAGCCAGATGCCCTGTCCCGGCAGTTTGTCCCTGAGGGAGGGTCTCCTCACCCCGACACCATCCTTCCCCCCACCTGCTTGGTGGCTTCCACCACCTGGGAGATCCAGTCCATCGTCAGGGAAGCCCAGCTCACTCAGCCGGATCCAGGTAACGGCCCACCTAACCGGCTTTTCGTCCCCAACCTTGTCCGCTCCCAGGTGCTCCAGTGGATCCATACCTCCCGGTTCGCCTGTCATCTTGGGGTCGACCGTACCCTGTCCCTGCTGAAGCGGCACTTCTGGTAGGCCTCCATGAGGGAAGACACCTGCGCCTTCGTCCTTGCCTGCCCCGTCTGTGCTCGTGGGAAGTCCTTCCACCGACCGCCTGCCGGGCTCCTCCGTCCACTGCCTGTTCCTGGCCGGCCCTGGTCACACGTCGCCCTGGACTTCGTCACCGGTCTGCCTCCCTCACGCGGTAACACTGTCATTCTAACCATTGTCGACCGGTTCTCGAAGGCCGTTCACTTTGTTGCTCTACCCAAGCTTCCCTCTGCTTCAGAGACTGCGGATCTGATTGTGCTTCACGTCTTCCGCCTCCACGGGATCCTGGTGGACATTGTCTCTGACAGAGGGCCTCGGTTCATCTCCCAGGTCTGGAAGGCCTTCTGCCGAGCCCTGGGGGCCACGGTCAGCCTCTTTTCCGGGTACCACCCGCAGACCAATGGCCAGTCGGAGCGGGCCAACCAGGACCTGGGGTCCGCCCTCCGCTGCGTCACGACCCGGGACCCCTCTGGCTGGAGTGCCTTCCTACCATGGATCGAGTACACTCACAACTCCCTGTCCTCCGCTGCCACAGGTCAGTCCCCTTTTGAGTCTTCTCTGGGCTACCAGCCTCCACTGTTCCCTACTCAGGAGGAGGAGATTTCAGTCCCCTCTGTGCAGGCGCACCTTCGCCGCTGCAGGTGGATATGGAAGGACACCAGGGCCATACTGCTCCGCTCTGCTGACGGGAATCGCCGCTTTGCCGACCGTCACCGGATCCTGGCTCCCGACTATCAACCAGGTCAGATGGTTTGGCTCTCATCCCGAGACCTTCCTCTAAAATCAGTTTCCCGGAAACTCACCCCCCGTTTTGTTGGTCCCTACGAAATTCATTAACCCCTCAGTCGTCAGACTCAAGCTTCCATCCCATATGCGCATTCACCCCTCATTCCATGTGTCCCAGTTGAAGCCGGTGGTCTCCAGTCCTCTGTCCCCTCCAGCTCCGGAACCTCCCCCTCCGCTGATCATAGACGACCATCCTGCCTACACCATCCGGCAGTTGCTGGATGTGCGTCGTCGCGGTCGCAGCTTCCAGTACCTGGTGGACTGGGAGGGCTATGGCCCAGGGGAGCGCAGCTGGGTCTCCCGCCAGCTGATCCTGATCCTGGCCAACCTAGGTACGAGGACGTATCCTACCTTGCTGCTCTCTCCTAATATTGCCAATCCTTCGCTAACCTTGTTCTCCCTGTGCCCAGGACAATCCGCTGCCGGCCTACGCTGTCTATCGAGACGCCGTCCGCCCGGAGAATGAAAAGCGCTCCTGATACCACATTCTGCACATTCCATTGTTGTACTTTGCCGCATGGTACCTATTGGAATAAATATCCTAAAACGCTCCACTCTCTCTCATATCAGGCCTATAAATTACCTTATTGTGGCCAAGTCATACATCAATGGATCGGGCCAAATCTCCTCTTTCCAATGGCAGAGTTAAATCTGGATTTAGTACCACCAGGCACCCGTAACAGGGCAACAAAGACTGTGATTGAAATCTAGTGTAAGTACAGTTACTTTTTTATAATGAAAATTGGTAAAGAAACAAACTACATTGTATTTTATGGCAATAACGTTCAGGTTTGTTCGACCCGTGAGATATAATCAAGAAAATATCGTAAAATATTTTATATTCACGTCAGAAGTCAGAAGTTTGACAGGGGATGGTGTGAGCTGGGTAGTGTAGTTTTATGACATTCGAAAGCCCAGGGTCTCTTCTTTCATAGGACTACAAACTCGAATGACACGCAACTTCCTCGTGTCTATATCCGCTGGTTTCCGATGGAATGCACAGAGAATTCTATGAACTCATATTTAGCGAATAACACTTAAAATCATTGAGATGTTGTAGTGCTGAAAATATACACTTTGACTGCTGTTTTGACAGAGTTAGGGTCTTTACTCTTGGCTACATTTGAAAAAGAAACGCAACATTAATAGATTTTTCCAGCCTTTAGGCCGCTGCTGCCCCCTAAGTTCTATCCTGTCCTGGGATAATGTTGTGTGTCGTATTAACTGTCTTTTGCTGTGATTCAAAGTGTCAAGCAGTGTTGTAGACATGCCTACAACTCCTATTTCTGCTGCGGTCTTTAGCTTGGAGGCGGAAACTGCAGTCAAAGTGTGAAGGATTACAGATGCTACACCTTGCCTACTAATCTGTCTGTCTATAGCGGCACGGTGGTGTAGTGGTTAAACACTGTCGCCTCACAGCAAGAAGGTCCAGGGTTCGATTCCCGCTTAGGGACCAGGTTTCCATGATGCCAGTTACCCAGATGGGGTATCTCCCAGGCCCTTCTGTGTGGAGTTTGCATGTTCTCCCCGTGCTCGCAAGGGTTTCCCCCCCCATAAGATAAACCCAATGGAAAAACATGCACAACAACAAGATCACTGATGCTGTGGCGTCCTTGACGAAGACGGACAGGAGCACTTGGATTGGTCTCCTGGCGCGGCTCACGTTGCGCCTGTCTGCTCCCGGCTGCCCTTGGGGGGGAAGGACGACGGGATGGGTTAATCGCAGAGACGAATCGCATGCATGCCGATTAATGACCTCTGAGCAGGTCCTAAATTATTATTATTATTATTATTATTATTATTATGCTTCTCTGTCTTCTGTGCCCCCCTGCATCTATCTCCATTCTCCTTTGGAGCTACTAAATGTCCTCTGTGAAATGGAGCCCAACGTTCAGTCTTTGGCTGCTGCAATAATAGAGCATAGTGTGAAATCATCACTATCACTGTTTTTATTTTACCCTCAGGAATTTGTCCTCTTCTATATTAACTTTGAATTAAAAGTGAATAAGTTTGCAAACTGGTCAAAATGCATATCCTATAACCCTCATGACTTAGATTCATGTCAAGCTGTCTGTTAAATAGCCTACATTTCGGTGCAGCACAGGTCACAGAGAGGATAGATGTCATGGTTTTTACTTTATTTCACCTTGCTTTCTGTGAGGGACAGCTGTCTATTTCATCTCCTGTGAGTGATAGCTGTCAATCCCTGGTCTCTGTGTTTAATTGCCTCATGGGTCGGCAGGTGTGTGGGCTTGATTGCACCTGATTCAGTGCAGCTGTGCCTATGGCAATGCTGAGTCTATTTAAGTAAATGGTAAATGGCTGCTTTTTTATATAGCGCTTT
Organism: Notolepis coatsorum; assembly: GCF_963971535.1. Classification (NCBI taxonomy): domain Eukaryota; kingdom Metazoa; phylum Chordata; class Actinopteri; order Aulopiformes; family Paralepididae; genus Notolepis; species Notolepis coatsorum. Next base: position 130,066,716 of record NC_140173.1, read on the forward strand.
TATCCAAAGCGCTTTACAATTTGTTACTCACATTTTTACCCATTCACTCACACATTCACTCACACATGCACACACCGACGGCGGAGGCAACCATGCAGGGTGCCAACCTGCTCATTGGGAGCAATTAGGGGTTAGGTGTCTTGCTCAGGGGCACATCGACACGCTGCCCGGGAGGAGCGGGAATCGAGCCGGGAGCCTCCGGATTGCCAGACGACTGCTCTACCGCCTGAGCGGTATTTTGATAAAATGTTTTTTTTTCCCAACATGAAACAAAACATATCACAATACAACAATAATAATAATAATAATAATAATAATAATAATAATAATAATAATAATAATAATAATAATAATAATAATAATAATAATAATAATAATAATAATAATAATAATAATAATAATAATAATAATAATAATAATAATAATAATAATAATAATAATGATAATGATAATGATAATGATAATGATAATGATAATGATAATAATAATAATAATAATAATAATAATAATAATAATAATAATAATAATAATAATAATAATAATAATAATACATAAAAAGACATCCCAGGACAATAACTTAACACAACATGACAAGACAATAATTGAGACAGACTGTACAGTGATCATCCCAAGCCCCCTCCATCTCCATACACAGCAGCCACGATCCCCAACCCTAGAGCACCCCGAGTCCGGCGCCCCAGCGAGTCAAAGCATCATGCCTCTTTAACACAGTGACCCGAACCAGGCCCCCCCCCCACCCAGAGCCTGAGGGGGCCCAGAACATACACATAATCAATTCTGCAAAAAAACACAAAAAGAAAACGAAAAACCGATATACATGGACACTCGCTCGTTCTCTCCCCCCCACCCCCCACCCCCCAGCTCACCCCAGGCCCTCAACGTGAGTCACACACACACAATACATTATTCAGTAATCAAAATCAAAATTTCTAAACTTATATGCGTTCTTTTAACTTTGCCACAGCAGCCAACCAAATTGCGATATTGGATTAATTAACCCCTATAACAAGTGCAGTGGATTTCTCCAGATAGATCACATCAAGATAGGTGAGAATCCATACCTTCGGGCAGAGTTTGTCTGGGTGAATCCAACGTGAGGCAATAAAAATGTTTGCGGCTGTGAGGCCGGCCAAAATTAGTCTTTTCACATGTGTAGAGGTCGGTAATTGAGAGACATTATTCAATAACAATACAGAAGGAGATACAGGTATGGTCAGAGAGAAAATGTCTGAGAGCTGAGAGGTAACATTTTCCCAAAAAATCTCAACAGGAGGGCATTCCCAGCACATATGCATAAATGTTCCTGTGGCACCGTTTGGACACAAGGTACATCGAGAGTCAGGTCTGAGACCCATTAAATTCAATCTAGAGTCTAGGGCAGTGTTTCTCAAAGTGGGGGGTGCAGAGGCATGACAGGGGGGGCCTTGAGATAAAAAAAAATGATTTTTTTATTTTTTTTTATTACAGAAAATTATCACTAAAGTGCTATCTGTTGCAGCTGCACTGTTCTCCATGAAAATACCATATTTGGATAAGTTTGACCATTTCTCAAAATCTGAAAATCATTATTTAATAAAACACAGAAAAGGATCACCAAGTTACTCTTGATAAAAATAAACTTTACAGACAACATTGAGACAAAGCTTCCTGACACATCTCCATCCAAACTCTTGGAAGAACTCATTGAAATCTCATCTGATACCACCTGGAGAGCTAGTTTCAGAGTGTGGTGCTGAGTACCAAGTATCTCATGATGCAGCAGTTAAGGTGTTGATACCATTCAGCACCACATATCTGTGTGAAGCTGGCTTTTCATCCATGACAGCTCTGAAAACAAAATATAGGGCCAAGTTGAGCCTTGAGGATGACATGAGTGTTGCCTTGTCAAAGACTGACAGCAATAAAGACTGTTTGCTTATTTCCTATGTTCGCTTTGTAAATTCCCAGTCACTGAGTGAAGATCTGCTGTTTTGCAAATAATATGTCAAAAACAGAGCGACAGCTGATGAGCTCTTCAAAATTATTGACAGTTACCTGACAGAACATGGACTGAAATGGGAGAACTGTGTGGGCTTTTGCTCTGACGGTGCGCAGGCCATGGCAGGGAAAAGGAGGGGGCTACAGGCGCTCATCAAGGGGGTCTCGCCAAACGCGCAATGGACGCACTGTAAATTCACAGAGAGGTGCCAGCGTCAAGACAGCTTAGCCCTGAGCTAAATGAGGTTTTGACAGAAGTTATAAACGTTGTAAATTTCATCAAAACCCGACCCCTGAAAGCGCGCCTGTTCTCTGCGCTGTGTGAGGAGATGGGAGCTGACCATTCTGTAGTGCTGTTTCACAGCGAGGCAAGGTGGCTCTCGCGAGGGAAGGTGTTGTCAATTTGAAAGGTCACGATATTGGTGTTATTTCAATAAATTAAAAAATGGCCCATTTCATGACTATTTTGTTGGGGCGAGGGGGGGGGGGGGGGGGGGGGGGGGCCAAGATATTTTGGTCCGCCAAAGGGGGGCCTGACAGAAAAAGTTTGAGAAGCACTGGTCTAGGGGTTAAATAAGTCCTATGAACAAAATGTTTATGAATCTGTTGGTGATCTGGGTTGCGTGAGGATAGCCAAACATTTTCCCAGACTGAATCCCAATCAAAATCTACATCCAACTCCTGGACATCCTTTCTCCAAATCGTATCCAGGTGGAGGTCTTTATACGAGGACATAAGTAAATGGCGATAAAAGTCAGAAACGAAGCCTCTCGATGTCTCTTTGTCATAAAATAATTTGTGAAAGCGGTGATGCACTAGTGGAACGTCCCATGGAACGCCATGAGCCTTCAGAGCTGCTCTTATTTGTAAATAAAAGAAAAAGGAGGTTCCGGGGAGATCATATTCGTTGGATAGATCCTGGAAAGAGCGGAGACCAGAGTTATCGAAGATATCCCCCAACGTGTGGATGCCTTTCTTTTCCCATCTAGGGTACCTAATAGGTTGTTGTCCAATAAGGAGAAGATTGTTATTAAATAGAGGGGAATGCGTGTGCCATTGATGGCGGTTAGTACCCACTTTCTGGGTGTCACGCCAAGTCTGGATCACATGTGTGATAAGAGGGCCAAATCGTAATTTGCATTGCTTAAAACCCTGTAGAGCCCAAATATAGAAAAACATTAGCAATTTTTTACATATAGGAGGCCTCTGATGCAGAAATGAAAGGGTTTTCAGAATGTTTACATTTTCCTACGTTTTTAGGGAAATGTTGTAACATGGCAACATTGGTCCTAGCTGACAGCAGAATTTCTGTATTTGTACTCACATTGTCTGAACAAATATACAGAACAACTAAAGGTTATTTTGCAGGGTTGATTGCTTACTTAGCCCCATAACAGCATTTAACATGAATAATAAGCACACATCAGTCATATATTTTTATGAATAGACATTTATTAAAAAAAAATAATAATAATAATAATTTTAAAAAAAACGGGTTAAGATTGTATTTACAAAACAGAATTGTGTCTTAGCCATGTTCTAGCCTACTAGCCTCATTAGTGTGGGTGACCACCGACACTATTGTAATCTATACTATTTATTCCGCCGATTTTTGTCCAGTAACTCCTGCGAGAGCTTTCATACCACACACAAGTGTAAGGTATCAAAACGACCGGCTTGGTCCAACTCGAGTTGCTATTACCTTTTGGAAAGTTTCACCGCACCGTTTGGCTACAAATCGACTTTACACAGGAAATGTTGGTCCATAAGGAATGAATGGCAGAACATTCTAGAACATTTGTGATGTCACAGTATGATGTCATAATAGAACATTCTAGAACATTTGTGATGTCACAGTATGATGTCATAATAGAGGCATCACCCACACTTTCACAATTTCCCCACACGGAATTGTCTAGTTCTTTTTATTCTTGGTCTGTTCAGCAGAAATCCCGAGAGTGGAATACCGGCCGCATCCTGCTAGGTGGCAGTATCACCCACCCTTTGAAACCTTATTTCACACTGTGTGTCACATCTAATTTTGTCCGGGCGGAGCATTTATTACTTCTGTTTAATCATCTTCCCTTTATTAATTTGCTTAGATCTTCTGTACACTTGATCTCAATATGGTGTTGAATGAGCTCAGTGAGCGAGCTCGGTGGTTGCACAATTGTAACATGTTATTCACCGGCAAAGATGCAAAGAAAATTCATAATTTATATTCTCCTTTGTTTCATTACAATTTACTCAAGCCTAGTAACAGATACAATATTTCTGACACTGGGAATACATACCCCCAGGTCCCTAGATGTTCATGCAACATGCAAATTGACCTTGTAGAAGTGTAGCAATCTTCCATTTACTTAGGCATGTACCTTTAGGCGGAATTTCTGAAAATAGGGCTACAGCTTAACAGGTTAAGTAGTAATGATTAGAAGGATTCACACAAAAAGGGTTTGAAAATGGTCAGGGTTCTTAGTCAGGGTTTTTAGTGAGAATGTAGGCTATATTTCTGCTTAAACCCTTTGATCATTTACATTTACATTTACATTTACATTTAGTCATTGTAGGACCAGTGTAACTGAGGGGTACAATTCCCTGACTGTATTGTTAGATATGGTATTATTAAACCACTACCTCTTGTACTTTAACTTCTGGCCATCCAGTACATGATATAAATATGATGAACACTTTCCCACCTGATGAAACGAAGTCCACACAAATGTACAAATCGAATATTTAATATAGCAAAAGGTATATACAACGTTCACTTGTTTACACTTATGATTTGAAATGCACTTGTATGGCAAATGAGTATTCGTAGGTAAATCAACATTGAATGTCCAATCTCTGGTTACGCAGGGAGTAAGTATACAACCTGGATATTTAGGAAACTATAGCGATGGTACTTAAATGATTATAGCTGGATACACTAAGGGGGGGGGGGGTCCCGCTGGTTGTAAGACAGTAGGAGGGGGGGGTTAGAGAAGCCGCTGGCGGTATCCCATCTGGCCGACGATTTCTTGGGAGAATTCAAAGTCTTGAACACGGTGCCCACAGAACCTCGGTCCGCAGACGAATACAGCTGGACCCTCTGGTGGACGGTAGCTGCCGGTCCACAACGGAGAGACGTGAGGCGACCTCACTGGTGTAGAGCGCCGTCTCACCTGGAGTCCTCTCCGGGGGGTAGTTCCAACACTCCGCAGTGTTGGCCGTTATCCATGGAATAATCAAAGCACCCAAAGCATAATCCAAGCCGTGGAAGGCTCGCCGTCGTCCGGGTAGAGTAATCCAATATACAGGTCCAGTCGCCCTGGCCCGGAGCTCCTCGGATGCAAGCACCACTAGTGGTCTGCCCAGCCTGGTTAAGCGTCCAGATAACGTCAGGAACGATGGGGGTACTGATAACTTTATAACTCTAACCGAACGATGCACCATACATAAATAGACTATTATTAGCTTAATAGAATACGTCCAACTCGACGGTATAGTGCCAAACTATGACTATTCAACTATTAATCCACACGATATCTCAATGCCTATTCTGAGGCCAAGTAGGCCTTACTACACCACACGTGCGTCGTGGGTGAGGCTTCGCGTCTGTTACTCTGTTGGAGGGTAAAGAACTGGACTAAAAGAAAGTTCTACTTTACTTGCGCCATATATATATGCGCTGTGAACAAACAGTACCACTCGTATCTCGCCAGACGTATTCCTACGCGGAACCGGGGCCTGCCACGACATGTTGGGCGGCACGATTGAACTTGAACCTAGGGGTATGGCTGATGGCGCCAGGTTCTCGTCCAATGGTAGAATGAAACTATTATGGGCTGTTTAGTAGACTAAAGGGATATTCAGTGCATATTGTACAAGGAATATACAGGGGGTATCAAACGATATACAAATACTATTTAAATATATATATATAAATAAATATATATATTCGGTTTAATCTGATCCTTCACAACAGCCGCCCCCTAATTAGTCCCACCTAATTAGCTAAGCAGAGACAGATTAACCGCACTGTCTACCACTCAAGGTCCGCTGTAAGGGTCAGTCAACTCACAAAGTCATGGGGTCATGGTCATCATCGATAGTGTCTGGGAGTCGGGGCAGTTCTATTAGCCTCGCCACGGGTCGTGTGTAAGTGCGCCCTTGGACGAGTACTTCAGCTGCTCGGACCTTGCCATCGGCACCGGTGATCACTTTGCTTACGCGGCCAGCCGGCCACATAGCTCTGGGTAGTGACTGGTCGATAATCATGACGACTGTTCCTTCTGTCAAATTGTCTCTCTCTTTTACCCACTTCTGGCGGGTCTGTAGAGACGGTAGGTAGTGGAGTAGGAAGCTGCTCCAAAACTTGTCAGCTAGTACTTGACTGTACCTCCACATTCTTCGGCCGTTCGCTTCTTCAGGCCTGTACATTGTCTGGGGTAGCGCGGGGTCCAGCCGCGCCATTAAGAGTGTGTTGGGGGTGACTGGGTCGACATCTGCTACATCACTGGAGACGTATTTCTTTATGATCAGCTCTGTGACCTTGTGTCGGCTGTTCAAGACTATCGGGTACTTAATGTCATCCGGTAGATCGTGGGCTCTCCGCAGGCGACCACCCACTCTGATGAGATTATGGGCGTCAATCTCGGGTGCCAGGTGGAGCAGTCTGCTGTCTGATGGGACGGGCTTTCCTCCCCGTAGACAGTCTAGCTCATCGGGGAACGAGTCTCTCTGGGCTCGTTGTAGTAGAAGAAGTTCTGCTTCTTCGTAGTCAGCTGCTGACATGTCAGTGGTGGACTGAATCTCTGGGTGGTGCCACAGGAATGTTCTCTGCTGCGCACTCTCTAGGGTAGTGCAGTCATCTATGTTGGGGTCTGTGGAGGCGACTGTGCTCAGTCCACAGGACATAGGTTTCTTGTTCTCAGCCTCCTCGTTACTTGCTTCCCGTGGGGTGGGCGTAGGCCACTCTGCTTCCGGGAGCTTGAGGAATTCTGGTCCGTCACTGTAGATGTTGCGACGGGTGAGGTCATCCAGAGACATTCCCCGGGTGATGACGTCAGCTGGGTTGTGTTTGGTGTCCACATACCGCCAGCTCGCTGCTTCTGTTAACTCTTGAATCTCGGTGACTCTGACTCCCACGAAGACTTTGTATCTGCATGAATCAGATTTGATCCATGTGAGTACTGTCGTGGAATCTGACCACAAGATTGTTCTGTGCACCGGAATGGTGAGTTCACGTTGGATTAACGTGGCTAGATGCGCTCCTGCTAGGGCTGCGCAGAGCTCTAGACGCGGGATAGATTGTTGCTTACGTGGGGCTATTCTTGAGCGGGCCAGGATGAAAGCAGTGTGTATCTTCCCTTCCTTCTCTTGGGCACGCACGTAGGCCACCGATCCATAGGCTACTTCGGAGGCGTCGCTGAAGACGTGTAGATCAATCTTGCATGTCTCTGGCCTCACTGTGGATGGGAAGTAGCTGCGGCATATATTGACGCCTGGGAGTGAGCGGAGTTCCGTCTCCCACTCTCTCCATGTTGAGGCAAGGTGTGCGGGTATTGGGTCGTCCCAGCCCTGGTCCTTGTCCCATAGTGCTCGTACAATCATCTTTGCCCTGGTGGTGTAAGGTAGAATACATCCCAACGGGTCATATTGTCTGGCGAGTGTTCTGTACACACTCCGTCTGGTGGTCGGTGTCGCAGTCGACCTTCCCTGCTCTGTCAGGGGTTTGTGTCTATAGTGGAGCGAGGCTGTTTTGAAGCGCCAGACTAGTCCTAGTGTCATTTCTTGGGCTTCTCCTGGGATGGTCGCCATCCAGGTCTCGCTGCTGGCAGCCTTGTCCGCGGGGGAGAGGCTGCGCAATACGTGCGGGTCACTGCTGGCCCACTGCCTGAGATCAAAGCCGCCTTTGATCAGGGAGGCGCGTAGCTTGATTAGGAGAGCCTCGGCTTCTTCTTGAGTCGAAACGCTTTGTAAACAGTTGTCCACGTAGAAACTGTTCTTCACACTGTGTCGGACCTCTTCATCTGCTGTTGGGTCCTCTGCGACGTGTTTCTGTAGTGCAAATGTAGCACAGCACGGGCTGCATGTGGTTCCGAAGGGGAGTACTTCCCACTGGTAGATGGCTGGGTTCTCATCTCCGATCCTCTCTCTCCATAGGAACCGCAGCAGGGGCTTGTCCTCCTCTACTAGTCTCACCTGCAGGAACATCCCTTTGATATCCCCGCTGATAGCCACCTTGTCCTGGCGGAAGCGCAGTAGCACGCCTAGTAGGGAGGGGCCGAGTGTGGGGCCGGGCAAGAGCTCTTTATTCAGATTTTGGGATCCGATCTGGTAGCTGCAGTTAAACACAATGCGATCCTTGCCGTTGTGATGGACCTTGTGATGCGGCACGTACCATGATTCGGTCGTCTGATCGGCCTCTTTAATGTCAATCTTTGTTACGTGTCCCGCTGTGATTAGCTTCTCAATCTCAGCGCGGTACACACGCTCTTGAGCGGGGTCTTTGGCTAGGCGCCGCTCTGTGTTCAATAGATAGCGCTCCGTGGCGTCTTTCTTTGCGTGAAAGGTGGGCATTCCCTCTCGCCTCAGGAGTGGAGTTGCGTATCTCATCACTCCGCCGACTGTGACTCTCTTTGTCCCCTGCTCGAGTAGGTTGATGGCGTAAATGTCTTCTTTAGAACGAATATCTTTCTTTTCGTTCTTAAAGGGCATTGTCTCTAGTGTCCATAGCCTCTCGACATGCTGCAGGAGAGTGGTGTCTTCTTCTGTCGTTCTGGAGTGGAGGCAGCTAGTGGCTGCTGTTCGGTTGAGAGATTTAGCGAGGGGGCCTTGTAGGGTCCACCCTAGGCGGGTCTCGACTGCTGCAGGACAGCCTCGGGGTCCTGTATGGACCCGGTCAATCGGGACTATGAGTTCTGCATGGTCGGAGCCTATCAGCAGGGTCGGGGTAGCGCCGTCTATGAGCGGGATAGGTAGTTGTCGCAGGTGCACATATTTATCCATCAATTTGGCGATAGGGTAGGTGTACTGCGATAGTCCTATTTCTTGGCTGGTGAAAGCATTTGTAATCTTATACCGTCGCTCTGGCTGCCCGTTTGCTGCGATAGTGAAGGAGACATTCTCGCCCTTTATCGTCTTTAAATCTCTTCTTATTGTCCGAATCGTCATTTCGTTCTTGCTCCCCCGCAGTCCCAGCTGGGCCGCAGCGGACGCGAGCAGAAGGGTCTTCTCTGACCCGTCATCAAGGACGGCGTAAGTGTCCATGACTTTATCTTGGTAGCTCAATGTCACACGGACTACCTTTAAGAGCACTTGGGCGCCGCTGCTGCTGGCGGGGTCAATGTACATGACACTTGCCTTGGTGCCGCTCGATGGTGCAGGTGGAGGCCGTCTTCTGTTACTTTCGTGTAGTATATCTAGATGGGCTCCGTCGCACCGACTGCACCTTTTCTTTAGGCGGCATTCGGCTGCCATGTGTGGCCGCGCACATCGGTAACAGCGCCTGTTGGACTTTATCCATTGACTCACTTCTTCTGCATTCATCTTTGTGAATACAGTAGGTCACATTGTGACAGCCAGTGTTCTTTCTCACAGTAGGGACACACTATCTTCCACTTCTCTTTTCTCGAGGGGGTACTGTGGCTCTTACTGCTCGGTACTGACTCTGATTGGTGCATGACAGTCACCGATCTTCTTCCATCATTTATTCTCCTGGGTCCCTCTCTGGAGCTTGGCGTGCTCCGCCCGAATGTATCCAGTCGTAAGCTGCTGACTTCTCTCGCCAGGAAGTCGGCTAGATCAAGGAGGGATGGTTCGGGGCCGTTGGGATCCCGGTAGTCTCTCTGCCGCCTAAAACGCTCTTGTCTTGCGGGTGGCAGCTTCTCCAAAATCCTCTCGACGTTAGAGTTGGCGTATAGCTCATGCATGCCCTTTTCCCGTTGCGCTCCCAGCATCCCTACCAGGGACTGCACTTTGATTGACAGGTCATCTAATGAGCGATTGTCTGTGGCTGGGGGTAGGCGATCAATATGCCTTATCTCTTGGATTACGTAATCCCATATACGTCCATATCTCTGATCCAGCGCCGCCAGGGCCGCTGTGTATGGGGTCGAAGAGGTGGCATAGGCCAGCGCTATATTGTGCGCTCGCGGTACTTTCAGGTGCTTCAGTAATATTGCATACTTGTGGCGTTCATCAGCGACATCCACCATCATTGTCTCTAAGCACATCCGGAGCTCCGTGTACTGTGCTCGACTCTCATAGGCGAAGTCTGGAAACGACGGCGTGGCAATGTATGACGCCGTGGATGGCTGATACATCGGCGAGCGTTGGGGGAGAGACCTCCTAGGCGAGTCCCCTCTTGCGCCTCTCTGTGGGCTGGTACTGACAGGGTACCATGGCCCGCTGGTCCAGGTGCTATTCCTCGGGGCTGGTCGTGCGTCGTGCTCACCCGTGAATAGAGTCGGGGGTCTGTAGCGCAGCGCCGCGGGGGTATAGCCTGGGCTGTACTGGACCTCCTGGTCCGGTGGAGTACTGTGCTGTCGTCGGGCTTGGTTCTCCTCCTCTCCCTCTTCTTCCTCTATCAGATCTTCCAGATCCTGTAATCGTTTATTTAGCTTCTCCGCAGTGTATGCCGCTCCTTCCTTGTAGCTGGGTCTCGCTTGGACCGGTCTGGGAAGGGGGTCTGTGGGGGGTATAGGCTCGGTCTGTTGGTCAAGTTCAGGGTCGCTTGCTCGGTGAGGAGACACTGCCCTTGACTGTTGTCTCGACGAGTTCCTTGAACCCCTGGCGGAGGGAGAGGGTGTTGCCTTGCGGATCAGCTGCTCCATTAGCTGCGCTTGTAACTTGTCGCGCTCGACTTCGCGCTTGGTGAGATCTGCTTCTCTTTGGGCACCGGCAGCGGCGCGCTGGGCGTCGGCCCGGTCTCTTGCCATATTCTCTTCCGTCTGAAGGCGTCTCATCTCCAGGCGTGTGTGCTCTTCTTCGCTCCGTTGTTGCGCTTGGAGTTGTTCGCGCTCGCTGAGCGCCTGTGCTTGGAGTTGTTCGCGCTCGCTAAGCGCCTGTGCTTGGAGACGATCGCGTTCACCCTGAAGTCGATCGCGTTCGGTAGAGGCTGTCAGGCTGACGAGGAACGCCTGTTGTAGCATCCTCTCCGCTTCGCTGGGGGAAGGCGGTTGTGGAGGTGAGCCGCTCCTGCATGAGCCGCTCCTGGGGGTACTCGTTGGGGAGTCCTGGAGCTCTATTTCCTCGGCGCTCTCCTCCTCTTCTTCCGTGTAGAGTTCTCTCTCTGTAGGGTTGTCTTCCTCCCGGGGCTGGTCGGGGACTACTTCTTCGGTAGTGGCGGGGGGTAAAGGCATGTCAGCTCCCTCCTGGTCCCCACCGTGAGCTTGGTCAGTTACATTAGGACCTACTAGGGCCTCTGTGGTCGGGGAAACCTGGTCGTTAAGGTCAGACATAATTTTACTTTCTACTTTTACCGCGTTTACCGTTTGTCGAAGGCTAGGTAGTTGACTGACAGTGTAATCCTCTAAGTACTGAGGTGGCTGTCGTCTGCGCCGCGGGCGTTCTAGGTTAGGAGGACCGTTTCGTGGAGTGTTCATCATAGGCCATTTCAATATTAATAACACTATATTAATATTACACTAGTTACCCTCCGGCTCGAAGGACCAATTGTAACTGAGGGGTACAATTCCCTGACTGTATTGTTAGATATGGTATTATTAAACCACTACCTCTTGTACTTTAACTTCTGGCCATCCAGTACATGATATAAATATGATGAACACTTTCCCACCTGATGAAACGAAGTCCACACAAATGTACAAATCGAATATTTAATATAGCAAAAGGTATATACAACGTTCACTTGTTTACACTTATGATTTGAAATGCACTTGTATGGCAAATGAGTATTCGTAGGTAAATCAACATTGAATGTCCAATCTCTGGTTACGCAGGGAGTAAGTATACAAGCTGGATATTTAGGAAACTATAGCGATGGTACTTAAATGATTATAGCTGGATACACTAAGGGGGGGGGGGTCCCGCTGGTTGTAAGACAGTAGGAGGGGGGGGTTAGAGAAGCCGCTGGCGGTATCCCATCTGGCCGACGATTTCTTGGGAGAATTCAAAGTCTTGAACACGGTGCCCACAGAACCTCGGTCCGCAGACGAATACAGCTGGACCCTCTGGTGGACGGTAGCTGCCGGTCCACAACGGAGAGACGTGAGGCGACCTCACTGGTGTAGAGCGCCGTCTCACCTGGAGTCCTCTCCGGGGGGTAGTTCCAACACTCCGCAGTGTTGGCCGTTATCCATGGAATAATCAAAGCACCCAAAGCATAATCCAAGCCGTGGAAGGCTCGCCGTCGTCCGGGTAGAGTAATCCAATATACAGGTCCAGTCGCCCTGGCCCGGAGCTCCTCGGATGCAAGCACCACTAGTGGTCTGCCCAGCCTGGTTAAGCGTCCAGATAACGTCAGGAACGATGGGGGTACTGATAACTTTATAACTCTAACCGAACGATGCACCATACATAAATAGACTATTATTAGCTTAATAGAATACGTCCAACTCGACGGTATAGTGCCAAACTATGACTATTCAACTATTAATCCACACGATATCTCAATGCCTATTCTGAGGCCAAGTAGGCCTTACTACACCACACGTGCGTCGTGGGTGAGGCTTCGCGTCTGTTACTCTGTTGGAGGGTAAAGAACTGGACTAAAAGAAAGTTCTACTTTACTTGCGCCATATATATATGCGCTGTGAACAAACAGTACCACTCGTATCTCGCCAGACGTATTCCTACGCGGAACCGGGGCCTGCCACGACATGTTGGGCGGCACGATTGAACTTGAACCTAGGGGTATGGCTGATGGCGCCAGGTTCTCGTCCAATGGTAGAATGAAACTATTATGGGCTGTTTAGTAGACTAAAGGGATATTCAGTGCATATTGTACAAGGAATATACAGGGGGTATCAAACGATATACAAATACTATTTAAATATATATATATAAATAAATATATATATTCGGTTTAATCTGATCCTTCACAACAACCAGCGATTTAACATGTTAGGTTTTTCTTTTATTTATTAAATTGTAAACGGTACACTTAGGGATGGGTACCTTTCACATTTGAACCGATACCGGTACCGGTACCTGTGAATCGATACCGGTACCCAACGGTACCTTTTTTCGGTACTTAAAAAAAAAAAAAAAAAAAAAACATTTTTTTTTTTTTTTTTTTTTTTTACTTTTTTCTTTTCATGTCAACGTTCACACGCACAATATATGCTTACCTAGGATTTGACTTGATTCAACAACAAAGCAGTCGGAGCAATGACAAGCCGAAAACTGTCGAAATTTAATTTACCTACCTCAGTCGTAAAAAATATCCAAACTTCAAATAACTACAATATCGACAGTTTTCGGCTTGTCATTGCTCCGACTGCTTTGTTGTTGAATCAAGTCAAATCCTAGGTAAGCATATATTGTGCGTGTGAACGTTGACATGAAAAGAAAAAAGTAAAAAAAAAAAAAAAAAGTAAAAAAAAAAATATTAATAACAAATATTTTTTTTAATTTTTTTTTAATTTTTTTTTCGGTTTCTCACTTGATTCGATACTCGGTACCGACGTGTTTCGGTTCGGTACCTCAAAAGTACCGAATTCGGTGTCGTGCGCGTTCCAGACTCCCGTTATTGACCTACTCTGGCTTCAATGGTATGCGAAACTCAAAGACCTTCGGATATTACACCTACAGTCATTTAGCTGATGCTTTTATCCAAAGCGACTTACAAGTTCTGTACGACAAGTCATCAGGAAGGGCACAACTCAGCTGAGTAACAATGTTCATCAAAGTGTTGAGTGCTACAGTGTAGGTTAGTTTATTAGGACAAGTGCATGACAGTAAGGTTAGTTAGGGTTAGATTGACAGAGAGAGCTGTTTCTGTAGAAAGAAGGGCTTGGATATGAGAGGGGATTTTTACAGTGAATCGCTGCCTATTCTTTTTTTCTGGAGATGCTATAATCTGTTCTATTCTTTTCGACCTCTGTTAATCCCTTTTATTTTAGTAATTCTAAATGATTCTGACAGCGTAGTCTCAAAGGCTAGCTTATTATAATAAAGAAAAACATTGGGAAATATGTTAGTATTTAGTATATATTAGTCCATCAAAACAAAGAGAAAGAAAGAAAGAAAGAAAGAAAGAAAGAAAGAAAGAAAGAAAGAAAGAAAGAAAGAAAGAAAGAAAGAAAGAAAGAAAGAAAGAAAGAAAGAAAGAAAGAAAGAAAGAAAGAACGAAAGAACGAAAGAACGAAAGAAGGAAAGAAGGAAAGAAAGAAAGTACACCTCTAAAGAAATGTGATGGTGCAAAACATGCTTGAAAACATCACTTTAAATATAGAGATAATTAGAGGGTTTGCATCTTGAGCAGAACAAGAACAAGAAGACTGGAACCATACAATGTCATTACATACAGTGGTCTAGGCTCTGAAGTAGAGGGTTAACATAATCTCACATCTAGATATTGTACCTTTTCCTTATATTCTTTAGAGTGTACAGATAATGGGAAATATGAGTGAAAGGCTGGGTTTGATTCTTGATTTGGTTCCAGACACAGTGGCTCTTTTCCCATTCTTTCACATTTGACCAATTCTGGCCATAGGTGAACCTAGTCTAAAAACGAGCTAGCCTTCTCACTTGACACTTTTCCTCCCAGCGCCCTGTAATCACAGCATCGACAACCAGTCACTGGAGAGCCTCTAGATATCGAGCGATTCATTAGCGGAGTTCACTTCAGAGTCAGACCTGACCAATTCAACCGAGAAAGTTCTCTGGGAACTAGGATTCAAAAGGAATCCATGTGGCTTCCACATATGTCATGACCAACACCCACGGGTCATGACAAATCTATCCCTTAAAGGTCAGACAGCAGATAGCAATCAGCACGGAACATCCTGGGGGGAACACATGGAACAGAATGTCGCTACCGTGGCTGCAAACAGTTGCACTGCATATGTTTTTTATATGGCATCAGCAAACAAAACATTAAGGGAAGGATATAGAAGTGTATACTGTGTCTAATCTTGCATATCCAGTATAGCCATCAGAGATGTTGTTACATGAGATTGGCTATCTAAACAATTGAGAGCTGGTGTGGGGCAGAGCAGGCTACAGAAAACGATGCACATTTGGAACCTCCTTAGCTGTAGGCTTACAGTATTTACAATCTTTCAATGACAAGGTATGCATTGATAAACATGGAGTCTGAATCTGAATATTTTCACAACAAAAGCAAAACAACATTGCAACAGACGGAATACGCTTTCATGCATTATAGTTTCAACACTGACATGTTTTGTATGGTTCATAATTAATTATAGTTAATTGTAAAATAAAGACATGCGTTTAATTGTTGTCAAACTCTATAAATAGCATTTGGAATAGGTCTTTCCGAATGAATGCACCATGGCTTATCTTGCGTTATCGGAAGACTTGTCACAAAGTGCGCTCTGCAGGGAGCGTGTTTTCAGAGATAGGGCAGATATATTTGCAGAGAGCACATAAGTAGAGTCCGCTACCCGAGACACATTCTCTTTGATTTGTGCCGCAATTTGGGACCCAAATTGGAGCGTGAACAAAGCGCACAAATGCCATCCATGTGCATAAGTTCTGCATATTCAAGAGATTGGAGAAGGATCGGGTATTTCCCAACCCCCCATGAGTAGGATTATGCATGCAGTGTTGAATGCCATAATTTCCCTATTCCCCAACTACAAATAATTCCCATATCAAAACGAACAGCAGGTCGAGATCAAGAGATGGTTTTACGCCATCGCCAGGTTTCCCAACATCATCGGAGCAATATACTGTACTCATGTAGCCATCAAAGCACCATCAATCAACCAATTCAGCTATGTGAATAGAAAGGGATTCCACTCTGTCAATGTACAGATAATCTGCTATGCGCATTTGGCTGATAAATATTGTTGCCCGATGGCCGGGAGGAACACACAATTACTGTATTATGCAGAAGAGTTTTGTGGGCCTTTGTCTCCAGGGAGGGGCTGTTGAAGACTGATGGCTTATTGGTGAGTGTTACCAATTTAGGCCTAATTCTATTTAATTCAATTGTAATGCTATTACTGGGGTATCTGTAATTAAAATATATCAGTTAAATTCAGGTGATCGTGCTTATCCACTGACGTCTAGTAAGTCTGTTTCCACTTTGTTATGTTCATTCCTGTATCCCTTATGTTTGTTTTTCCCTCTTCCAGTTGTCCTTGAGAGGTTTTTGTTTGTAGTGTTTCAGTTTATGTGTTAAGTAAAGTCCTTTTGAATCTGCCCCCCCTTGTCCTGCCTGCTTCCTCACTGCCTGTCTGCGTTTGGGTTCTACCTCCTACAACACCACCATGCTGTCTAAACCTAACAGGTTGTACTTTAGTTTGTATATTGTATTTGTAGTGTTCAGACTTTATTCCTCTTATTTTATTTTTTATTCCTCTTTAACTTTTTTACTGTATGAAGCATAGGGGCGACAGTGGCTTGGGAGGTAGAGCAGTCGTCTGGCAATCCGGAGGTTCCCGGTTTGATTCCCACTCCTCCCGGGCAGCATGTCGATGAGTCCTTGAGCAAGACACTTAACCCCTAATTGCTTCCAATGAGCAGGTTGGCACCTTTCATGGTTGCCAATGTAATGTGTGAGTGAATGGGTAAAAATGTGAGTAACAAATTGTAAATCGCTTTGGATAAAAGCGCTATATAAAAAAGCAGCCATTTACCATTTACCATGAAGCACATTCTCAAGTGCTCATATATAACCAAGCATTTCACTGTAATGTACATGTACTTTATATGTGACAAATAAAAATAAACTTGAAACTTGAACTTGATATATTGGCTCATCTTACCCCACTCTCCACTAATGTGGTTCATAAATGGTAGCACTCTTATCGTATTAACTTAATTTGTAATTAATATATCAAACATGTTCTGTGTCCAAGTCAGACTCAATGCTAGTGAGACTGCAGTACAAGCGACCTTTCATTATCTTGCTTCTTGGTTTGGATTTACTCATGCACAAAAAATAATGATTGAATTAGCTTTTCCCCAAGGCCATACAGATATGGGAATACAGGAGTTATTAACTAAGTGGCATTCACCTTTAATTGAATAGTAACTAGAGCCATCTCGTGGCTTGTAATGCTCCTGTGCGTTTTTTGTGAACTGTCCCTTTAAACGCCCAAACGTCGCTAGAAAACTACAATTCCCATCATGCACGCGGACTCGCGGAGGATCTTCCTGGTAGAACAAAAAGCGGAAACAAAAGAAATCACCAATTTCTCAAAACAAATAACATCGAGCCTAGTCATAGAAGTACGCGTAGTGACAGCTGTCCACCGTAACAACACCATAGTCATAGCTGTACATAATTCACGCAAGGCTGGCGGGCATGGCTTTAAAAAGAATACAGAAGGTGAGTGTATTCATTTTGATATAAGTTAAACGGTTGGTCTGACAAACCGGTAGCAGCTAACGTTATAATGTGTTAGCGAGCTGGTTGTGTAGCTACAGTACGTTAGCAGCAGCTATAGCCAGCTACAGTAGTTGACTGATTATTAGCTTCTTTGTATATTTGCCGAGCTACATCATTTGTTATAACTAGGCAGCCAGCCGGCAAGCTAGCTACGTCCTTTAGTGATTCATTCGGTTTGCCACTTTATGTTTGTACTAATTGTGCTTAATAATGATGAGCTAGTTAACTTTGGCTTTAGCTAGCAAGCCACAACGTTATAGCTATAAAAACAGACTCGAATCAAACGTTTCTGTAACGAGCATCACACACCAGCTCAAGTAGGCCATTGTTGATGTCCATTCACCGGTTTTCATTTAGCATCAAGCACATTGTTCCACTAATCCAAATGGGATGTTCACTTAATTGCCAATCATCTCTGTGGCAAGGTCTCTAAATGTCCCATGTGTCCCTATCTGTTAACGTCAGGCCAACGATACAGACTACAGGGTTGTACAATTGAATGATGATCTATAATGTGTATCCATTCTAATTTGATGTCTTTGTTTTTACCAGGAGTTGCATGACTTGCAACGGGATCCTCCAGCCCAGTGTTCTGCTGGGCCAGTTGGAGAGGACTGTAAGTGGGTTATGATTTGAATTGCAATAGCCCATGGGATATTATGGACTGTGATGGATCCATCAAATAATTGGGTATCATTTGGCTGCTGTCATTGGTGCTGTGCTTTAATTAGCAGTGTGGTCTAATATGACTGATTTGTGTCCCATCTAAAGCGTTGCCTGTCGCAAGAGTCTGGTTTCAGTAACTGTCTGTTTTCTTTCTACAGTATTTCACTGGCAAGCTACCATCATGGGACCGGTAAGCTTTTTCTGGATATTTTTTTCTACCATGCTGCTTCTGGACCTTTAGACAATGGGGTTTTTATGTTGACTGACAGCACCTCTGTTCTATATGGAGAGCATAGAATGGTCAGGCCTGTTCCATTATAAAAGGACACCTATCGCACTTAACACATATTCTTGCCACCCAAAGCCCACCTTTTACCCCACTTGTCATTTTAAGGCCACTAAATTATTATTTTCTGAAGGGGCAATCTTGCAAGAGACAAATAATCTTAACCAAGATTGAATGATTGAAAACTTGATTAACAGATTGCAGATTGGGTACAATAAAGTACGGCTCAAATTGACAATACAAACAATTGGTTAAGAGGATGCAGACCAGAACAATACTTTCGTCTTGTTTACATCAGGGTCCCCCATTTTCAATTCATCAAGACATTTATGACATACAGATATACAGTACTGTTTCATCAAGACATTTGTGACATACAAGACATATACAGTACAATATACACCAAATATGTCATTTTTTAGTCATTTCAGAGATAATGGGTGTGCTGTTGCCCTGTTGGATTGAATTGCAGCCGGAAGAACTGCATGCTAACTTGAGTACCAAGAAAAGCATAACTCACTAATTTGTGACCCATGACAATAGTTTTGTCTGAATTTATCAGTTGAATATCAGATGATAATGGAACAAATGGGGTCTAGGTTAAAAACCTTATTAAGTTAATGTAGCCTACCCTCAATAATATTGTGAACGTGTGCCCTCATCGCATTTCCTAAACAAATTAAAAGCAAATGAGGATTTAAATGTGCTCTCTCTAATACCAGAATGAGTGCAGGCCATGTGGTTGTTTTCATCATGCAAGGTGAAATCCTGTAGAGCTGGTTTTGACAGTGGCCTTATTCCCACTCTTTCAGACCGACAGCCCCTATCAAGGAGGAGTGTTCTTCCTCACCATCCACTTCCCCACCGACTACCCCTTTAAACCACCAAAGGTGAGATCTTTACCATGTCTCGCATTCTGAGTGACTGGCTGCAAATATACACTCTGCCTCTACTCTGCTTTCACTCTGCTTTCAGTCAGCAAGAACATTACCACCACAGCTAGATAAGATGAGGAAATTAACAAAGCATTATAAGCCCAGTGCAATAATATATGATTGCTTACGTATCCAAATATGAAAAGTTTTTTAGTGCTACAACCTGCATTGGAACCAAAGCCAAGAGCAACAGGGATGGACATGGCACAAACTCCAAACATTTGTACCATCACTGCTGCATAACATTTACTGGGGAAACCTTGATACTGTTATTGGTATGCCATTTGACGGATGCCTTTCCAAACTTAACGGACAACTAACGAAGACCCTAACTTTATTTAAACTAAGGCATCTGACAGTTTTCTTGTAAGCGGCTCCGGCTCGCTTTCTTGTTTGTTTGTCACACCCAAATAGACCGTTTTCTATTGTTCTATAGTCTACAAGCTGAATACATTTCCTACCGCATAATTATAACCTTTTTCAAGTCCATTTTCGCCATTTTCTTTGCTCTTGCAGTGTTTATATCCCATCTGTGTTTAGTTTCTCTTTTTTGGTAAAATTGTAATGAGTCTGACCTCCTTTGATTAATAACACTTTCAGTGCCTTTGATTAATGTTGATTTACCCCGTTGAATGCCACCACCCACTTCAATGTTAGCGTTAAAAACGCCTAATCTATGTTTTAAATTATGTGTCTAATCTGCCCGTCGCTTATTTTATAACTCGTTTGCACTGCTGTTCATTTTCGTTTTATAGCATTAAAAGCCCTTGTTTTCAAGGAAAATATAAAGATTCCGTGATAAAAGACATTTACTGGAATATTCTAGAATACACAAATGTTGTCATTTTTCGGCTTATTTATGAATCGTTTTCAAATAAACGCTAGATTATCGATAGTATAATTATGTGTACGTATGCACGCTATAGAGGCGATCTGAAAAATCAATTATCTTATTTCCTCATCAGCGATCACAACCAAACAGCCACATCACACATAGGGGACACGCTGTTATCTCAGAGAATACAGCTCCGATTACCCCAAGACTGGTAACATAGACTTCTTCCCTTAGATCAGATGTTCTCCAAAAAGATTATTCCAATTCCTGATTGCCATTCCAAATATCGATCATGCTTATTGATTGATTATTGGCTGCTGTAAATATATATTCCAGGCTGATTTCCGTCCCGCGATCAGATCCCTCTTGAGCAGACTGCTCGCCAGCACAAGGAGCCAGTTGGCTCTACCTCTACAGATCCCAGGTCAGTCTAAGCGACTGACCTGCAGTTACACAGGGATAGACGATAGGGGGCGCTTTTTTCCAATCTGAGCTCCTGTAGGGGCTGGTGTACCAACGGGAGACTCGGTTAATGAAATATGAATTCAGATCGCTAATAAAAAAATGAAATGATATTTGTCGTCGTGGCCACTCAATGGGGGGGCTGATAAAACGAGCTATGTCGTCCGTGGAACTGAAAGGGTTAGGCAGGTTAGATTTTGAGGAAGATTGGTCAATCAAATTGAAGCACAAGGCCATGGTTACATGCCTCCAGCGAACTCGTGTCTTCTATCTACGTGACCCTGTGCTTGTGCTGGAAGAACACGTGATGCATACTTTTCGGGACCCCTTTCCTCCTGCTGTGTGTTATAGCTCCAATTTCGGCAGACTTCATTGGATACCCTTTTTTTTTATCATGTGTCTTACCTATTTCTGCGTTTGTGTTTCTTAATTCCATAGGTAGCCTTCACAACAAAAATCTATCACCCGAACATAAACGGCAATGGCAGCATCTGCCTTGACATCCTAAGGTCACAATGGTCCCCTGCACTTACCGTTTCAAAAGGTAACAAACATGGCCAGTATTGGTCAACACGGTATATAAAAGGGAAAAAATAACCTTTGTACTGTCTTTTACTATTATGCACTTTTCCACAAAATAATCTTCTCTGCCTATATTACTACCTACTATACTAGCACCCAAGTTTTAACTCTCTTTGATGAACATTGTTACTCAGCTGGAGTTTTACCCTTCCTGCTGACTTTTTGATAAAAGCGTCAGCTAAATGACAAAATATAATGTAATGTAGAACGATGAGAATTATTCAGTGTCTGATTTATTATGAAGATGTGACTTTTAATTCCATTTCACTGAGGATGGCAACACGCTGGGCAGATTTTTGGGCAACCTTATGGGCCAATGTGCTTGCCAATGGGAAATGTTGGCAAGCACAATTTATACAATATGATTTATCTGGGCAACAAGAAGTTGCCATGCATACAAATGTGAGACATCCGCTCATTGTTCAACATTGTTCAACAATGTTGCCCAAAAAGTTGGCCAATGTTTTATTTATTATTATTTTTTGTATGTATGTATATGCAACATTAATATGACTGTTTTGTTTTCTTTCTAGTTTTACTATCCATATGCTCTTTGCTATGTGATCCCAACCCAGATGACCCCCTAGTCCCTGACATAGCGCATATCTACAAATCGGACAAACAGAAGTAAGTATGGATGCAAAAGGATTTGCCATCTGACAAACTTGAATCTAGGGCTGGTCGATGTCAAATATTTTTCTTATTTCTTCTGTATGGGTTGGGTATCGAGTGGCACCGGTTTTGCACCGAAATGTGGCACCAAGATCGTGACGATCCAGGGACAGCTAGTGAAAAAGAGGAAATGCTGTATTCCCTCTGATTCAAATGGCTAGCTGAGCTTTTTGCTTTTTTAAAACAATGTTTCCATAGTTAAACTTTAAGGACCGTAATGAATAAAATACACTTACACTGTAAGCAGTGTTTAAATGGGTGATTTGCTGTTTACATGGTATTTATTGAAAACAAGACTAGGCAAGTCTAGCTAAAGGCAGACTAAGTAGTTTCAGCCACTAGATGTCAATAGAGCACCACCCATGCAATGTGATGTTTATATAGGAAACCTGACATTCAGATCAAACTATCAAATTAGGCATTACAGATCAAATATGACTCCAGATCTAGCAATATCATATTACCACTAAAAAAAGTTACAACCGAACAAGCCGTGACAACATACCATAACGTGCAGGCAGAGGGAATAGGGATGGGTACCGAATTCGGTACTTACCTGTGTGTGTGTGTGTGTGTGTATATATAGATATATGCACGTGGCCCATCCCGAATGTGTTAAAGGTACCTACCGAAACACGTTGGTACTACAGAGTATCGATTCACGTGAGATCCAATGGTGCCTACTTTCGGTTATGAGAAGAAGAAAAAGTCGGATGACGTCACGTTTTGTTTACCGCAAAAACGAAACCGCACGTTAACCCTTTCAGTGCCACGGACGACATATCTCGTTTTATCAGCCCCCCCATTGAGTGCCCACGACGACAAATATAGTTTTATTTTTTATTAGCGATCTGAATTCATATTTCATCAACCGAGTCTCCCGTTGGTACACCAGCCCCTACAGGAGCTTAGATTGGAAAAAAGCGCCCCCTATCATCTATCTCTGTGTAACTGCAGGTCAGTCGCTTAGACTGACCTGGGATCTGTAGATCTCTGGGGGGGAGCCAACTTGCTCCTAGTGCTGGGGAGCAGTCTGCTCAAGAGGAATCTGCTCGCGGGACGGAAATCAGCCTGGATTATGTATTTACAGGAATCAACAATAAGCGTGATCGATATTTGGAATGGTGATCAGGAATTGGAATCTTTTTGGATAACATCTGATCTCGGGTAAGGAATCTATTATACCAGTCTTAGGATAATCAGACCTGTTTTCACGGAGATATAATCTTTTGCCATATGTGTGATTTGGCTGTGATCGCTGATGAGGAAATAAGATAATCGATTTTTCAGCTCGCGTCTATAGCGTGCATACGTACACATATACTATCGATAATCTAGCGTTTATTTGTAAACAATTCATAAATAGGCCGAAAAATTACAACGTTTTTGTGTATTCTAGAATATTCCAGTAAATGTCTTTTATCATGGAATCTTTATATTTTCCTTGAAAACAAGGACTTTTCAAAATGCTATAAAACGAAAATGAACCGATAAAAAAACAATCCGTTTCGACAATGTTGACTGGAAAACTAGTCATTGATAAGCGACGGGCAGATTAGACACATAGCCATAATTTAAAACATAGATTAGGCGTAAACATTGATTAGGCGTTTTTAACGCTAACATTGAAGTGGATGGTGGCATTCAACGGGGTAAATCACTGATAATCAAAGGCACTGAAAGTGTTAATGTCAACGGCACAATACATGTTTTCAAACTCTCTTTGGGTGTTTGCAATTCATGGGGAGTATACTTGTCTCTGATATCTTGGTACAGTGGGCAGGTTGTTAGAAAGTGTAGCTCAGTTTTCCACCTCTGCTCTTGCTCTCTGCTACTATCTCTAAACGTCCACTCCTTTCGAAACTTTATTTTATTATGTGCTCGCGCTGCTGCGGTGGGTTTTCTTTTTAGCGGTCGGCTTACTCCTTCCATATAGTTTCACATATTTGTAACTTATTTAACGTTAAGCTAACGTTAGCTAATCGTCGGTCATAACGTTAGCTCTGTAGGCTAAGAGTAGTCAGAAGAGTAGCGGATGTGACGTCGGTAAACAAGCCACAGGCTGTTATGTAAGACCAGCAGAGCGGGTCTTCTCCAAAGCGGGGGTGGAGCGAAAATAACTGCTAGAATACTCAATCAGCAGTGGAGTAGTTCATTGCTGCTAGATTGTTTGTTGTTTAATTAGTTGTAAAATACTTTCATTTATTTGTTATTTAAATATATAGATGTGTATTTGACTATTTTTTGATCAGCAGAATAGTTAATTGCTGCTAGAGTGGTTTGTTTACCCTTGTTTTATACTTGTTATTTTGTAAAATACAATACCTTTATTTATTTTGTATTTAAATATATAGATGTGTACCTTTTTTAGTTAATTTGTTAAACATATTTTTTTTAAATAAACATAACATTTATTTAAAGATATGTGTGTGACTGATGTATATATATATATATATGTTGTTCTAAATAAATAATAATAACTTATATAGCACCTTTCATACAGGTGATTGCAGTTCAAAGTGATTTACATCAGTAAGATGTAAATAATAATAAAGTAATAATACATTATTAAGTTTAAAAAGGGTCTCTGCAGATGAAGAGGCCACCACACACTTCTATTGGGTCATGAATGATGATTGAGAGGGATTATATTTGTATGAGTCTATACATTGTTTTTTTTAGGATGATTCTACTCGTATACCTTAAGTCGGCCCCAGCAATGACACTCATGTGTTTCAACAATGGTGTCAGCCAGTCAGTCAACAATGGTCAGCCAGTCAGTCAACAATGGGCAGTCAAGTCAGTTAGGGAGTTCATTGTTGGCACTGGGATTAAACTAAATTGTTTTCAAGAATAGGTTTTAGCCTGGAATCAGAAAATTCAAACGATACCCAACCCTAAAATGTTTTTCTTTCTGTGTAATAATGTTGTCATGGTACCACTTCATTCCAAATATTGCTGATCCAATTTCCATCGCAAACTCTTTTATAATACCACAAGGTATATTGGATAATGGCTGTATTGCATAAATGCATCTGTTTGCATGGATCCATGACATTAAACCTTCAAATACAGTATACCCTACTTAAATCTGTGAACTGGCCCTTTTTTAAATACTTAATTTTTTCCTTGCAGGTACAACAGATTAGCCAGAGAATGGACTCAAAAGTATGCAATGTAAAGGACTGGTTGAGCAACAATGGAAATGGTTTTTAGCGCTTACTTAGCTGGACACCTGAAATACTACAGTACTGTTGAAACTCCTCATCTGCACTGGTTCTGGACAAAGTGTTTTATATGGGAGGCACTTTCTTTACCCAGACTTAACAGGTTTTATTCTTGATTTACCCCCCCCCCCCCCCCACACACACACTTTAACAATGTTATATAAATTATTATTATTATTGATGAGATGGCCTGCTAAACGAAGAAAAAGATAAATTCTATTATGCCCCTCCCCAATGGTTTACGTAGTTTTATTTTCCTTTTTAGAGATTTATATTGTATAGTATGAAACTATACAGAATCTATTTTTATTATTTTGCATTAAAAAGTTAAACAAAATTGTGCACTGTAATGATTTGTTTTCTTCATCACTATACTGTGTCATAATGCTCGCTTGACCACTCTTACATAGAGTGTCGGACTCGTACAGCCAGAAAAACTGAAATGTCATCTGATCTTCTGTGTAGGAGAGTGGCTTGACTATATTAATGTTTGATTTAAGAGTAGCCAGGAGAGGACAACGTCAAATATCACCGCCATATTGGTGATACTACAGATAATACCCTTAGAATGAATATTTGACAATCTGCTCATGTTTTTCAGAGCAGGGGATTAGGACACTATATATCGTAAGTGTATATAGGATCATGTTGCGTCTCACCACTAGATGGTAGCATTAATCTAGTCTCAACATTTGCCTTTGCAGAAGCCTTCCTTTTTTGCTGGGCCCTTGAGGTCCAGCTTCCTTACGGAGTCTTAATATTGAGCTTTGAAAATAACCTGTGAATACCTCTGGGTGGCAGTATTGGCCAAGACCCTGCTGGATTATTATTTCATCAGATCATGTTCACATTACCCTTGCCATGGAGGATTAAATTGAAGGCCTGCTTTATGGTAGCATTTTCAGGACGGGAGTACTAATTTGAGACCAGTTTGCCGTAATGTGACTTGACCAGTGATCCGCGATCAGTATCGGAACCGCTATCCTTAGAAGCTTAGTGAATACTGTCTCTGAACACCAACTTGTCTAGCCTACCAAGAGACTAGATCTTTCCTAGTCCAAAAAAATTCTCTGCGGCCACAAACTATACATGAGGAATTCATTTTGTGGTATTTTCTTGTTAATGCACCTCAGGGAAATGTAGTTTAATTTATTCACGCAGCCATACACTTGGCAGTCACACTGCAACATACCTGGGTTCTTCTGAGATGTTAATGAAGCCTCTTAAGTGTGACTGATTCCTGGGAACTGATGATGCAAAGCCAAAGTTCAGGAGAAGATGCAGTGTGCTTCAATGAATGGTCCAGGCTATCCTTAGCTCACACCTTGGAAAGAAAACGAACCTGTCTATCACATGGGAACAATTGTGTGTGGAATTTTTACACTGGAATACAGCTCTATTATATTGACTAGTTTGCAAGGATATGTATTTGTTTTGGCATTTTACATGTCATTACAGATGTATTACCGTTGAAAGATAAAAGCAGATCTGGTAAGTTTGAGTGTGCAGTGTATCATTTCTTTGCACTGAATGTTTGGGGAGTGGTCTTGTTGGCAGGGCCACCCATAAAGGGGAAGAATGATTCCAAAAAATAGATGGTTGGTTAAACTATACCCCAAGTGAAAAACAATTTCTTATGATCATTATATTATCGAAAATTACATTAGCTAATAAAAACGCATACCTTTGACAGAAATATATTGCATAGAATCATATTGCTGTAGTTTGGTTATACCTAAGAACCTTAGACTAGATCCCCAAAATGAATGGAAGTGAATGAGGAGCCTGCATGACCCCTGGGAGGAATGTTGGTGTTGACAACATGAAGGGACGTCAGTGGTCAAATCATTGAGAGTTCAACTCTCCTTTCAGATGATGTCGAGAAATGCAGCATACAATAAAAGAAAAACAAAGTCAATCAATAAGACAATTACAAACTGCAGTCTGGGGTGAAATGGTTGGTCATTAAAGATTTAAATTGTCCAAAGCATACTAAAGTATTGAGTTTTAAGGCACATTGCAAGGTACGTGTCGGGGGCACAGAAGATAAAAGCAGATTTCCCAAGTTCAGTGTAACTATCACTGGTGATAAATCTGAGGGCTGAGTGATATAGAGAATCCAAGGGGCTTAAGAACGGAAGCAGTAGCACATCTATTACCTGTAAATCACATCATCTGCTGTTCATCTGTGTTTTTAGTCCATCTACTTTGATAATTCAGCGAAGCCAACTGGCTTTAGTTTGTCTCACTTGCGTAGCAGCCAGACATCACTGCATTCCATTCCAGTGCTTATTACTTGAATGAGTGAGTAGGTGGGAAAAGGGAGCTTTCTGATTGGAACTGATGAGTGGGAGAGGTTCAATAAAATGTTACCAGTATGTATGATTCATCGGTGACTCGGTATGTAACAAACATGAATGATTAGTTTTGAATTATTTGTGCTTTCATTTTTGCCCCGGCAATACCTTAGTTGTCAATCGAGTTGGAATACAGCCAGCTACAACAACCATCAGGGACAGTGGGTTTCAATAGCATATAACACATCTCTACAGTTACCTTACCTAGTTGTGTGGTACATTAGGCTACTACTACCATAATGTCATGAAAAAGGACTCTGATATGAGGGACCAAAAGCTGTTGCTGGTGTTGGAACCCAGGTCCATCGCATAGGAATCCAAACATCAACCGCTCAAAAGAATATCTCCCCCAGACCAAGGCACAAATAAGTTTCAGAATCTGTTACACTCACCCCCCTTTGACCTTGCCCAAGGAGGACACGGCACCACTGTACCTTGGAGTCAAACCTGGGTCCCCTCCATGGGAAACCAAGCATCTGACCGGTCAGCCAAAGGAGAATCCTGAATCCTCCCTGGCCAAGGGAGGCTTACTAGGCTTCAGACAGGGCTACTCTGTGGCCAAGGGAGATATTGGGCTTACTATAGGCTTCCAGACAGGGCAACACTCTGTTACATTGTTATTGTTGGGAACACATCCTCCTGTACATGCTGTACCTCAACCAGTCTGTCTGTCTTATTATTAACCCCCCCCCCCCCCCCCCTGGTGACGTGAGTATGAATATTTGTTGTGCTATCGTGCACTAAACTGTAGTAATCTATCTCCTGCATCACAGTTGTATGGCCCTCAGGGCTTCATAGGCCTGCACCTGAGAGTATTATGTTATGCTAATCTTGTGATTGGTTCTTAAAAGAATGCAATTTTTTTTAAACGAGGTAGTAAAACACTTTGTTATGGTTTCCCTTTCCTATTGTTTATTTAGCCTGTGCACCCCCAGTGTATTGTTTCCTCAGTAAGCAATACTGATTACATAGGACATAAAGTCACATAATCATAAACATAGGCTAAAAGTTATTTCAGGGACAGGACATAATAGCAGATTGTACAGGCTGAGAAACACACACCGTTGACTGAATGCAATGTTTTTCCTTAAGTATAGGTTCTGGATAGTTAGGAACCCAGGCAGGGGGAGGTAGATACTCAGACAAACTTGGTTGGGGAGGAGTCCCGTTTTTTTTTTGCACAATGACACGTGAAACTCCCGAGGAGTTGGTTGGTGGTAGGCATGCATATGCTCTGAAGATTCGGCAAAGTAAAAAGTGTTGTGTGTGAACTCCATCCTATTTTTAGAGCGTCGCTCGATGGGGAAAACAGAGGGGCTTGAAGAAGAAACGGTCGAGGAAGGTACTAACGCGCCGCAATGAGGACGAGCAACACTAGTGCGAAGTGACGGGAAAGCTAGGGAAATAGTTTTCAAAGTTCATAACTCTCTACATATAAGCTTTAAAACGCAGTGGCCACTGGAAACGTTGCTGTGCAGCGCAATGGCTGCCCAGTGCGACACGTTGAGTCACGGATACTTGCAGCAGCAGCAGTCGGACCAGGGCTCCAACAGCGGGCGCAGTACCGACTCTCCCCTCCCGGGATCCGAGGAGGATCTGAGCGGGTCTACTGCGCTGCTGTCGGACCCGGAGTGGACCGAGGAACGGTTCCGAGTGGACCGTAAGAAACTGGAAGTCATGTTATTAGGTAAATATAATGAACCAAAATACCACTCGACATATATATATATATATATATATATTTAAATATATATTATTTTTAATTTTTTATATATTTTATATATATAATTATATATTTTATATATTTTAATAACGGTTAATGCCAATTTTTATAACCACTTTTCTTTCGCCATCTCCATCATGTCGGAACTTTTCGAACTGCAAATATGTTTTCCGAGAATGCACCATTGCGTTATGCTTTGTTTATGGTAGATTCATAAAAAAAAAAAAAAATGTAATCCAAAGTATCTACTTTCATTATCTAAAAGCTGTCTACGGTTGTGGTTGGCTAATCACGACTCTAAACCTGTGACGTCATGAGCGTGCTTCTATCGTGACCCGTGCCAATGGGCCAATTAAGCTCCGTCGAGGCCTTTGTCATTCCAACCAGTGTCATTTTTTTTTATCATATATAAAATTATAAGCTTACAGAAATCTTCTTAGTCTGAATTTTAATAGAAAGGGAGAGGTTTGGCGAGGTCAAAGTCATGATGAGGTGCATTCCTGATCGTCATGTCTTCCGTACTGTAGACAGTTCCCAGACTCGGCCAGGGGATTGATTGATTGATTGCAAACTTTATTAACAGATTGCAGAATGGGTACAGTACAGTACAGCTCAATACATACAATTGTTAAGGGGATGCAGACCAGAGAAAGACTTTCGTCTTGTTTACATCAGAGTCCCCCATTTTCAATTCATCGTAACATATATGACATACATGACATACTGTCACATACAGATAGACAGTACTGCTACATCTATACATGTAGGAGGGATTCGCTACTGAAACAGCCCTTAACTCATTGACTCATTGACCGCTGTTTTTCCATCTTTACTCCCGCTTTATTGACCATTTTCACGATGTTTGCGGACCCATCGTATATTCTATATTATAGCTATGGAGACAATAGTATGGCTCATTTGACAGGCATTATCTATACTCTCAACAGGGACAAAACTGTTTATTTCTACATACCTTCGTTTGTGCGCTATACCACGCTAAGAATCGCCCCGTTTCACAATAATCCAGGCTGGTTTTCTAGAGTCGTTTTCCTGGGGTGTTTTATGCATGTTTTATGATGGGGTTCGGTAAAATAGACGTAAAATAGACGTTACCTTTGTCAGCAGGTACTCCACTCTCGCTTCTGTCTTGGATCAGAACAGGATCAATACATATAGGTGGCCCTCATCTGTTGTCTTCTTCTTCTATAGTCTGCTCGGGCCAGACTATGCCACAGAGCCGAATAGGTTTCCTCATCGGCCGGTTTGACTATAGTATTTTTTTATTTAAACTTTTTTTATTGCATTTTCCATTATTCAGACAGTCTCTTTACATGTTTTCCACATCACATCATTGTGATACAAAACTACAAGGATTATTCAGACAGTCTTTTTATATGTTTTCCACATCACATCATTGTGATACAAAACTAAAAGGATAGGAAAACCAACCTAAAAAATAAATAATAATAATAAAAAAAAAAAAAAAAATGTATATAGAAATACAGTCCAGGGCCCTGTTCCTCGTACCTGGCTAGCCCAGTTCCTCGTACCTGGCTAACTGAGTTAGCCGGATAATTTTCAGGATAACTTGACATAAGCCAGACTTTTCGGTTCCCCGAAGCGCGATTGTCTAAATCACTATGGCAACAGATCAGAACGTTTGAACCTGCGCAGGGTTTAGTTCAGTTAGCTGGATACACTGGCCATGCCCTCGCAAAGAAATGCCAGCTCCCCTCACAGATCCCATTATACCATTCTGAATTATAACCATTCTATATCCAATAACCATTCTATCGGTTTCTGATTCGTTTCATATTCTCCGCTGTGGATGCATTTGCTTAACGGAGCGCCCAAATTGTGTTTCATTCAAGCATAAATTGAAGCGTCTTGCATGGATTGTGGATATGAATTACGAGGAATCTGAATCTGTGGATTGTTGAATTGTATCACTGTCACTCACACGTTATTGTGATATTGTAACTGGGATTAAAATGTTTGACGAGATGCGCTGTTTAACGGATTTGATGACGTGGATGTGACTTGATAAATTGAATGAGCCTTTGATGTTTTGATGAATGAATTTGAGAAAATGCATTTATCTGTTCAAGCACTGTTATCTGATGATGAACAAGAGGGTGATGAACATGAGGTGTCACTGGTATAAACCAAAGGTTAATCAATTCAATGCATGTATGGATGATGTCCGAAACAGATTAACACTTTGATTACCGGCGATGCGGTGCGCCTTACCGCCGTTGAATGCCAGCACCCACTTCAATGATAGCGTTGTGAACGCATAATCTCTGTCTTAAATTATGGCTATGTGTCTAATCTGCCCGTCGTTTATCAATGACTTGTTTGCAGTCAACATTGTCGAGACGGATTGTTTTTTAATCGGTTCATTTCCGTTTTATAGCATTTTGAAAATATAAAGATTCCGTGATAAACGGCATTTACTGGAATATTATTATGGATTATTCTGGCATACACAAAAAACGTTGTAATTTTTCGGCCTATTTATGAATAGTTTTCAAATAAACGCTAGATTATCGATAGTATATGTGTACTTATGCACGCTAGAGAAGCGATCTGAAAAATATATTCTCTCATTTCCTGATCAGCGAGCACACACTCACAGCCACACACACACATATGGGACACGTTGATATATAGGTGAAAACAGCTCTAATTATCCCAAGACTGGTAAAATAAATTGCTTACCTGAGATCAGATGTTATCCAAAAAGATTATTCCAATTCCTGATCGCCATTCCAAATATCGATCGTGTTTATTGATTCAGCGTTGGGTACTGTAAATATATATTCCACGCGTTTTCCGGGCCGGCGATCAACTTGGGTCTCTTCAGATGCCTCGTCGGAAAAGTAACATGAGGAGGCTGCCCCCCCCCCCCCCCCCCCCCCCCTAAACGAATGGGGTGAAGTTACACAGAGAGAGACGATAGGGGGCGGTATTTTCCCAATTGATTGATTGATTGATTGATTGAAAACTTTATTAACAGATTGCAGAATGGGTACAGTACAGTACAGCTCAATACATACAATTGTTAAGGGGATGCAGACCAGAGAAAGACTTTCGTCTTGTTTACACACATTCCTCCATTTTCAATTCATCGTAACATATATGACATACATGACATACAGATAGACAGTACTGCTACATCTATACATTTATGACATACCAGATTTGCAATTACAGTACTGTTTGTGATACAAAAAGAGTCCAGAAAAAAAAGAGTATATACATTTGACATAGAAACTGTACATTGGATTGGGTAGGTGGGGGTGGAGGGGGACTGTACATTGGAGGTGGTTGGGTGGGTGGGGGGTAAGGGGGGGGGGTGGGGGGGTTGGGTAGGAGTGTGGGGGGGGGGGGGGGGGGGGTTGGGTAGGAGGGGTGGGGGGGGGACACTGTACAACTGTACAAACAAAACTGTACATTGGATTATTGACAAGACCATACTTGGTAATTTACTGTACATTGGAGGGGGTTGTGTTCGGACATTTACAGGGGCCAGTTTCGAGTTGCAGTCTCCCTTAGGTGTTTTTTGAGAGTGTTTTTGAAAGTGGGTAGTGATTCACATGCCTTTACAGCTTTGGGTAGGGCGTTCCACATTGATGTGGCATAATTGCGAAATGTGTTTAGTCCCTTGTTTGAGCCGAATCTGGGTTTAACATGATTTGTGGAGCTCCCTCTGGTGTTGTGATCGTGGTATTCACTGACCTTTGGGAAGTATTTTGTCATGTACATGGGTACCTTGGTCGTGTAGTGTATCTTGTAGACCAGGCCCATTGCAAGTTGCTGTACTCTGTCGTCTACTCTAAGCCATCCTAGGTTGTCAAAGTGGGCAGGGGTGAGGTGGGTTCTAGGAGTAAGGTCAAGCAGTAGTCTGACCAGTTTGTTTTGAGATGTTTGTAATTTTGTTTTTAGCGCCTTTGAGGTGCTTTGGTACCATGAGGTGCAAGCTCATTGAGCTCAGAGAGAGTTTGAAGCACTAACGTGAGATAGGGCTGGGCGATATATCGAGTATACTCGATGTATCGCGGCTTGTTCTACGTGAGATGTAGTAAATTACTATATCGTGAACATCGAGTATATGTTGTCACTAGGGCTGACCCCTATTAATCGATTAGTCGACTAATCGGTCGAAAGGGGCCGTAATCGACTGGCCAACCTCTTAGTCGAATATAATAAAAATAAAAAATAAATGTTTATTTTTTTTTTAATTATCATTCTTTCCAAAAGAAAATAGGCCTAGAAGCGTGGCTAACGCTAATGGCACGCATACCAGAGGCTAACTGCCTATGAAAACAGGCACAGAGGCACTGAAAGAGGATTTCACCCATCTAATGAACACACTAGACTAGACAAATATCAAGATGTATCCATCAGTGGACCAATTGCATGCTTTTGCAGAGGACAAGAAGCCTTCAGTCGACTCCTTCAGACATTAAGCACCCCCACAGCCCAAATGAAAAAAAAAAATAAAATAAAACTTTAAAAATATTATCCTTTTTCTTTTTATTTCTTTTTTTTAAGTCGACCAATAGTCGACTAACGGCGAATTTTGGCCAATCCTAGTCGACCATCCAAATCCTTAGTCGGGGACAGCCCTAGTTGTCACGTTGCGGCTGATATGAGACTTGCTTTAGTGCAGAGCGTTCCTCTCATTATAGACAGACCAGCGTGGACCTTAAAGGGGAGATGAAGCAGTGAACAATGTGATCCTAGTTTGTTTGTTGTGTACCTTGTGTAAGACAGGGTCCTATAATAAAATGTGAAATCCTGCTTATTTGTCTGAAAAATCAAATATAATTTCCCTGTTTTCGCCATTTTGTTGCTGACGTCACGGTGTTGGTTTGGTGTATACACTGCTGGTTAGCTGCCTATAGTGAATGGGTCAGTCAGTAAATAAAATGTTGCCTACAAAACAACGGGACCGCGTGGTTCTTTTTGTATTGCTCCTGGCTGTTCAAACTCATTTTACCGTGTGAAAGAGAGGAAAGTTGGTTAATTTCCACAAACTACCAGTGAAAAAAACAGTGTTGTTGGCATGTTGGCTCAGGCTGGCTGCACTCAGGCGGCGCGACCAGCCTGTTGGACAGGGAAGGAGGATCTGCAGCGAACACTTCATTGCCTCGGATTATGTTGTTGGGGGTGGGAGGTTTGTCCAGAAGACCACTAATCAGCTGAAGCCGGACGCGGTTCCCTCGGTCTTCAACAGACAGACCGGCCCAGGCAGTTCAGCGTCGCGGAGCATTCAGCCTGCTGGCTACCTAGCTCCACTTCAACCAGCGTCGCGGAGCATTCAGCCTGCTGGCTATCTAGCTCCACTTCAAATTAGATGTAAATAATTTTTTTTATTAGTGTGTCAGTAGACTACTCTTAGTACATTTTCATTTAATAATTTTTTAAAGCATCTTCATGGTTTAATAATGGAAACATATTTTGCAGGGACTTATTATAATCATCATATTGGCGTGACTGTATGCATCAAAGGGTTAAATCAAGCATTTTTAAGTGCTTTAGAGGAAATGTCAAAATATCACGATATATATCGTGATATGGCCAAAAAAGATTGCGATATCATTTAGAGGCCATATCGCCCAGCCCTAACGTGAGACTAGATTGATGAAATATGAATTCAAATCGCTAATAATAACAAAAAAACACTACATGTTGTCGCTGGCATTCAACGGTCGGCATGAACTAACGACATATGGCACTCGAAGTGTTAAGGCCATGGGTAGGTAGGGAATTTATTTAATTAAATATTTTATTTTATATTTTCCCACCGCGACTATGGATAGGGAATTTCTTTATTTAATTAAAATGTTCACGACAACATGGATGCATGTACTCTGCCAGCATGTTTAATATCCATAATACTAAAGGTTTGACTAAGATTTTCATGAAACTTTATTGTAAAAAAAATAAAATAATAATAATAAAAAAATTTTTTTTAATAAAAAATAAAAAAAATTAACTCAAAAAATAAATTGGGTCGCACCGAAATCGGCAAGGTCGGTCGGCAACCGGAACCAACCCATTTTTTCTTTTAGGCCTAAGCATGGGCGCCAACTTGCAATAGGTGTAAAAAAAAAGAAAAAAAAATATATATATATATATATATATAATCCAGATGAAATGCGATGCCCCTAGTATGCAAAAGTACAAATTGTCCACTTCCAATGCTGCACATGTCTTTGACAAAACATTTGTCACAATAACAAAACTGTTATAGAAATAACTTAAAAGTGGGAAGCAATTAGTGGTTATTGTCAATGTGAAGAAAATTTTCAGAAGTCTGTAATCATATAATTACCTTTAGTAATATAATAATATTACCATTAAATAACAATTGAACTGACTTCATCACACAATGTCGTCCTCCTGGGTGGGTGTCCTCAGCTACTTTGCCAATAAGAGGAAGCAGTTTGATCCAGAAATTGAGTCACTCACCCCTTGTGTATATTATAATCATGTTGACTGGTTTCCTATGACAAATTTGCTCTATCCATATGCTGCTACTACATTGTTTTTACCCACTTATCTCCGCCTCCTACTCTTCTGCCTGTGACTGAATGAACACTTAACATTGAAACAGGTGATGTCAGTCAGGATAGTCAAAACAAAAGGGGGGCCAAGCAGTCTCTTGTCAAGATGTGTCTGAAACTCAAGAGGGCTGAGTGTATAGAGAAGGTTCTTGTGTTACGTAAGCGGATTGGAAGATTCTTTATCAATCCCATAAGAAGATGGGGAGTTGCTTTTTCAGCTGGAAGAAACTGCCAAACACCACTTTGGAGGAACATTATTAGAATAGAATAGAATAGAAATACTTTAATTATCCCGAGGTAAATTTGACAATACAAATCGCGATTCGCTCACATTAAACATTTAGACCGAACAAAGTCACGAATAAGAATAACAAAACAAATTGCCTAAGAATAGAATAAAATATACAGTAAAAAATATACAGTAAAGATATACAGAAGTCTACAGTATGTGTAATATTGCACAGTGTTGTTTCAAAAGTAAAAGTCCAGGAAGATGGTGACTGTCACTCTGTGCTCAGTGATGCATTGTAAAGTCTGATGGCTGTCGGAATGAAGGACTTCCTGTGCCGTTCAGTGCTACATTTAGGGAGTGACTGACTGACATGATGAAAACAAGCAGCACATCAAATCTACTTTTGTGAGACAATTTGTGAAAACTGTTTAACTAGGCTTCTGGTTCACTTTCTGGTCCTCTCCCCCCTTAGAATTTAATTTCCGTTACACAATGACCCCACTTCAGATGTTAGTCTTTTCCTACCTTTTTGTCTTGAGTGAAGCCTATTTCAGAGTGTAGCCACTAATACAAGTATTATGATAAATTCTCTCCTTGCAAATGTATTACTTTCAGGGGCGTATTAAAGTCTTTTGGGCCCTGTGCACAATGGCCCCCTTGGAACTATGTTGAACATCCACAGCCAGACAATATAACAAAGTAATTGATTATACAGGCCCATCCATAGTGGAAACGAGGGTAGTGCTAATGGGCTGTTATTACCTCATTTTAAACACTTGTTTTAAAAGGACAATTTTGCTTTAGCCCCCAAGCCTGCACAGGACAACTCTGACCCAAAACTATCCCTACTCGCTCCTCTTGTAAGTTCAACATACCCAGGGTTAGGGCTGCAACTAACGATTATTTTGGTAATCGACTAATCTGTCGATTATTTTTTCGATTAGTCGACTAATGTAACGATTATTTTTGTCATTCGATTAGTCGACTAATCTAACGATTATTTTTGTCACACCCTCAATCTCTGCTTCCTGTGGGCATGGCTCCTTCTTTGCATGTTTTACCTCACATGCTCAAGTCTGCACACCTGTGAATGTCACCATGTTGTCCAGTCCCTCTGCCTTAACAGTTAACTTAACATAACATGATGATCCCATAGCAAATTAAAATAATGAGTCATGAAACATTTGAATTTGGATCTTAAATCAAAATGTATTTGAACAATACAACAATCACTCATAACAAGATAAATAAATTAATAATAATACAAATTAAAGTGGAAGTGTTTAAATAACAAAAAAAAATATATAGCAGACTTCTTAGCTTAACATCCCAGGGAACTAATGGGATAACTGGGGATGTTGTTTGCTCCTGACAAGAGTCTCAAAGTCTGGGGTGATGGTAGACAAAGCAACTCTGAGGTCATGCTCAATGTCCAATCTGTTCCTCTGCTTTGTCTTCAGCTGGACCAGAGCTGAGAAGCCACTTTCACAAAGATAGGTAGTGCAAAAAAAACTAAAAAAAAAACGATACATTTTCTTTATTATTTTTTTTTTTTATGACTAATCGACGCAAAAATTCTGCGTCGACGAGTTTTTATGATCGACGTCGTCGAATGTCGATTAATCGTTGCAGCCCTACCCAGGGTATCTTTGTGGTCGCTGGCTTCACTAACCCTAACAACCGCAATCATGCTTAACCGATGTCAACTTGGTTCATCAATCCAGGTTTTCCCACTCGAGGTATGAGCAGCACGTTCACATTTGGTTTGACTTTTTTAAGGAGGCTTTATAAAATTGACATCCCAAAGTCAAAGGTTTCTTCTGCAAGCCTCCCCTAGACTGTGTGCTTTAAGATCTATAAAAAAAAAAATATATATATATATATATATCAATGTCAATGAGTAGTGTTGTCAGTAGGGATGCACCGAATGGGAAATTCTTGGCCGAAACCGATACCGAAAATAGAAAACAGTTGGCCGAAAACCGAAAGCCGAAAGGCCGAAAATGATTCATAGAAGAGATTTTTTTTTCCAATGTTGTGGAACATTATGATTATGGAAAAATATATGATTATGGCCAAACTTAACTTAACACTTTGATCGCCATGGTTAAATTCATAATTTACCATCCCTCGCCATCTCTATTTGTCTATGGAGAAGTTCCCCTTCTTTGCAGGGCTATAACTTTTTAAATTGTATTGCTAAATTGACATTATTATGGCCCATTCAATGTCCTATATCTATTGTTCAGGGTGTAGCAACGTTATACTTTTTCATTCACATATTCATACTAAAATACGGTCTAAAGTATAAGTATGTTTTTATCGTTTTCTGCAGCTTTCTCCAGAACTTGATTTATAGCCCCAAATGCATTATATTGATGATCAAATACAGTTTGATAGCGATCGGTGCCATATAAAAAATTTCTACTGGAGATGCTTCTAGAAGTTACTACGTATGATCTGATGATGACCGGAAGGGCGGGGGGTCGTTTATAATTCCGTGGGCAACGTTATATCATTCATCTAGTGTGGGTGATATGATCATCAGAGCAGTTAGTAAAGAACACGTTGGAAAATAACGCTGGATCTTATCGTATCTTCCTCGCGCCGTTGGGCGATGAGCGTGGAGCAGAGATATTCCTATTATGGGATGTATAAATACCCGATCCATTTCCAGGTTGTATAATAGTATATACGTCCAAATCATGTTGTTTGTCGAGTTATTTGCACCGATCGGTGTTCACTGTGTCAAGATGGAGTCCTGCTAATGATAGCGAGTGCCCGGACGAAATATGGGTGAGCACCACTTCATCCACATGACTTCCTGTTGGACGATCTGCCGATCGGCCACCAGATGGCGCTCTTGAACCGTTAGAGAGTTGAGTGGAGCTCAGCAGTAAATCTCAGGTCCCCGGGGGAGAAATATGATTTCGATCACAGATTTTAGAAATATTGATATCAAAGACGTGTTACGGCGTCTTCGGCAGAATGAGCATGGCGGGGAATGACGAGTTTCGGCGTTTCCGGCGATTAAAGTGTTAAATAATAAATAATCACTATTATGGGTCCATAAAACATTTATTCAGCACTTCTGAATGCATACAGTACATTAATTCCATCTTTTCTCTGGCTGCGCAGCGGACATCTGTGCTCTACTGAGCGCACCTTTCTAGTCCCCAGCTGAATGTGCTCGCTTGACTCGGCACAGTAGACGCGCGACAGACAGACAGCGTCAATGTGAGAAACACAATCCCCCCCCTCTCGCTCTGAATAATATGCATATATAATACGCAGAGTTTACATAACAGCGCGACTCCCGACAGCACGACATCATCACAACAACACGCGAATAATATGCATATTAGATCACTCAGTGATTAACCGCGGCATATAGTAAATAAGGATATAAAGCATGTTAAAGACGCATTTATTGGACGCGTTGCGCGCAGAGTTTACATAGAAACAGCGTGACTCCCGACAGCGCGACATCATCACAACAACACGCGAGGTTGTTAGGTTGTTTCTGTTTCGGTGATATATTTTCGGTGAAAAAACTCTTTCGGCCGAAAGCCGAAAGGAATTTTTTTGCCATTTTCGGCAGAAAACCTTCGGTGCCGAAATTTCGGTGCATCCCTAGTTGTCAGTGTCACAGTAGGGTTGCACGATACAGCGATAATAGAAAAGTATAATTTGCGATACCCAGGCATTCAAAACTGTCCAATACTCTAGTAGTATTGATACCTTTAGAAAGCCTGATAGCTGTATTTTCTTTTCTTTCTTGAGTAGATGCGTGGCCAGACCGCGTCTAGCTTAATCCCAGCGGAAGAGTGCGTCGCGTTTCTCTGATTGGCCATGACGCCCATGTGACCGCGGCAGCGCGAGAGAGCGGCAGTGCGGAAATAGGCTGCATCCTCCACGTCAAGAAAGACAGACAGGCATTCTCTGTGACAAACCCTAACCTTAACCAACTCCGAAATAATGCCTAACCTTAACCCTCCCTAATAGGGATGCCCCGATCGATCGGCCACCGATCGTTATCGGCCGATAATCAGTATAAATATGCGATCGGTGATCGGTGATAATGCTTTATTTTCGCCGATCGTCAAAACAGATCTCACTCGCTGAGTTCTGTCTCAGACACCGGGAGCTGCACACAGTGCTGCGCGTCTGCTCCTCCTCCAGCTCCTCCCGCACGCATGTAAACACGGGTCTAGTCTAGTCTAGTGGGACGGGACCTCCATGAGCTAACGTTAGCTACCGTTACAAAATGACCCAGTCAACTATTCACTTTTAGTTTAATACATGATGAGGCATTGTCTAACTGAACGGTATCTAGCCGGCTAGCTACTGATAGCTCCTGATATCAACAAATGCTCCAGCAATAGTCTATTTATCTAGTACTAGTGTATGATACCTCTGTTAGCTCACGTTAGCTTAGCTCACTGTTCAAAACGAAATGTCCCATTCAACTAAATAGTTCACTGAGGCGTTGTCTTAACGTTATATTTCCGGCTAGCAGTAGCTACAGACAGCTCCTGATATCAATGTCTTATAACACTCATTCGATGCATATTCGAAGCCCGGCTTGCGTCGCAGTCACTAACGGGGATAGCTGAGGGAGTAGGGTATATCTGCAGAGCCTAGGGTAAATCTGCAGAGCCGATTGTGATTTGATCAAAGCAGAGTATACACACAGACAGTGGAGATAGCGAGCATTTTGACTTGTTGCGTGGTGGCGTTGTCTCGCAGATAATACAACTACAAGTACAAGTCTAATTATATAATATATATATTTTATTAAAAAAAAAAAAATTATATAATTTTTTTTTTATTAATCAAAAACGATCGGTATCGGATCGGTATTGGCCGATATGGCTCAAGACGATCGGTGATCGGTATCGGTGGCAAAAAACGTGATCGGGGCATCCCTACTCCCTAACCTTAACTTAACCCTAACCTTAACCAACTCCGAAATAATGCCTAACCTTAACTTAACCCTAACCTTAACCAACTCCGAAAGAATGCCTAAACTTAACCAGCGGAAGAATGCACGTTTATAGCGAGAGATGATAAACCGTAAAAAAATAAAAATAAAAATGAAGTGATTCGAACTTGTGACCAACCGCACCGCAGGCTCCACAGCACGGCGGCATACCAGTTGAGCTAAGCGTCGAATGAAAAACATCTGGGATTACGGCTACATAATGCCGCAAGCTCTGCTGCTCCGCTCCGCGTGTGGCTGCCGTGCTGCCGCGGGGCGTGTCGCAGCCAATCAGGGAAAACGCGGAAGCACTCGGCAGCACTCTTCGGCTCCAATTAAAGAATAGGCGGCCAGACCAGTGTGTGGGACTGCGCAGTAGGCATGTCAATAGTGTTGGCACTGTTTATAAACAATTTGCCATGTTCTGTCATCTAATATTATATTACATTACTTTTCCTGATATTTTAGTTTTTTTTTGGCCATGGTACGGTTTTAGAACCAGTATCGTGATACTTAAGCTGGTATTGGTTTC
Source organism: Notolepis coatsorum (assembly GCF_963971535.1). Lineage (NCBI taxonomy): Eukaryota > Metazoa > Chordata > Actinopteri > Aulopiformes > Paralepididae > Notolepis > Notolepis coatsorum. The sequence goes on from NC_140173.1 coordinate 130,108,317, forward strand.
GAAGTCCAAATTTTGGTATTGTGACAAGTAGGGATGCTCGATATTGGCTTTTTTACCGATACCGATATACCGATATTGTCCAACTCTTAATTTCCGATACCGATATAAACCGATACCGATATATGCAGGGCCCCCCCCCCCCCCCCCCCCCCCAATAATTTCAGGTAATTAACATTACATATCTCTTGTTGTGGAATGAACAACATTATGCATATTTTTGACAATAAATAAAATCTGAATTTGTTGAACTTACTTACTTGCCTGGGTAAATAAAGGTTATAGAAATGTAAAAAAAAAAGATATATATATATTTTTTTGAAAACCGATACCGATATTTTCCGATATCACATTTTAATGCCAATATCGGCTGATAATATCGGTAGGCCGATAATATCGGACATCCCTAGTGACAAGTTAACACTACATCAGTCAATTTAAAATAAAAAAATTAGATAAAAAAAATATATGTGCAAATGAATCAATGAATGTGCAAAATAATATAATAATAATAATAATGCAGGACCTTTTTAGAGTGTCTTTATTCGGCATGCAACGACATGGGACATGCAATGGGCGGCACACACACACAGGAATACATTCACACACATGCATTGTCTTTTTCTCAGGGTCGCCGATGCGATTGAGCTCTGCGCTTAACCCATCCCGTCGTCCTTCCCCCCAAGACAGGGCGTCGGCGAGGTACCGCGCCCGGGGACCAATCCAAGTGCTCCTGCCCGTCTTCGTCAAGGATGCGTCAGCGTCAGCGATCTGTTGTGCATGTTTTTCCATTGGGTTTATCTTATCGGGGGGGAAACCCTTGCGAGCACGGGGAGAACATGCAAACTCCACACAGAAAGGCCTGGGAGATACCCCACCTGGGTACCTGGCAACACGGAAACCTGGTCCCCAAGCGGGAATCGAACCCTGGACCTTCTTGCTGTGATGCGACAGTGTTAACCACTACACCACCGTGCTGCTATATGTTGCAGTCAGTGAGTAGTGTAGACAGTAGACAGAGTCCTTAATTAGGATCCGGGGGGCTTGTTGGCAGTAGCTACTCTTGAACCTCTCGGTGTTGTTCCTTAAGGCATGACTGCAGCAGAGAGGAGGGTTTGTTATTTGTATGGCTGGGGACCTGTATGATTAGACCATAGTCCTGCACTGCCTCGTATAGCGTCGATGTCCTGCAGGTTGGGGTAATCTTTGCTGTTCCTGTACCAGGCGGTGATATCCCCTTACAGGATGCTTCCTATGGTGTACGTGTTAAAACGTATTTAGTGTCTTCGGGGGCCATCCTGAACTTCCCCAGACGTCTGAGGTAGTAAAGCCACTGCTGTCCCTTCTCGTTATTGGCTGAGATCAGGCCTGCCGCAACTGTGTCTTCCATGAACTTGACGATGGTGTTGGAACCATGCTTGGCCACACAGCTGTGTGTACACAGAGGACAGGAGGGGGCTGGGATGCATGCCTGCAGGCGGTTAGCCTCAAAGAGTACAGGAGGGGGCTCGGATGCATGCCTGCTGCAGGCCGTTAGCCTCAAAGCATGCATAGAATGAGTTCAGCTTATTTTGCCAGAGGTGTTTGCACTCGGCGTGGTGGGGGGCTTTCCTTTTATGGTCCGTTATAATCCTCAGCCACATGCGTCTGGTTTGTTGGAAGTGAGATTCCACTTTTACCTTGTACCACCACTTATCCTCCTTTTACGACTCTGTAAGTCATAGCATGATGTTTTATACTCATTCATGTTCCCAGACACAAGCCCTGCGTTGTAAGCAGTGGTGTGCGCATTCAATGGGTTGTGGATGGTTCTATCCCATGGTTTCTGCCTGGTTAGGAAAGGTCCTGATGCCGGTCTCATTTTGGACAATCTCCTCCACTAGTACCACAATGAAACACAACATCGCTTCTCTATACACATTGATGTCATCAGAGCTTTCCCGTAATATGTCCAAAATCGACAGGTCTCTTGTTTATATTTTGGCAACAAGAAAATGCCGGCATGGTATGTTTTGCCTAATGGGAATATTGTTTCTTTTCTGGATGGGCATGTGATGTGTTGATAAAAGCACTTACTTATTTGAGGTTCGCCCTGTTAAAAACTCCAGCTACTATGTGTGCAGACTGTTGTTTGTATTCAAAGTCTGAAGCTGCTCTGATAAAAAATGAATTGGGAGAGAAGGCAAATATGTAAATATGACAGCCAACAGTCATGGGCACATTATAAAATCATCGAAGTTGACACAATAAAGTTTAAAAAAAAGTTATTTCCATGGTGGACCTCGTTTAAAAGACCAGATGAATAGGTAAACAGTGGCAGGTCTTAACACAGCTTGAATCATAAAATACATAAATATAATATAAAATGAGCTTAAATAAACACTTAGGCTACGTTTAGACGGAGAGAGTCTGAACAGAAACCGCAAAAGTCGTCTTGCGGTCTCACTTTTAATTTTGCGTTTAGACTAGCGTTTTGGGATGGAATTCTGCGTGCAGACGACGCTGTAACGACTCGAGACGACGGAGCCCCACTGTCATATGATTGGCGCATATGTCACATGACGTGCTGTGAAGACCCGCCCTACTCTGCCTCTGATTCGCAGACTGTGGGTGGGGAATGTGATTGGACCAAAGCAGAGTCACTCACAGACAGTGGGTCCAGTACTAATAGTTGTGATAGCCGCGGGACAGATTCTTGTGTATTTAAAAGTACTGCCAATGTAGCCTTCAGGTGATCGCCATGGATAGAATCAGACATGCTTTGTTTACGCTTCTAGGCTACTGGCGCATGCCTGTGATGTAAGCAGTACGCGCGACGAGAGCCTTGACAACCCTTTCGTCATCGTTTTATGCGGTTTGACAGTTTAGATGATAGCGCAAAGGTTTATCGTTTCTAGGAATTCCACCCTGGAAGGTGGTCTCACTTTTTTACGGTTTCACCCCGTAAAAACGCCGTTTCCATATAAACGAAAGACACATCCGAAAAAATATTTTTGCGGATTCACCTGCTAGCGTTTCCGTCTAAACAGGGCCTTAGTGACCTCCTCCTCCAGTGTAAAATGAGTGGTTTACTCTGCCCTGTTACACAACACCCATTAGAATAAAGCTCATTTTGGGTATAAAAGCTAAAGCAAACATTCTGTGGGTCCACCACAAATCAGACTCTCATTCCGTGTTAGTGGAGCAGCTCCAGACTCTATGCCTGATGACATCACAAGTTTGAGTCTTCTTCTACTTCTCTGGTTTCTGGCTTTGGTAGTAGCCAGTAGCTCATATTCACAAATATTGCTTGAACTTTCCTAGACCATGGAAATAATAACATATTAGAAGAATCCTTGATTTGAGTGGTGTTTCCTTTTTTTTTTTTTTTTTTTTTAAGAAAATATAGTAGAAAATATAGAATCAATATGGAGAAATGTTTTTAATTTCAGATATGCATAAATCTACATAGTTTGAGAAACACATATTCGTTATGCTCTCATCAATCTACCGAGGACTTAAAGGAAAACTCCAACATTTTGGGAAATTAGCTTATTTGGCATCTACCCTGGAGTTAGACAAGAAGATACATACCCTTTTTCTTCTCTGTGCATGCAGTAGGAGTAGGAAGACACTCACCGTTAGCCTAGCTTAGCGTTAGTCACTGGAAGTAGGTTCCTCCATTAGCCTAGTTCCAAACGTCTTCCTACTCCTACTGCATGCACAGAGAAGAAAAAGGTATGTATCTTCTTGTCTAACTCCAGGGTAGATGGCAAATAAGCTAATTTCCCAAAATGTTGGAGTTTTCCTTTAACACTTTGAGTGCCACGCGTATCGCTTATCTTTACCTCTAGAATGCCAGCTTTATAGTAGTTTCCGCGGTCGTTTCACTATGTTTGCGAAGCTGTGTGTGTGTTTTGTATTATAGCTGTGGAGACATGGTGTGGCTCATTTTGACAAACATTACTTGTAGTGCAAGATGGGAATAATAGTTTCCACACGCTGTAGTTTGTAGTTTATTACATGCTAAACATCGCGCATTTCCAAGATAATTCAGTCTTTTTTCATAGATCGCGAGATAAAACGCGTTATGTGCAATAAGCCCAAACCGTTCTGGCTGATCCCCTGAAACCCCAAATACTCCCAAATCAAAGGTATATGACATGTATATATGTACCTTCACAAAAACATCAAGGGGGGGGGGGGGGTCCGGTTTCGTCCGGTGAAACAGAGAACTGATCGTTAGAAAAACACGTTTCAGATTCGGTAAAATAGACATAGAATGTACCTTACCTTAGCCAGAAGGTATTCCATGAAGAATAATTCCAAGTGATAAGTGATTACCAGTGTATATGTCTATACACGTTTCGATGGTCAAATACGCTTAGGCAACGGAATTTCAAGGCGAGCAATGTGAATTTCTGCTCCAGCAGGAGGAGGGGCCACTAACCAAGGAGAAATGAAAGTGAGGCTGAGTATCAACCCCAAGCCATTGCAGGTCAGACACGGACGATACTGCCACCTGGTGATAGTCGATCAGCATTGCAGTTCTAGTGTGTGGGGATGTGTCAAAATGATGCAGATCGTTCCCGGCAAGTATGTAGAGCGGGTATCAAAGTAAAAAGATCAAACGATCCAAACAAATTATATTTCGTTTTTGGCACTCAACGCTTGTCGAGCTAAAAAACACAATATCAAATTTTTGGCACTGAAAGTGTTAAAGGAAAGCCACTCACACTAACCTCACTTCACTTAACTTAGTTAAAGCAACTAAATGAATGTATCCTGCGTTGGGAGATGTACAGAGACCAGCTGGTTTTAAAGTTACTTTGCCCTCCCACCCCCCCAACACCCACTCACTCCCTCGACCGACTACAGAGTTCCCCTTGAACACATCTTGGTCCTGGGCCCGCTGCTGCGCCGTTGCTCGGTACATTCCTCAAAGCTCCATGTCATCCCTGCCTCTTCCAGGAAAACAACTTAACCAGAGACGGCCCCTAAAAACCAAGTCTCTCGGACATAACCGTGCGCCACGTCACTCAGGGTGTCTGTGTCTCTCTCTCTCTCTCTCTCTCTCTCTCTCTCTCTCTCTCTCTCTCTCTCTCTCTCTCTCTCTCTCTCACTCTCACTCTCTCTCTCTCAGTCCCTGGCTGCGCATGTGTTGTCTATTCCAAAAACGCAGCACTTGACTTTTCACAGTTTGGGGAGGTATACTTTACACTTTTAATTGTTTGGTCTTCCATTTCTTAAACTCTCTCTCTCTCTCTCTCTCTCTCTCTCTCTCTCTCTCTCTCTCTCTCTCTCTCTCTCTCTCTCAGTCCCTGTCTGCGCATGTGTTGTCTATTCCAAAAACGCAGCACTTGACTTTTCACAGTTTGGGAGGAGGTATACTTTACACTTTTAATTGTTTGGTCTTCCATTTCTTAAAACATCTTGTTTCCTGTGACGGTGGCTTTATGAGATCATGGCTGACATTGCTCATGGCTGACATTTCGGGCTCGACTGCTGAATTGGAATGACTGCCGTGTTGTGTTGTGTTCCCCTGTCTCCTGAAACGTCTGTTCTCTGTGGCCACGGCCCAGGGTTCGGGGTGAGAGACCGTACACACCGTCAACCGTGAAACGGCTTGAGCCTCTGACCTCTCTGGCCAACATCTGAGAGGGCTGAGCGTCTCTGATTCTATCCCACAGGGCTTGTATGTTCATGTGCGCAACATTCTTTCCAACGTGGTTGTATTTTCTTTTGTGCACATAATGAATGAAACAAATTAACTACACAGTACAATTGCAGTGGCAATTTAAAATCATCAACCACCTGATGGAATTCTTCTCATCTCTGCTCAGGATTTTTGGTCATCGGTTGCAAGCAGCAACCTTACATTGGCCACTGCCATACATCCACAGTAGTACAGATGATACACATGTCTTATTGGGTGCCTTTTGTTGACATCATTGCTGTAACATCTGCCTGTGTTTTGACTGGATGATAGAGGGCTTTGTTGACGTCCACAATCCAGAGTTTGGCCTATAATGAAATCATTGTGTGGGAACCTCACTATTTATACGCTGTCTTTTATTGTGTGTGACGGTATCTCTGGCCTCCCTTTCTTGGAAAATGTTGTAAGCTTAGCCCACGGCAAATAGCCAAGGGTACTAGCACAATGCCAAGATCACTTCAGAAACAACAATGGCATACCTCTCTTTTGACCTGTTTTCAGGTACCAGTATTGGGCAGTAGTGACGTGTGTATGTGTGTGAAAAATTACTGCCGGGTATCGAAATCCATTACTTTTATGGTATCGATCCAATGGGTCTCATTCACCAACGACTTACGACAAAAAGGGCTTTCTCTTATTTCTCTTATTTGAGACCTTTTCGGGAAGATTTTGGGATTCACCAACCGTCTCCCAATAAAACATATATAATTTATATTATATTATAATATATTGTCTATTCATGTCTTGCCCGAAAAGGTCTCAAATGGCCCTAAGAGAAAGCCCTTTTTGTAGGGCTGTACCGAATGCTTCGAAGCTTTGATCATAATGTTGACATTGGAATTCGAAATCAACATTCGAAAAGAAAAAAAAAGTATATATATATATTCAATGTATTCAATCTGTTTAAACCAATGGGGGTTTTCTTCACAGTTGCAAATAAAGTTTAGGCTACACTAATATTATACTATAAGACGTAGGGCTGGGCGATATGGCCTAAATATGATATCACGATATTTTCTGACCTTTCGGCGATACACGATACGCATCACGATGTTTTTCTTTTTTTCCCCAAACAATTCATTATGAGGCTTACCAAGACAGTATTTGAGTTTGCAAGCTAACATTAAAGACAAAATAAAATACCCATGCATTTAGCATTTTTATATTATATATTAGATTTAGATTATTGGATTATTAGATTATATATTGCATATATTTAGCAATGAGATATTATATAATTTAGATATGAAATATGATGAATCGAAAATGGGGGACCCTGATGTAAACAAGACGAAAGTCTTTCGCTGGTCTGCATCCCCTTAACAATTGTATGTATTGAGCTGTACTGTACCCATTCTGCAATATGTTAATAAAGTTTTAAATCAATCAATCAATCAATAGGATTTTAGCATTTTTATGAAACTACTGTATATTTGTATGTCTCTAAATGTTTTGATGAATTGAAAATGGAGGACCCTTATGTAAAAAAGCCGAAAGTCTTTTTCTGGTCTTCATCCTCCAGTCAGTCCACTGTTGTTGTATTGAGCTGTACTGTATTGTACCCATTCTGCAATCGTTAATAACGTTCATTCGTTCAATCATTCAGCCGGCAAAAGAATAATTTTGATTGACAGTCGAGTCTGCCAATTACGTCACACCGCTTGTACCCGCCCTGCTGTTCTTAGCACCAATCGGCAAGCAGCGCTATTCTTTTTTTACTTCCTGAATGCCCTCCTTGATTTTAACGAGAGCTCAGCTCAACGACAACAACAACAGCTCACCGCAGCCGACGAGTGATTACTAGCGCACCGCAGCATGACAACGAGGCATAATGATTTTACTGCAACAAATGTTATAATAAAAGCCTTTCCATACATCTGTCTGATTGAAAACTTTATTAACAGACCGCAGAATGGGCACGCACAACTCGGCACGGACTGAGATATGAACAGTAACGCTTGCTATCTATGTCGTCATTGGACGTTGCTATGTTTGGGTAAATACGCTGATGTGTAACTATATAACGTGTAACTATATAATGTTGATGCCACAAAACGAATGCCTTTGTTAATCATACGTACTAACTTTGATGCAGTAGTGTGTGTGTGGGAGCGGCGTTGTTCAAAAGTTTGAACGGGGTGGACCAGATTGACGCGACACAATCCTCTTGGGCAAAACATCACTATATCCACGATACGTTAAAAAAGTGTATCGTTAATGAACTGTACCCGATATTTATATAATATCGTCATATCGCCCAGCCCTAATAAGACGTCACCATCACTTTCGTACCAACCGTGCCCTTATTGGATTATTTATATTTGACGAAACTGATGAGTTATATTCATTAAAGAAAGTTGATTTAATAAAAAAAAGACTCATTTAATCAGATGAATCACTTTATTCAGGATTGAGGATTTAGTTAAAAATAAAAAAAATTATGAAATCAAAAATGTTTTTTTTTACAGACATTCAAAGCTTCGTTCGAATACTTCAATAGAAGCTTCGAATGTTAAAAAAATGACATTCGGTACAGCCCTACCTTTTTGTCGTAAGTCCGTTGGTGAATGAGACCCAATGGTTTCAATACTATTATCAATGCAGTGGTATCGAAATTGTATACAATTTCACCTAAAGTAATAATAATATAATAATAAACTTTATTTGTATAGCACCTTTCATACAGAAACTACAGCTCAAACTGCTTCACAACAGAAAAAAGACAGGCATAAAATGAGCACATAAAGTGCAGACATATAAAATCACAGTTTTTCACATTAGGATCTAACATCCCAACAGGCCACCTTGTTTATGGTTTGATTCAGTTTTAAATAGACAATAATAAAAAGTGTAAGATAAAATAGTGCAATAGTGCAGTGCAATAAAATTGTAGAATATATAAAAAATAAATATATATTTTACAGTGCAATAAAATCGTTCTGGATTACTGTTCAACAGTTCAAAGTTGTCTTTACCTTCTCTGTTTGGTATCTACAGTTTAAAACTTGACAGTATTCCCTCCTGTTTGATACCCACTTTGACCCTTCGAACCTTCCACTCAGGGCAAACCTCTCTCTCAGGGAGCAGTTCCAGGCCTGGGTCCTACACAGTTTTAAAGCCTGACAGTCTCTTGTTTGATACCCACACAGTTTAATACCTGACAGTTTTGAACCTGTAATAAAAAGCTATAGACAGTAAAATAATACAGTGCAATAATAGAATAGTAGAATAGAATAGATAGTAACATTTTGCAATAGAATGGACACAGAGTAAAATAGTTCTACAGTACAATCAACAGCGGAGTGTATTAGAAGGCTATGGTGAAGAGGTACGTTTTAGCTTATTTTAGAAAATATTAAGAGATAACTTTGGTGCATAGTTTGCAAAGGCTGCATCCCAGATTTTCCTTAGACTGTGGCTTGGAACCTTCAATAGACCAGTAGTAGATGATCGCAAAATGTTCTAGGAGGCACATAGACTAGAGAATTTGCAATGTAGCTTGGTCCTGTTCCATTTAGTGCTTTGTATATAAGGAGTAGTTAATCTCATCAGTATCGGTGAACCAATAAGCATGTTTGTTCCAAGATGATATAACATTTCTTCTTCTTCAACCGCAATCCAAAATTATCCAAAATGTAACAAAGCCTCCGATTGGCTCACACTGCACACGCAACGCACATAACTCAGTAAGGCGGCAAAACATTAATAAATATATTGTTTTGATATCTGTATCAACATTGGCACCGGTATCTAAATAAAACTTTAGAACGATACCCAACCCTAGTACGAATAAACACCTGTTTTATTGTAGATACGTTATACATGCTGGAGTTGTCTACAGTTTATATTTGGCACAGCTAGACATTAAACTTTGTCCTTGGAAAGTCCTAAAAGAATCGACTTTCACTGTGTTGAAGCGTTTTTATATGTTCCTTGTAAGACCCATTATTTGGGAAACGGATCCTTCTGGAAAGCGTGATGAGGTGTCGAGGCAGATGACAGATGCGCCCCTTGGCTGTGTACTGCTCTCCATTCACTCACGCAATCGGGAGTGGGAATCCCACCGTAGATCTGCTCTATCAATGATGGAAAATGTCTGTTTTTACTATAGAACCAGAGACATCAACCTCCCCCACCCTCTCTAAGTGAGTCGATCCGTGTGTAGGCTAAGTGAAAGCTAAGGTTGTAATAATAATGTCAGTAGGAGTGCATACTTGTCTCTTTGTTCCCCAATTAGGCGGCTTTCTGTGTGCCGAGAAGTTACAGGAATCGCACTAAGCCTGGGAGATCCGAGGATGTAGGAAAGAGATACAGCGAAGGGTTTTTACAGCTGCAGTGCATACAAAAGGGAAAAGTTACCCAGAAGCACCCTGTGACCAATGAGTAACTAAACGTACTCGCTGCACCACCACCTGACAGGGAAGGCCTAACATACACTTCTAGCCTTTGTTTGGATTAGGCATATTTTCCCCCCACAGTATTTGGCACTGTATTGCGTCGGAGAAAATATGGAAATAATTAACTGATTAAAAACGTGGCTTTTACAATCCCACACGCTGGCCGAGAGTCAGGGTTTCTGGGCTTAGATCACTTAGTAGTTTGTAAGGTGACAACAAAATCTTACAACCTTTGACAGGCCTCTAGGTTTAGTGTTGTATTGTTGGCACCAGAGAATAGAATTCTTAATTCCATGGTTGGGAGACTTTGGCACATACTAGAAAGCTTTAAATGTGTGGCACAGGAGAGGGTTTATGTGTGTGTAGAACAATAAAAGAACTCTCTTAAATTTTTTTTATATTAATTATGAAGTTAAGAGATTGAGGCATGTGTGGGAAAACAGTATTTTCACAGTATTTTCTCCTAAGCCTATTAGCCAAATAGTGCACTTGTGTGCATGTTCATGGTGTGGTTTGTGGTCACATCCTTGGGTTTTTTAACATACATTACAGATGTGTTTGCTATTGGCTGGTTTGATGCTGCGAAAAAACTCTTTAAATGAGCGACCTGTTTCCTATAGAAAAAAAACATGTTGGACAAACAAGTAGCCAAGTCGTCGAACATCAACAAATATGTATATCAAATAAAATTGTGAGTCTTATACGTACCCATTATTTGAGAAACGGATCCTTTTTGGAAGTTGTTTTTATGTGTGTGTGTGTGTGTGTGTGTGTGTGTGTGTGTGTGTGTGTGTGTGTGTGTGTGTGTGTGTGTGTGTGTGTGTGTGACATGTCCCAACATGTTTGCTGCTGACTTAACTGCGACAAGAACCTACAATTAAGTGAATCATTTTCTTCATTGAGCTAATTTGTTTTCCAACCCCCAACAACCGCAATGTCTATATCGAGTCGCTTAGTGTCAGGAACTAGGGAAAAAAACTGTTGCCCGAGGGAAACCAGCAAACGCACACACTTCACAGGTATTCTATGGATTTTCAGTATAGGGGGTGCTCGTTATTTTAACACGTCGATTCCATTTTTGGGCTGATAGATTGGGTCTCTTTCTCTTTGCCTGCGTCCTTTTTGAATTGTCCTCCATGAGAAGAGAGTGTGTGCAGCTGCCTAATAGAAAAAAGAACTGCACCCGGTGCTTTTTCTTCTTCTTCTTTTCAGGGGAGCATGTCTATGTTCCCCGGGTCCTATGTTCCCCGGGTTCTATGTTCCCCGCTTTGATTGATTGATAGATTGAACATTTTAGACCACCAGCCCTGATTCCAAACTCTAACCTTAACCAGTTTGAACGAGGGCCTAAGCTTAACCGTTCGAAACAAGGCGGACATTAATAATTAATAAAATAATAAAAATTTATAAAATGTTCAATCTATTAATCAATCAAAGCGGGGAACATAGAACCCGGGGAACATAGGACCCGGGGAACATAGGGATGATCCCCTTTTCAGATGAGTGCTCTGCCTTTTTATTTTTTTGCAGCCTCTGCTGGCACCTCAAGTTGAAAACAGTTGCTTTTTTTCAGTCAGTCAACTACTCACACTTTGTCAGATCGAGCGATGTGACGGAAAGCGCTACTCCGATCACACTCTCCCATTGACTGTGCAGTGTGGGCAAGAACCTTCCACTCGGTTAAAGTCACGGTGACCGAGGGCGGCCGGGTGGCGCAGTGGGCAAGGCGCTTGCGCCACCAACGCAGGAGATACTGGTATCGAGCCCAGCTCTCGGCGTTGCTTCCGGCTTGGCCGGCCGTCATACTAACACAATTGGCAGTGTTAGAGGGTGGGAAAGCCGGTGGGTGGGTCCTGGTCGTTGTAAACAACAGCGACTCCTACAGTTCGGTCGGGGCGCCTGCTCAGCGAGGAAAGGATCTAAGGGGGGTAGTTTGATCCTTCCACACGTTACACCCTCTCAGTGAGAGTCTGCGCTGCCAGGTGAAAATAAGCGGTTGATTGGCTACACATGTGTCGGAGGAAGCATGCGATAGCCTCCACTCTCCCAGACCGACTGTAGGGGGTAGGTGCGCAGCGACCAGGAAGGGGATTGGGAATTGGCATAACGACTAACATTGGGATAAAAAAAATGTAAATAAAAAAACACAGTGACAAGAATGTTAAATTTGTCACTGTGATGTCAAACCACAATGCCAAAATATAAGGCAATACAGCTCCCGTGGACTGAACCTCCACATGTCCTTGGGGGGTGTCCTTGGTTGACTGCCAGTCTGTCCACCAAGTTTGAGCTAAATCAGAGGGGAACTGCAGACACACACAGACGCAAGTGATTACAACACGTACACGATACACAGTGCTTTGTGCAGGGGTGTAACAAATGAAAAAGAAAGTGACAATTCGAGGACATGTTTAAATTAGTGAAGATCGTACGCTGATATTTCACAGCCGTCATCGGGTTCAGGGCGGATGCCACATCATGTATGTTTTTAGTATTTTTTTGGCCGTCATCGCACAATCGCTTCAGTAAAAGACACAAATATATCATCTTCGATGGATAATTGGGCTTAGCTCGCACATGGCTACCGCACATGGAAAGATAAGTGAGCCCCTCTCAGATCAAGCAGAACCATAATACGTTTTTCAGAGGAGTGAGACCAGGTCCGAAGCGGCGGCTGCTGCGTCAGCGCCAGTTTCCTTTCGGTGCCCATGTTGCAGCGCTCATACCGGACACTGTCGGCAGCTCCCGGTCAAGTTTCGGCGGCTGATCTATTTTCTCTGTGAGCGCCTCTACGACGTGTGATTGGAGCAGAGGAGCAGGGAAAAATGTGCTTCTGGTGTGAACAGCCAGGCTCATGCGAACCGCAGCAGTTCAGCGAGGCAGCAGTTCAGCGAGGCAGCAGTTCAGAGGCAACAGTTCAGCGAGGCAACAGTTCAGAGGCAACAGTTCAGAGGCAACAGTTCAGAGGCAGCCATTCAGAGGCAACAGTTCAGAGGCAACAGTTCAGCGAGGCAACAGTTCAGAGGCAACAGTTCAGAGGCAACAGTTCAGCGAGGCAGCAGTTCAGCGAGGCAACAGTTCAGCGAGGCAGCAGTTCAGCGAGGCAGCAGTTCAGAGGCAACAGTTCAGAGGCAACAGTTCAGAGGCAACCGTTCAGAGGCAACAGTTCAGAGGCAACAGTTCAGAGGCAACAGTTCAGAGGCAACAGTTCAGAGGCAGCAGTTCAGAGGCAACAGTTCAGCGAGGCAGCAGTTCAGAGGCAACAGTTCAGAGGCAACAGTTCAGAGGCAACAGTTCAGAGGCAGCAGTTCAGAGGCAACAGTTCAGAGGCAACAGTTCAGAGGCAACAGTTCAGAGGCAGCAGTTCAGAGGCAACAGTTCAGAGGCAGCAGTTCAGAGGCAACAGTTCAGAGGCAGCAGTTCAGAGGCAACAGTTCAGAGGCAACAGTTCAGAGGCAACAGTTCAGCGAGGCAGCAGTTCAGAGGCAACAGTTCAGAGGCAGCAGTTCAGAGGCAGCAGTTCAGAGGCAACAGTTCAGAGGCAGCAGTTCAGAGTAGGGCTGCAACTAATGACTATTTTGGTAGTCGACTAATATGTCGATAATCTTTTCGATTAGTCGACTAATGGAAAAAAAATTATATTAAAAAAAATATATATATATATTTTTTTAATACTTTTTTTTTTTTTTTTTTTTTTTTTTTACTACCTATCTTTGTGAAAGTGGCTTCTCAGCTCTGGTCCAGCTGAAGACAGAGCAGAGGAACAGATTGGACATTGAGCATGACCTCAGAGTTGCTTTGAGACTCGCTTCAGTAAAAGACACAAATATATCATCTTCGATGGATAATTGGGCTTAGCTCGCACATGGCTCCCGCACATGGAAAGATAAGTTAGCCCCTCGGATCAAGCAGAACCATAATACGTTTTCAGAGGAGTGAGACCAGGACCGAAGCGGCGCCCTGCGTCAGCCAGTTTCCTTTCGGTGCCCATGTTGCAGCGCTCATACCGGACACTGTCGGCAGCTCCCGGTCAAGTTTCGGCGGCTGATCTATTTTCTCTGTGAGCGCCTCTACGACGTGTGATTGGAGCAGAGGAGCAGGGAAAAATGTGCTTCTGGTGTGAACAGCCAGGCTCATGCGAACCGCAGCAGTTCAGCGAGGCAGCAGTTCAGAGGCAACAGTTCAGCGAGGCAGCAGTTCAGCGAGGCAGCAGTTCAGAGGCAACAGTTCAGTCAGGCAGCAGTTCAGAGGCAACAGTTCAGAGGCAACAGTTCAGAGGCAACAGTTCAGAGGCAACAGTTCAGAGGCAACAGTTCAGCGAGGCAACAGTTCAGCGAGGCAACAGTTCAGAGGCAACAGTTCAGAGGCAACAGTTCAGAGGCAACAGTTCAGCGAGGCAACAGTTCAGAGGCAACAGTTCAGAGGCAACAGTTCAGAGGCAGCAGTTCAGAGGCAACAGTTCAGAGGCAACAGTTCAGAGGCAACAGTTCAGAGCAGGGTTAGAAATTAACGGGGGCTCGGGGCAAAATGCCCTTGAAAATGGACAAAATGCCCTCGAAAATCAGTTAAGGGGGGCAGAAATGCCCCCGACAGTTTACTAATTATATATATAATTATATATATGATCTACAGTGCGAGCATTTCCCTTGTATTTGCCCCTAATAATGTGTGTGTGCGCGACCCGGAAAAATCATTTACTCGAGACGAGTGACGATTACAAAACAGCTCCGCTGTTAATAGTCCCACATTACACAAGGCGCATAAACGTCCAATCACAGTAGCGCCCGAAAACAAAGTCACGGTACCGGCTTAGGCAAGTTATACATTCAGAATCAGACAACGCAAAAAAATCAGCCAGCCATGAAGCCCATTCACTTTTATTTTGAGCAAAAGAGAGACGAGGAGAAAGAGGAATCCGGCTGACATGGTTTTTTGAAGTGATATTCGCACGTGTTTTTGCGGGTCCAGTCCCCACGGTATGTTGACAGAATTCGCAAAACACCTTATCGACTGAAGCATAAGGGCTCGCGTCCACCTGCCTCATATTTATGACCGCACGCGTCTTTTTTCAATGTATCCCAATGGGGAGAGAGCGTATGTGGCGCATGCGCCGCCTATAGAAAGTGCGCTGCAGTCGGCTTCTTTTTTCAGCTTTTTTGTGTGGCCGAAAGTTGAAACTTTTTTAACTTTTCAGAGCGATGCGCTGAGCTCATTTTCAGACAACCAATCACAGCCATTCATATCTACCACTCTGTTTGTAACCTGACACCGGAGCTGCCTGCCTGTCTTGGCTGTCTCCCACAGGAGACGGGCCATTGAGATTCGCGACAAAACACAAATACACTAATAATAATAACTACACGAATACACTACTAAAAAGCTAATAAAAAGCAAAGGGCGAACTGTGGTGTCAGGCAATAACTATATATATAATTAATATACAATAAAGTTATTAAAATATGCTATAATATGTGCAAAACCGCGGCATGAAAAAACGATAAAAGGATGGCTGTAGATTTCTTTCTGTCATCTACAAGATGCGCTTCATGCCAGCGCTGCCGGCGCACTATCAGTGTTTTTGTGAGCCAGGTGGACGCGGGCCCTAAAAGTCATTAGGATACTGCTCTGCTCTGAATTTAGGGCTTAGTGGGGAATTTCTTCCGACGTTAACGTTAACGACGCACCGAAGCAGCTAGACGCTTGGACATTTCTCCGTGTTGTGTGTAACACGCAGCGGTCCCCGCCTCCCTAGCTCCTTGCAACAAACGTTCCACCCAAAAACGGAATTTCTATTTCATAATGAATTAAATAATTGTATAAAGAATTTTCAATGTTCTGTCATCTAATAATATATTCCATTACCTTTCCTATCTGTATCAAAGTCAAAATGTTGGTATCATAACAACACTACAACATATACAAAAACAGCTTGACAACCGATATCCTTTGCGTTTGATTGATTGAAAACTTTATTAACAGATTGCAGAATGGGTACAATACAGTACGGCTCAATACACACAATTGTTAAGGGGATGCAGACCAGAGAAAGACTTTCGTCTTGTTTACATCAGGGTCCCCCATTTTCAATTCATAGTGTGCACACGCACAGTATAATAATGCATGTGATAAATAGTTAATGAACTCTGTGTTACTTGAACAATTTTCACTGTGCTCCTAAATTTCTTTGTGTGCTCCTAAATTGTTATTTAGATTTTATTTATTAACATTTTATTTAGGAGCACATGTGCTCCTTGGGAAAAAGGTTAGCGTAGAGCCCTATATATGGAGACATTAACATTACATTATCAAACATAGGGACGAAGACTGTAAAAAAAAGTGTCAACAATGTTTTATAATCCTTATGTTAATTTTCATCATAAAAATTCAGTGCCCCCGAAATACAAAAAAAAGCCCCCGAAAATCGATTAAGGGGGGCAAAAAAAGCCCTTGAATTTTTTTTTTAATTTCTAACCCTGGTTCAGAGGCAACAGTTCAGAGGCAACAGTTCAGAGGCAGCTGTTCAGAGGCAGCAGTTCAGAGGCAACAGTTCAGAGGCAACAGTTCAGCGAGGCAGCAGTTCAGAGGCAGCAGTTCAGAGGCAACAGTTCAGAGGCAACAGTTCAGCGAGGCAGCAGTTCAGAGGCAACAGTTCAGAGGCAACAGTTCAGAGGCAACAGTTCAGCGAGGCAGCAGTTCAGAGGCAACAGTTCAGAGGCAACAGTTCAGAGGCAACAGTTCAGAGGCAACAGTTCAGAGGCAACAGTTCAGAGGCAACAGTTCAGCGAGGCAGCAGTTCAGAGGCAACAGTTCAGAGGCAGCAGTTCAGAGGCAACAGTTCAGAGGCAACAGTTCAGAGGCAGCAGTTCAGAGTAGGGCTGCAACTAATGACTATTTTGGTAGTCGACTAATCTGTCGATAATTTTTTCGATTAGTCGACTAATCGAAAAAAAAATATATTAAAAAAAATATATATATATATTTTTTTTTAAATACTTTTTTTTTTTTTTTTTTTTTTACTACCTATCTTTGTGAAAGTGGCTTATCAGCTCTGGTCCAGCTGAAGACAGAGCAGAGGAACAGATTGGACATTGAGCATGACCTCAGGCTCAGAGTTGCTTTGAGACTCTTGTCAGGAGCAAACAACATCCCCAGTTATCCCATTAGTTCCCCCAAACTTACTGTCGGTCTGTTATGTTAAGCTAAGAAGTCTTCAGCTGGACCAGAGCTGAGAAGCCACTTTCACAAAGATAAGTAGTGCAAAAAAAAATTTTAAATAAAAAAAAATTATAATAATAATAATAATAATTGTTTTATTTTTTATTTTTAAACGACTAATCGACGCAACAATTCCTCGTCGACGATTTTTTATAATCGACATTGTCGATTATGTCGACTAATCGTTGCAGCCCTAGTTCAGAGGCAGCAGTTCAGAGGCAGCTTATCCACCGCTGAAACATTCTCAAATCCCATGTCCTCTAGAATGGAAAATGTGAGTGTTGTATGTATACACTTATTGAAATCTAAAGAGGTTGTGTGTACTTTCTGGTTACATATTGCATAAACACACCAGATGATTTCCATCGACTATGTATTTGCAAATTATAATTTGAAAATGGACTTCTACGGTCCTCTAACCGAAGGGTTTGATTATCTCTCATTGTTGCATTGCCCACAAAATAAAAGGGGATTTTATGTGTGAGGGCCCCCGTCCTCCTCTTCCTCATCTTCCTCCTGGGTGCTGAGTAAGATCCTCAGACAGGAAGTGAGTGTCTTGTGGGGAATGTGCTGCAGGCATTCGCTCTCTCTCTCGCTCTCTCTCTCTCTCTCTCTCTCTCTCTCTCTCTCTCTCTCTCTCTCTCTCTCTCTCTCTCTCTCTCTCTCCAGCAGTAGAACACTGCTCAGTTGTTCGAGCTTCCAGCAGATACACGTCTGTAGTAGTTGGCGGTTCTCCTGGCTCACAGCCTGCCCTGCACTCTACACCTTAACCCCACTGTTTGGGTTAACTTTTACCCTGGTTACAATTCCTCCAGTCAATTCCACTGTTTGATTCAATTGGATTTGATTTGTTTCAAATGGTTTTAAAAGTGTATCTGGTATAAGGCTGTCCCGAAGCCTGTTTTTGGGATTCGAACTTCGTCAGTGTTTTTCGAACGAACGTTCGAACCTTCGTTTTTAACACTTTGAATGCCCAGCAGGGGGCGCACATTTAGTGCTTGAATGCCCAGCACCACTTCAATGTTAACGTTAATATCGCCTAATCTATGTTTTAAATTAATTAATTGTGTCTAATAGGCTTGGGCGGTATGACGGTATTACGGTATACCAGGGTATTTAGAAATCCCGACGGTATTGAAAATCAATACCGTCAAAATCACAGATGTGTTTCAGTTTATATTACACTGAAACAGAGTTTTGGCAGTGGTTCGTTGTAGTGCACACACGCGCCAGCAGAGGGCGAGACCAGTCCTCACTAGTGGAGCGAGCCGCAGAGCTGGTTGTCTTCTACACACAGGAGGAGGAGGAGGGGAAACCCCGCTTCAGTGGTGCGGGCTAACTGGCTATTCTGAGAGCTAACTGTTGTGTATGTGGATCACAACGGCGTTCACGCTTTACGGTAATGTTGCCACAGTGCTGTGAAAATACCGTAAAGCGTTGTGGTGACGAGAGTGTGTGTTGTTGTGCACTGGTGGAGCAAGCAAATAAACGGTAAAACGTTACGTCGCAGTCCGGTGCGTTTTTGAATACACAATACTAACGTTACTAGTACTAGGGTGCTGTGGGCTTCTGGCTACCATTCTGAGAGCTAACGTTAGTAGTACTAGGATGCTGCGGGCTCCTGGCTGCGTGTACCGCTTCCGCAACGGATTCTATTTCCGGGGTTGCCCTGATTGGCCGTGACGGCCACGTGACACGCCGCGGCCACGCCCCGCAGCAAAACGCCGAGGCTGCTGTGTTTCACTGCCGCTTCCCCACTTCAACGCCGCAGCAGCAATTGTCGCGCCACATTTTAATCATTTATCATTTAACATTTGAAAGGCATACATTGTTGTCATACAGAAGTACAGAATACTTTTATCCAAAATGCTTCTCATTGTCGCGCCACATCTCCCGAGTGCAGAGCTGTTTAATCACTTTCCCCACTGAGTTACCATACACCATACGCTATACAATATACTATGCAATGTATACAACTCTCATGGTTAACGGTAGAGAATAGGCTGGTTTTCAACACAGTTAAATTTTTCAGGAACACTGTCTTTTCGTCTCAACCTGTTTTCTTCACATCGCGCCACGCTTAATAATTTATCATTTAACATTTGAAAGGCATACATTGTTGTCATACAGAAGTACAGAATACTTTTATCCAAAATGCTTCTCATTGTCGCGCCACATCTCCCGAGTGCAGAGCTGTGCCCCACTGCCTTTCACATCGCGCCACGCTTAATCATTTATCATTTAACATTTGAAAGGCATACATTGTTGTCATACAGAAGTACAGAATACTTTTATCCAAAATGCTTCTCATTGTCGCTAGGGTTGGGCACCGAAAACCGGTTCTAATAGGAACCGGTTCCTAACTTCCGGTTCTGGAACCGGAAGTAACATATTTGAATTTCGATTCTAAATTTCGATTTTTTTTTTTTTTTTTTTTTTTAACTTTTTTTTTTACTTTGTTCATTAATACCCTAGTTACAGTACAGCAACCAAATTAAACTGTATCAAGTCAACTGAAAATGTGAATAGTATGATTTTCTTTTTGAAAAAAAAAAAAAAAAAAATATCTCCTTCGAAATAAGCTGTGACCTGTTTTGACCTGCACCTCAAAGAATCGGAACCGAGAATCGTTTAGAACAGGAATCGATATGGAGAATCGGAATCGGAACCGGAATCGTTCAAATCCAAACGATGCCCAACCCTAATTGTCGCGCCACATCTCCCGAGTGCAGAGCTGTTTAATCACTTTTCCCACTGAGTTACCATACACCATACGCTATACAATATACTGGTCGCGTCCGCGTTCAAGTACAACACAGCGGCGGCCTCTCTCGCTGCCGCGTCTGCTGCCACGGGGCGTGGCCGCGGCGTGTTACGTGGCCGTCACGGCCAATCAGGGCAACCCCGGAAATAGAATCCGTTGCGGAAGCGGCACACGCCTCCTGGCTCCCATTCAATTTCTGAGAGCTAACGATAGTAGCACTCTGATGCTGCGGGCTAACTGGCCATCTCCGTGATTTGTTTACTTGGTAACACGGGTTGCTTTTTTCACATCTGAGTGCCGGGGGTGGCTGATTTACCAACGGTAGACTCGGTTGATGAAATATGAATTCAGATCGCTAAAAAAAAATATATATATATATATATTCTCGTTAAACCAGAGAAAAAGTTAATTTTTTTTAAATATATAAATATCCTCAAACTAAATCCTCAATTTGAATAAAGTGATTCATCTAATTAAATGAGTCTTTCTTTTTTATTAAATCAACTTTCTTTAATGAATATAACTTAGCAGTTTTTTTTAATACTATAATATTAGTGTAGCCTAATCTTCATCTGCAACTGTGAAGAAAAACCCCATTGGTTTAAACAGAATGAATAGACACATAAAAGAAATTAAAAAAAAATTATTTTGAATTTGAATGTTAACATAACGAACGAACGTTCGAACATTCGGGCTCAGCCTTATAGACGGGACTGATGCGATCCGCAATAACTCAATATAATGCAATTGAAACCAAGTTCACAGTACTATGATTTCCACATTCATATCAATCCTCAATTATTGTTCTAATATATTTAGCAACATGTTAAATGATCATACATTACAACAAAAACATAATATTGTGTAATAGAAATGTTTTTATTTATTTATACTTGACCTGACTGGGCATACCGGCTGCCTTTTAGCACTTGCTGTACAGTTACAGGTGAGATGACTAGTACAACTACAGTCTTTAGTTATGACTAGTACAACTACAGTCTTTAGCTATGACTAGTACAACTACAGTCTTTAGCTATGACTACTAGTACAACTACAGTCTTTAGCTATGACTAGTACAACTACAGTCTTTAGCTATGACTACTAGTACAACTACAGTCTTTATCTATGACTACTAGTACATCTACAGTCTTTAGCTATGACTACTAGTACAACTACAGTCTTTAGTTATGACTAGTACAACTACAGTCTTTAGCTATGACTAGTACAACTACAGTCTTTAGCTACTGTTGGCCACAAAGCAGCTGCATCACAACAGTGTGGGGGCTCTTTGCCTTGCTCAAGGGCACATCGGTGGTAGATGTTGAGGGAATGGAGAGTATTACTCATTCACTAGTTTCCCCACCCAAACCTTCACATCCAGTCCGGGGAATTCAACAGGGCTATCTTCCGGTCACAAGTCCAAATCTTTTGACTTCTATAGGCTACCACCGCTCCTGTCACATTCTGATGCTTTCATTGGACTTGGGCCTCTTTCTCTCTCTCTTTCTCTCTCTTTCTCTCTCTCTCTTTCAGATTTCAGTCAAACATGCTGATACAATTAAACAATTATATTCAACTTTGCTTACGCGTTGAATTCCTACATCCCGGGCATGATGAAGCTTTCAGGAGCTCTAATATAATTGAGCCCCACAGTCGATGGAAAAACCTGCGATTCATTACTCGAGAAAATAAAACCCGGAGTCCTATTTCAATAGTCGGACTGGAGTTGGAGTGCTGCTCTGACCCGTCTCTGTGCTCCTGGAACTGTAAACGGGACTGAAATGAATACCTGTTTTTCTACTTCGCTCAAAGCTCTTTTTCTTCAGCCCCTTTTCAAAGTGTAGATTTACATTCTGTCTGGTTTGCGGTTGCTATTTTAGATTTTTTTTAGGGGGGAGGGGGGGGGGGGGTCACCCCTCGACCCCCCCCCCCCCCTTTATCCCACACGCATGCGCACTTGACACACACACACACACACACACACACTGCACTGGCATACAGACATGCACACACTACACCCCCCCCCCCCAAGAGCTTTGAGTGTTTATCTTTGGAGGACCTGGGTTTTTGGTTTGTTGTTCTCTCTCTTCATTCAACATCCAGTACAGTCTGCGTTTTCTCCACTCGCCCTGATTGGAGAGACTAATGCATTTTTTTGAGAGTACCTAATATGCCTCCACTTGAAGCAAGGAGAGAGTGGGGGAGGAAACTTCATCTTGTTTAGGTTGGTCTGAAATGGGCGGACGCCGGACGGCGGGTTATTTCAAAACGAGACCCTAATCGAATTAACGTTGGCTTTTGTGTGAACGCCGCTCGTGCACGCATGGCCTCTGTTGATTTGGACGTGTCCGGTCCTTTCTTTTAGTAGTGATGGAATGAACTCGACATTGTCCGGAAATTCTGCGCCGGTGCATCATCACGTTGTGGGTAGGGTTGGGCACCGAAAACCGGTTCTAATTAGGAACCGGTTCCTAACTTCCGGTTCTGGAACCGGAAGTGACATATCTGCATTTCGATTCTAAAAAAAAAATAAAAAAAAAAAAATTACTTTGTTAATTAATACCCTAGTTACAGTACAGCAACCAAATTAAACTGTATCAAGTCAACTGAAAATGTGAATAGTATGAAAAAAAATTAAAATGTTCACACAAAAAATTATTCTCCTGCGAAATAAGCTGTGACCTGCACCTCAAAGAATCGGAACCGAGAATCGTTCAGAACAGGAATCGATATGGAGAATCGGAATCGGAACCGAAATCGTTCAAATCCAAACGATGCCCAACCCTAGTTGTGGGGGGGGGGGGGGGGTATTAGAGGGACGATGACGGCTCTACGATGGAGTTGCTGTTGTCTGGTGGAATGTGAATGATGGCCAGATATGTGTTGGCAGGGTTTACAGCGAAACACTTCCCGATGGGACTCGCTCCTCTTCTCACACGTCAGATACCGGGTTCCAGGAATACACTGTATGTTTTGTAATCACTCTTTCTTTTAGACTTCACCTGTCAGTGGTCAAATGAAACCAAGTTAAACTATAAAGTGGACTGATCACAGTATCATCAGTCTTGTCATTAATCGCCAATACTGTATATAAAATGTATTTAGGCCTATTAGATTGTTGTCATTGTTTTTCATTTTGTCTTTATTTCCAGGTTAGTTTTGAATTTCAATCGTAAAAAAAATGTACAGTAGATTAGCATAAGATGGTGGGTAGGGTAGACCCTTCATTTCATAAATGAAAAGGTGGGTTAACTGAGTTTAGGTGAGTTCACCTTCTACATCCATGTTCGCATTGTGTTTTCTACCGTTGACCATATTCACATGGCGGCCATTTAGCTCTAATGTCATACTCAAAAGATCCCAACCTGAGCATGACATAAGAGCAAAACGGTTGAAGTGGATGATTTATAGTCATTATAGATCTCCAAAACATTCTTGTAAAATTTTTTTATTAAAAAAATCTTTTATAAAAAAATTATGTTGTGGGACTTGTACAGCAATTTGTTCAACTTTGTCAGTGCTGTAAAGTTTAAACCTTTTTAAATCTTAGACAAACTAAACACTTTGCTTTCATGAACTATTTAAGCCGTCATTTGAGGCTTTATAAAAGTAGCACAATGAACACAAATCTGTCGGTGCCGAGTCCGACCTCATCTTAAATAACAAACAGCATTGTTTGTTGTAATTAACAAAGAGAGGCAGAGTTGATTTTGCAAAAAATCACATTTTTTTCTTTTTCTTTTTTGCATAATCGAATTTTATTTTCATATTCGAATCCCATGCCCATCGAACAAAGCTTCGAAGCTTCGAAGTATTTAAGACACTTGGCTACATAATCCTATTTTCAGAAAAAACTGCGTTGAGTGTTCCCAATATGTTTATTAACTAGTTCACCATTATGTGTGTCGTCTTAGCGGTTCAGCACGTATGGACATATTGAAACAAGGGAATTCAAATGGACTTTGGGTCAATTGTCTGCGCCAGGGCTTATCTCATGGTTTACTTTTGACCTCAAGGGTCAGTGAGTGTAGCTCCTCTGGCTTGCGTTCGTCTCCGTCTGCTGGACAGCAACATCTGGGGCTTAGTTTATTTGTGTGATATTTGATATCACAGTTGCCTGGCAACCCTGCCGGCATCAAAATAAGCCATTCTGGAGAGCGAGCACAGAGTGTGAGTTCTGCTCTCTTGATGAAACACTCTTGACAGGTGCAGCACGATGTTCCACTGTGGTGCAGATTTTGGCTCTCTTGGGCTGTTGAGCAGGCTGTTGAGAAGGCCGTGATGTACAGGCGTAGAGACGGCTATGTGTAGGAGTTTGTGACGCCGACGCGTGTTATTTTCTTTCCAGTTTCAAAGTCATCATGATTACAAAAACGGCATTGAATGATAAAGGGCCTTCAAATCAAATGAAGATTTATATTCCTGGGTGTTTTGCTGTTTGTTGAACCAGATTCCTAGTGTGCATGGAAGAATACATTGATATTAATTGAAGGAGAATCTCATTACTAATGAATTTTTTTTTTTACACTTTGACCGCAACAACAGCAAATGACTCGACATTGTTATGAACGGACGGGGGTGAAGTAAATGAGAAACAAGAGACTGGAGTCTAATAACAGCGTGGCTTCCCTGTGCAATCTTTAGCTAGGACACGTCATGGTGTCATAGATGCAAAGCATTCTTGCATAAAGTGAACTTCAGCCTGTTACTAACATTGCTAATGTATGTTAGCATACTAGCGGACTGTGTGAAAAAAATGCCAACTTTGTTTGAGGCTAAATAAAGCAAGATGCATCCCACATTAACTTAGCAGAGTAGTGTAGTGCATTTCTAGAGCTACGTTCACTTGGCATTGTTGGATCAATTCATCATCATTTTCATTGCTTTGTTTTCTTTTGCATCATTAAAGGTGCTGTATCCACTGTCATCCCTGGCATATACAATATTAACCCCTTAACTCATTCAGTGCCGGCCATTTTCCTCATCCTGTTCTAGCTAGGCCACGCTTTAAAGATAGGGGTGTGTCACCTTGTTCGTAGAGCTATATCTATATTCTATATTATAGCTATGGAGACAATACTATGGTCATTTGACAGTCAGTATCTTCCATCGAACATGCAAAAAATTATAAATTTTTTCATGTACTGTATATGTTTGTGCGTTATCAACGGTCGCCATTACTTAAGTTACTTACTTACTTACTATGTACTTTTAGGCAAATTTTCTGAAAGAAAGAAGGAAGGGTCTTCATCATGTCAAAATACCAGCGTTCTATGCTCTGCTTGGTGCCAGATTTCAATTGAAGCCTATATGCAAATTCTAAATATACAAGCTTGTTGTTGTATATTTAAGTTGAGGAAATATCAACCAATATATCAAACGTTAGCTAGTTAACAATGCAAAAACATCTGACATCCGAGGAAGATGATTAAACAGAATGTTTTGTAGATCCAGTACTGAATTCTGCCATCCGGACTCATGCTATTTGAAATATTATTTAGTGATGCACGATATATCGGCCGCCGATATAATATCGGCCGATATGGCCGTTTTTGTACACATCGGTATCGGTCCGATATCAAGATAGGGCCGATATAAAAAAAAAAAAGAAAAAACATTTTTTTCTTTTTTTTTTAATCTTCTTTTTTTCTTTTTACATGTTTTGGCCTTAAATATTTTCAAAATATCAGTAATTTCTGAAAATAAGTTACAAAAGTAAAAAGATTATGCGTTTTGGAAAATAGTTCTTTATTTGATTATCATAAAAAAGTGTTTTCTATACAGAGATATCGACATCGGTAAATATCGGTATCGGCCAGAACAGCAATATTAATATCGGTTATCGGTATCGGCCACAATTTTCACATCGGTGCATCACTAATATTATTATAGAATATAGAATAGCAGGCCTATAAATTACCTTATTATAGTGATGTTGCACATCTATGGATCGGCCCAAATCTACTCGTTCCAATGACCGAGTTCAATTTGTGCATGAAGAACCGAGAATGAAATATACTCTATTTACAGTCAGCTTTTTATTTTTGAGACAGCTCCGCCATCTTGAAACGGATTTAAACACAGATGGTTACTAAATGTTCACAGAAGGGAGACAAACTAACTGCGCTCCAAACTCTGCCAATAATGTTCAATTTGTGGTATATAATCCAGAGAAATAAGATAAATAAAAAATAATAATCAGGAAGTAATTTGTTTCCAGAAATCTGGAGAACTGGAGAAATGTCAATGCTCATTGAAAGCCCTGTCTTTCCTTCATCATAATGACTACAGCAAAATGGCCCCTCGGATTTATTTCCGGTTGAAATTCACGATCTATTCTTTTTTGATCCACTTTTTCTCCTTATTTTTCTCCCATCCCAATTTCGCCTCGCCAATTCTCTCTTCAATTCTCCCCTCCCCTGTCTCGAACGTTGCTAGACTATGCCTCCCACTGGTCGGCTGCAGTGAGGACCAAGCCTTGCATCACGTGTCCCCTCTGGTACACGAGGAGGCAGCTGTCGCATCTTTTCACCTGAACAGCACAATCTCTCAGTGCCAAGGAATAACGCGTGGGAGGCTCACGCTGCCCCCGATACTTCCTGATTCTGCTGTACAGGCGCACCAACCGAGTCGCTGTCCACAACATCCAATCCCCACCCACCAACTTTCCCACCCCTAAAACACTGCCAATTGTGTTAGTATGAACGACCAGCCAAGCCGGTAGCAATGCCGAGAGCTGGGCTCGAACCCAGCATATCCTGCGTTAGTGGCGAGCGCCTTGCCCACTGCGACACTTAGCCGCCCGAAATTCACAATCTATTGAATACAATTCCTAAACTCATATTTCATTAATAACATTTTAACCTATTGGTAAACAAATGTATTGCTGAAAATATACACTATGACTGCTGTTGTGACATGGTTAGGATGTTTACTGTTGGATACATTTGAAAAAGAAAACGAACATTGTCATACAGTAGACAGAGTGATTTATGACGTGATGTCATTTTGGGACAGGTACCGGACGCGTCGGGCTTAAGAGGTTAATATCGTATCTCCCAGGAATGACAGTGGATTTACTGCAACCGCCGCTTCCACAGCAGTTCCTTGGGGTGAATGTGATAACTGTTAACACTTTGGTCGCCAGGCTTATATTCACAATAAACCATCCCACGCCAGCTCTATTTGTCTATGGAGAAGTTCCCCTTCTTTGCAGGGCTATAACCTTTTAAATTGTATTGCTAAATTGACATTACTATGGCCCATTCAACGTCAAGTATCTATTGTTCAGGGTGTAGCAACGTTATACTTTTTCATTCACATATTCATACTAAAATACGGTCTAAAGTATAAGTATGTTTTTATCGTTTTCTGCAGCTTTCTCCAGAACGTGATTTATAGCCCTAAATGCATTATATTGATGATCAAATACAGTTTGATAGCAATCTGCGCGAGATAAAAAATTTCAAATGGACGTGCTTCTAGAAGTTACTACTTATCATCTGATGTTGACCGGATGGGGGGGGGGTCGTTTATAATTCCGTGGCCAACGTTAGATGATTCATCTAGTGTGGGTGATATGATCATTAGAGCAGTTTGTATCGAACACGTTAAAAAATAACGCTGAAACTTACCGTAGCTTCCTCGTAGCGTTGGGCGATGAGCGTGGAGCAGAAATATTCATATTATGGGATGTAGAAATATGCGATCCATCTCCAGGTTGTATAATAGTATATACGTCCAAATCATGTTGTTTATCGAGTTATTGGTAACGGATTGCTATCCATTGTGTCTAGCTCGAGTCCTGGGACTATTAGCGAGTGATCGGACCGAATTGGAATGAGCACCAGCTTCCGTTTCCTGTTTCCGGTTTGGGCGATCCGCCGATCCGCCACCAGATGGCGCTCTTGAACCGTTGGAGAGTTGAGAGGGAATCAACAGTAGATCTCAAGTCTCCGGGGGAGAAATATGATTGCGATCACAGATTTTTGAAATATTGATATCAAAGACGTGGTACGGCGTCTTTGGCAGAATGAGCATGGCGGGGAATGACGTGGTAAGGCGTTTTTGGCGACCATAGTGTTAATAGTTTTTATTCAAATATCTTTTTAAATATATTGTTTTTGGCGAACCCATGACTTTTCCTCTTGCGCCACCAGGTCAAACTATAGTTATAACTATCTATAACTCCTGACCCGTCATGCAGTCATGGGTATTAGACCCAGAGACGTGGCTCCTCATGATCAACACATTTGCCTGGATCTATGAATATTAATATGAACAACTCAATAATAATGCACATTTTAACGAGTTGTCCCTTTTGTGACTCATGTTATTAACCTCTTATGCATCGGGGGAAACTGGGCTGTTTTTGACAACTGCATACCTTTTTTGCAAAGCTTAGCTTTATACTTTATACTTATAGCACATGCATGAGTCTGGTCTCCTTTGAAAGGTAACATTCTGAAGTTGCTAACACAATAAAGAAAAATCATTTTGAGTGCTAATGAAATAGAGTAACAGAGGTTTGAACACCCTGAAGTAAAAGTTATGTGTACTCACATTTCTGTTTAGTGATTGCCAACGAACAAGATTATTGTACCGGATATCCTCTCTGGTAAACAAGAATACCCGGAAGACTCTAACAGGAGCACTCAACCAAGGGTACTACGACTATGCTTGCACGCAGGGACCGAAACTTTTTTTACCTTTGGCGCTTGACACTTAGAGGGCTGCCCGCCGTGTGGCGTGTAATCAATCAAGTTCATAACGATACTCTTATTTTGAAAATCTGTGCGGGTCTCATTTCCGCCCCAAGCGCATCTCCAGTCATAATATCGATGGCTCTGGCAGTTAGCAACATTAGGTTCGTATGATACTATTTTAAAAAAAAAACGTGGTAACGAGTCATATCCGCCCAGCCCTGCAGCGGGATACTATTGGCTAAGGGCTTCTGCTCGCAGTGCTCGTGTCAACACAGTCACAGAGGCAGTCTGCTCTAGTCTAGAAGAGCGGACCTCCATGAGCTACCGTTACTGTTTAAACAATGAGATCGTTAAAAAACTACAAGTCCCACATCGCACTAGGTCCAATCACAGTAGAGTGACGTGACTGGTTTCATGAGAAAAAAAGCAAATGACCAATCAGAAGCTATCATTTGGCTTGTTTACTTCCATCTGCTCTAGTCTATATCGGACCTCCAAGAGCTAACGTTACTGTTTAAACAATGACCCAGTCAACTATTCACTTTTAGTTTAATACATGACGAGGCATTGTCTAACGGTATCTAGCTGGCTAGCGACTGATAGCTGCTGATATCAACAAATGCTCCAGCAATAGTCGACTCGAGTGCATAATACCTCCGTTCCCTGGTTAGCTAGCTCACGTTAGCTAGCTCACGTTATATCTATCTGTCCCAGTAAACTAAATTGTCTTAACGTTATCTACCGGGCTAGCAGTAGCTACAGATAGCTCCTGATATCAATGTCTTATAACATTGATTGAATGCGTATTCTAGCTGAGGGCATGTTGAATGTGATTTGACAAAAGAACCGTAACGTTATACCAATAGGGTCCAGCTGCATCGCCGGAGAATCCTTGCATGCTGAATGTAGGGTCTAGCTGAATATAGGGTCTAGCTGCAGGGCCGGAGAATCCTTGCTGGAGCTGGAGGCTACTCAAGTATACACACAGACAGTGGAGCTGTTTGCAGATAGCGAGCATTTTGACTTATTGCGTGGTGGCGATGTCTCGCAGATAATACAACTACAAGTATGATTATATAATATATATTTTATTTAAAAAAAAATTTATATAAAATATATATATATTTTTTTTTTAATCAAAAAAGATTTGGCAGGTAAGAAATATGCTTGGCGGGTAGATTCTTCCCATCTACCCGCCACTGGCCGGTGAGTCAAAAAGTTAATTTCGCTCCCTGCTTGCACATCATGGTACCAAAGCACCTCAAAGGCACTAAAAACAAGATTACAAACATCACAAAACAAACTGGTCAGACTACTGCTTGACCTTCCTTACTCCTAAAACCCACCTCACCTCTGCCCATTTTGACAACCTAGGATGGCTTAGAGTAGACGACATGATCGACAAATCATGTTCAACTCAGATTTGGCTCGAACAAGGGACTAAACACGTTTTGCAATTATGCCACAACAATGTGGAACACCCTACCCACAGCCGTAAAAAATAATCTGAATCCCTACCCACCTTCAAAACCGCTCTAAAAAAGCACCTACAGGAGGCCGCAATTCGAAACTGGCCCCGGTAAATGTCCAAATGTTTTAAGTTCCAGCATAGAGGTAGGAGCTGGAAAACACTGCGGTTCCACATGAAGACTTAGATGTAGTACAGGTCCAAATTTTATAAAGATCCCACGGAAAATTTGTGTTTGAGAAAGGTTTTTGTAATGTGTGTACCAGTAAAAATACAGCGTGATTATCCAAAATGGCCGTCCACTTCCATTCATTCTGACGAGTCAGAACAATGGATTTCTTTGTCAACTTTCCCCACCTTCCCCCACTCTTACCCGCCCATCTGGGATCGCTTTCGGAGCGGACACTCGTTGGCTACAAAGGTGATCAATAAAGTTCAGAACCGGACGTGGTCATTTGACGGAGCGGTCTGTCAAATGACGCTCGCCAGATATATCGTCTTGTAATTCGACACCCCAGTTGAGTGTGGTGGCGATCGAAAGGCGGCAAATTCTACTTTTGAACGGTGTATTGGTCAACGTTTGTGGGGACAGAGATACAGGCAAACCCTGTTCCAGGCGGCTCTGTCCCTTTTTGGTGATGGCCGTCTGATGTTTAAGAGGTTAATATGAAAGTGATATACAAAACATATTTATTTAGTAAAACATTTTAAATAATTCCTAATCCTCCTAGGCCATTCACTTCTTATGTGGCATCAATGGGCCACCATTTAAAAAAGGAAATTGCATCAAGAAATCTGGCAGGCAAGGCGGTTAGGTGGCCGAGCGGAGATTGCGTTCGTCACCAACCCCGGAGCTGTGAGCTGGATTCGCCTGTTCGAATCCAGCTCACAGCTCCGGGGTTGTCACCAGCTTGGCTGGCCGTCTGCACTAATACAATTGGTTGTATTAGAGGGTGGGAGAAGCTGGCGGGGTGGGTCCGGGTCGACATCTACAGTTCGGTCGGGGCGCCTGCTAAGCGCGGATAGGACTTGAGGGGGATAGTGTGATCCTCCCACACGCTACGCCCTCTCAGTGAGAATCCGCGCTGCCAGGTGAAAAGAAGCGGTGATTGGCTGGACGTGTGTCGGAGGAAGCACGTGGTAGCCTCCACTCTCCCAGATGATCTGACTGTGGGGGGTAAGTGCGCAGCGACCAGGAAGGGACTGGGAATTGGCATACGACTAACATTGGGATGGGAGAAAATCGGAGGAAAATGGAGGGGGAAAAAGAAAAGAAAAAAAAATCTGGCAGGCCAAACGGGGAGTTTGGAGTGTTTTAGGGATGTACCCTTTGCCGTCAAGATGCTGATGGCATTAGTCTCAAATTAGTTATTTTGCTTGATTTTGAAGGGAAGCTTTATAGAAACATCGCTGGACGATTTGGTGCCAGCGTTGAGGCAGAAGGTCGGCCACGGTCAGCAGGAGGATGTTGACAACCTGTCTGGCTGTGGTTCCTACTTCCTCACACCTTCCTTTGGCGAGTAGATACCTGTAGTCTTGCTTCTCAGGAACTGACTTGGATGCCAGCTTGTGGTTGCCAAAGCACAACGCAGAGGAAGAGACCAGATTGATCACTCTCTGTTTTCATTTGAGTCTCAACTCAAGCTGTGCCAGCTGCTTTTCCGGCTGGAAGGTGATCCTCCCATCTTTGATCCAGGGCATTTCGGCTTGATTGACGAGAGCAACCCCACTGCTTAGTAACCTTTCCTTTCCGAATTATATTGATAGTGGTGGATGTGTGTGTTTTTTGCGTAATAGATGGATATTAAATGTAACTTCATTACATTATCCCATTATCCCTGCTATACTGTTTATTTTGTGTGTGAGTGTGTGTTCCCATTAGTTCATATCCACATATATTATCAGTGTGAATAGAAAAGTATGAATTATGATGCTATTGATCTACAAACAGAATGTGTTTTTTGGCCAGCAGAACAACTTGTAATTACAATTTCTTCTTTTAAAATGTTTATTTGAGTGAGAATTGTGAGGAAATGACATGCTACAGTATCATAAAAAGGCTCTACCAGAAGACAGCAATATGTCTCTTCAATCCAGCACTATGTGACATTTTCATTTCACATTGCTTCAGTATCTAAATCATAAACGAGAGAACAAGATACTTCCTACATGAAACTGCTCACAACAAGATCTGTGGATTATCTTGAGTAACCGGTTCGTGATTTCTGAAAATAGTCGACATTGCGTTTTGAGTTTTTCAAATGTATTTTTCTATTCTTGCCTTTTGAGCACCACATTACAGTGTGAATTTGTTACATAGTGCTCCTGTATTGGTCGCGTCTTAACATCTATGCAGTGTGCGATATGGGTGCTTACCCACGTGTGTGTCTCGTTGCGCGCGCGCGTGTGTGTATGTGTGTGTGTTTTGATAGGCCCCCCCGAGGCCCTGTCATTAGCTCCATGTTGAATCAGCTGAGAGCTGCTATGCACCACACCGCAGATCCCAGCAAGAGGCATGCTGCTAGCAAGAGGGACAATGGTGTGAAAACAACTCTGTGTGGGAACTGTAGTTCTTCCAAGCGTGTTGTAGTCCTTCCAAACCATATGTTACAAATCTGGCTCATTAAAGTCGGCTCCCTTTTGATAATTTCCAGGCGAGAAAAGGTTGGACTGAGATTTTTGGAAAGTTGGATTTGGCACGTCCCCCGCTCTCTCTCTAAATACGCTGACAGTGATTTCCTTGTCAGGGTGATATATTAGCTGTGGGTCATAAGTTTTAATTGTTCTCTGTGTTAATTTTACAATGGCTTCTTTATTTCTTTTTTAAAAAATGTAGTAGTGATTTTTTTATAGAATCGTGTCTCGAGGTAAAAGAGGTTTTTATATAATTTAGCTTATTGTAATGCTTACTTGACCTCCAATGTTGAGTGGCCTAGGTTTCACTTTGGGTCCTCACCTCGGTGCGCTCTCTCTCCTAGCTCTTAGTTCCTCTGTCATTACTGCTAGTCCAGAGGGATTTGTCTCAGCGGGCTGCGTGACTTAGAGGTTTAGTTGGTGCCTTTGGCTTTTCCTTCTGTTTTTCATGGTTTACAAAGCTCCAGTCTTCATACAAATCTTTTGATATAATAAATGTTTATTTCCTAGTCATAAATCTTGCAGGTGCCAGGTGTGTGTAGTCCCCCGTCTCTCCATAATCATCAGCTGCTTATCACTTTCGTTTGTAATGGTACCACCCAAATTAAGAATTTAAATATCTTATTTCCATGGACTCAAACTTGTGACGTCATCATAACGTCTGGAGCCGCTCCGTAGACAATGAATGGGAGACTTTGTGGAGGATCCCGACCCACAGAATGTGTGTTGTTTCCCTGGGTGTTCTCAGTGTAACCTATTACATCTCCCCAAGTTATTGTCCATGGAGCACCAGACGTTATACTTGATTTTTAGATTAACTCATTCGGCGCCGGGGATTAGCCATGGCCCTGTGGTCGCATTGCCAAACGTTAAAAAAAACAGAGTGGAACGAAATGTATTCAGATTTAAATACAACATGTTGCAGACGACCTGTAATAAACAAACACTGTTACTTGGTTGCCGTCACACAAAATCAGTTATATCACCTGTGGTAGCGAGCTAGCCAGCTGATGCTATGTGTTGGCTATCCAACCACAGAGAGAGAGAAATCAGAAAACAAAATGGAAAAGCTTTTGACATGAGCTAAAAGAAAAGTTGACGCAGCTATGACATAAGATAAGATAAGATGATCCTTTATTAATCCCCTTGGGGAAATTCGGGTGTCAAAGCAGCATGCAGGGGGGGGGGGGGGGATACAGGGTGGGGGATACATAGCTTCACAGTCCTATACAGTCCAGTATCTATAGTATACACTATAAATACAAATACAATCAGGGTTTCCCATTAATTACCTAGACTGTGACGGCCCGCCACAGTCTAATTAGTCCCGCCACAGTTGTATAATGAACCAACATTTTTTTTAAATATAAAGTTTGCCAATAGGGATGTATAGTATTGGCAGTGGTAGTAGTCGTAATAGTAATCCACTATATTTTTTTATTTTCTAAAAAATAAACCAGTTCAACACACTTTTGCTTCATTTCTTTGATGGCTCAAATGTATGCTCTAGTCCAGTGGTTCCCAAACCTCTCCTCGAGACACCCCAGCCGTTCCATGTATTTGTTCAATTCCACCACCACACAGCACACCTGATTCAACTAATAAAGAGCTAGTTAAGTTGAATCAGGTGTGCTGGTGGTGGAATTTAACAAATACATTGAACGGCTGGGGTGCTTCGAGGAGAGGATTGGGAAGCACTAGTCTAGTCGATTTTGTGTTTTGAGCACAAAGTTCATCATAGATCTAGCCTCTTTATTTTGCTCTCAAAGTGCACCAGATTGATGCATTTAACTTTAAAATGTACAAAAAAAAAAAAATCGGGGGGGCATGCCCCCGGACCCCCCTAGAGGGTCGGAGGTTCACCCCCCATAGTCTCTGAAAATCCTGTGGGAAACACTGACAATATAGTAAAGTACAAAATACAGAATAGTCCAGTGATAAGAGTCCAGTGATATGACTCTCTACTAGTGCAAAATACAAGGTAGTGAGTACGGAGTCTCTAGTTCTCAAGTCCCGAGTTCTGACAGTGATAGTTCTGGCAGCAGAGCCGGCCGTCCAAGCCCTTTGTTGTAGAGCCTGATGGCTGCCGGTATAAAGGACCGGCCCAGGCGGTTTGGCTGAACGTGCTCTTCATTCTGGCTAGCTCCTCGTAGAGGGGGTGAGAGGGGTTCTCCAGGATGGCTTCTAGCCTTTTCCTCATCCTCCTCTCAGCCACCACCTCTAGATTATCCAGCTCACTACCCGAGCTGGCCTTCTTCACCAGTTTGTTCAGCTTGCTGGAGTCCCTCGAGCTGATATTGCCCCCCCCCCCCCCCGCACACCACAGCAAAAAAGAGGACGCTGGCTACAACCGACTGGTAGAAAGATAGCAGCAGTCAGGTGAACTCCAAGGAATTTGTAGGACTCCACCATCTCTACCTCCTCCCCTCCGAGGATTATGGGAGAAGGGGGACCCTTCCTGACATGTGTTCCAGGTAACGTTAACATCACTCGCGTCACAAAGCCAAGAGCAAGACAGTATGACGAGGCACACCTCTACCTTGACTTCACATCTACTGAGGTCTGCACGAATAAAAGCGTGAGAAAGTTGTTGTTTTTCTAAAGCGATTATCTTACTATGAGATATCAGAACACTGTTTGAATGAAAAGAGGCCCAATAGAAGAAAACACAAAATAGATGGTGTGATCTAGGTCATCCTCGGTGACTCTTTCCTATAAATATGTAAAAAAAGAAAAATGGGAACCACTGTGGTTAGAGGTTTAGTATGTTGGATTCATCAGACGCTGTATCTTTCCATCTTCTCTGGATGCTGACGTGTGTACATGTGGAATGGAGCCATAATTCTAGAACACCAAACAATGTTTACATTCCTGTAGCGCTTATGTTCCCTCTAAAACAAGGGAATTGCTCTGGACAAATCACTCTATCCACACACGATAATGGATCCCAGAAGAACCCAAGCTATCTACCAAAGTTGCATCGTCTCTGCTCCCCGGAGAACTTAATGGAATGTCACCTCTGTACATGAAGTGGTGTATAGTTCAGGCTGGTTGAAATATTGCCTTGAGGATATTAGCATGTTTAATGATTAACTCTATCCAACCATTTTGATTTTGCATCATTAATGGATACGTTGGAGATCGCTGCTCATAAAATTGACGTGTTAAATCGTGCCGTAATTTCGGAAGAAATTGCAGACGGGCCATAGTGATTGCGACATCCGTGTGCTCCGAGGTCTCTGTGCTGTGAAGTGTTGCTGGAAGAAGCAGCCGTCCTCATTTAACCTCCACCACTGTTTCACCTAGAACCACTCACTCACTGATCTGTTTGGCAGTCTTTAATACTTCAGCAATCACTTTAATGTACAATCACTCATGCATTAATCAGTGCTGATGTAATTGGATTTTTTTTAAGGTGAATTGATATGATGTTAGGCATGGACGATCATGATTAAATTACGTTGTCTCATAAGAATGTCTTTGAAGACCCTATAGCAAATCATTGAGGTCCTACATTTTAGTCCTATATATTCAAGTCCTATATTTTATAGTGTGTATAGTATATAAAAAGAAAAGATTATATAGTGTGACGAAGCCTGGTGGTGTTCAGACTCGTCACGGGTCAAAAACAAACAAATTCAATTGTCCGCACAATTTCAATCAATTAAATATATTTATTAAATTTAGGCAAATATAGTCTGATGGGCAATTAGAGTAGTCGTAATACAGTCCAAGGTCAAAAACACAAAACAGGCTCTCGTACGAAAAAGGGATTGTTCAATACTCAGAGTTTGTCTTCCGGTCCAGGGTCAGTACACAAGGGGGTTTCTCAGCCAGTCTAGGGTCCAGTACACAACGAACACCTTCTCGCCTTCACCTCTCCTCTCAACTACCTCTCACCAAACTCCGTATCAATATCTCTCTCTCTCTGTACTCCTGCTCCTTCCTCACCTCCACTCAACAATACTCTGTCCTAGTGTTTTACGTTATGTGTGTCTGGTGTGTGTGTGTGTGTGTGTGTGTGTGTGTGGGATGTGGGTGATCTCATGGTGCACAGGTGTGTTCTATCAGTCCTAATCAGCTGCCTAATTGTTCTCCTCCCGTGGCAGTAGTGTCTCCTTCCCTGACTGTTCCCCTACTGGACTCTGTATCTGTTAATTGTTACCCATGGTTGTATGTAGTGATGCACGATATATCGGCCGCCGTTATAATATCGGCCGATATGGCAGTTTTTTTACACATCGGTATCGGTCCAATATCAAAATAGGGCCGATATGGGCAGATTAAAAATCAAAATAGGGCCGATATGGGCAGATTAAAAAATTTAAAATAAAAGTATTTTTAAATTCATTTTTTTAATTTTTTTTTTACATGTTTTGGCCTTAAATAGTTTCAAAATATCAGTCATTTCTGAAAATAAGTTACAAAAGTTACAAATAAAAAATAGCTCTTTATTTGATTATCATAAAAAGGTGTTTTCTATACAGAGATATCGACATCGGTAAATATCGGTATCGGCCAGAACAGAAATATTAATATCGGTTATCGGTATCGGCCACAATTTTCACATCGGTGCAACACTAGTTGTATGTCCTGCGTATTCATCCTGTTGCTTTTTCCCTGTGGTTCTTTGTTTCTCTGTTCATTTGTTTTGCTCATTGTCAGCGTCTTTGGGTTTTGAAACGCGCTTTATAAATAAAATGTATTATTATTATCCTTCACGTAGCCATGGGACGGGGGATGATATCTGCCACAATATATATATATATATATATATATATATATATATATATATATATATATATATATATATATATATATATATATATATATATATATATATATATATATATATATATATATATAAACCTTTTTTGTTCTATCCATATCATCATGAGTGTGAGAAGTCAAAAACATTCAACGATTTTGCTATAACTCCTACACCGTGTAGGTTTGAAGGGGAAGTGCTGGTTTCCTCCCTTACGGACTAATGTACCCCAGCGGTTGTGGGGCTCCCCACCATCCCCCACCCCTCCCAGTCCCAGCCGCTCATCCCACGGGCCAGTCTGCACGCCATGCATCTGCCAGCAGGATGTGTTGCAGCACATGGCCCTCGTGTTTTCCCTCATGTTCTATGACAGATTCCTTTCAGCCCTGAGCCACTCAGCTACTCCAAATGTTGTTACAGTTTGTGTTCATCTGTTTTGACGGGTACTTGGCAGCAGTGTTAAAAGGTGGCGTATGTAGTTGGGGGGGGAAATAATTCTATGGTCTATTATTATCACAACTGAATGTAAAAAGCTCTCCTCTGAGGCAGCGCCGGAAACACTGGGTGAACAATCTTTGGCGTGGTTCACACCGTGCCTCAAAATGATTTGGTTTTGAAACTTTTGATTTATGATGCTGTAACATAGATGTATAGTAAATATGTTTTGTACACTTAGTAATTGCAGACTGTAAATGTAAACAAATCCCCCCCACTGAACCTGCATAGGGCACCTTGAATTTAGGTTATTATCTAGTGGCCATGTATTTGTTTATTAAATCAATATGAGACTCCCAACACGTCACAAACAATGGTAGATCTGCATCTGCCCCTTTTGCCTACTAGCATCCGTGAATAAATACTCCAGAATGTTTTCTATTTTCTACGCCTTGCATCATTTCATCCTTATTCCCGTAAATGTTTTTCTTTCCCTCTTACTATGTAATAATAAAAGGGGCTACTTTTTATGGCCTTTGACTTAACAAGGCGCGGACGGCTCCCGACCGGTGATGGAATGAATTCAAAATCGTATTTATAGTTGAGCGTATTTCCGGTTAATTTCTGTGCCTATTGTCCTTACGGACATAAGATATGTTTGCCATTTGCATTTTAATTATCCTGTGTTGTTTCCCCATTTTATTTCCATCTGTTTTCAATTTGGGGTTGGCAGAGGAGACACATTCTTAGATGGATGATTTACTTGTGTTTAGCTGATAATATAAACCGTGAGAGCTCCCAGAGAGTGAGTGAGTGTGCGTGAGTGACCTAATGTACTACGGTAAATGTGTATAGAAATGTATTTTCTTTTTGTATTTTGTTAGCTTGTAATCTGGAAAAAAGGGCACTATTCACGAAAGTAGTACAGGAGCTACAGTGGATGATAGACACTGTCGGTGATCACTGCATTGCTTTTATTTAGTGTAATCCTATCATTCTGCTGTGAGGACGTGTGCTAATTAGGGCTGTCTTAAATACTTTGAAGCTTCGTTCGATGGGCATGGGATTCGAATTTAGCAAAATCAACTCTGCCTCTTTGTTTACAACAAGCAATGCTGTTTGTTATTTAAGATGAGGTCGGACTCGGCACTGACAGATGTGTGTTCATTGTGCTGCTTTTATAATGCCTCAAATGACGGCTTAAATAGTTCATGAAAGCAAAGTGTTTCGTTTGTCTAAGATTTAAAAAGGTTTAAACTTTACAGCACTGACAAAGTTGAACAAAGTGCTGTACAAGTCCCACTACATAATTTTTTTTAAATAAAAATAATAAAAATAATAATACTTTTAATTTCTTTTAATTTTTAAAATTTTTATTTCGAAGCTTCGAATTAAAACCGAATCTCGGCCCCCGAAGCTTCGAATTCCAAAAAGAAAAAATGAAGGTCAGCCCTAGTGCTAATCAACGTATCCCGTGTCTCGAGAGTTCAGCCGCATCGGCCCCCCAAGGAATTCCCGCAGGTGACATTATTCTAGCTGACATTCAACTGTAGCGCGGAGCCCCACTGGAGGAACGTTGAAGAAATGGTCGGGGAAATAGTGTCTGCAGTTCGGTAGAGGTCTGGGCTCTCGAGACACAGGCCATGTCGGTGAGTTACATGTGATATGTCCTCCTCACAACAGAACGATAGGATCGAGGTTGAAAATCGGCTAAGTGGCCCTCTTTAACTAAAGCCCACCCAGGAGCCGGACAGTTCAGTCAGAAATGACAGCTCTGTCACTG
Organism: Notolepis coatsorum; assembly: GCF_963971535.1. NCBI lineage: Eukaryota > Metazoa > Chordata > Actinopteri > Aulopiformes > Paralepididae > Notolepis > Notolepis coatsorum. The sequence continues at coordinate 130,148,178 of NC_140173.1, forward strand.
TCTGTAGGCCTCCAGCTCAGAGTGTGATGCTATCTCTAACCTCAAACACTTCCTCTCATCTTCACGTCAATCTTGTCCTTCTCCCGTCTCATTCTGGCGTGAAGTTGTTAATGTGTTAAGTGCTGCTGACTAGGAACAAACTGATCATTCGCTAACCCTGACCTTTTTAACCTGAAAACTGATTGCAGGTCAGTGTCTTAACTGCAACAAACATGCTTCCTCACTCCTTTAATCTACTTCATACAGGCCATTAGCTGACCCCCACCCCCCATGTAGGTCAAGATGACCCCAACTTGACCAGGCTCCATTATCTCATCTGCTTTGAAATCCTGCTCGTTGATGTCATCTGATCGCACGCTGTTTGTTATACGCCGAAGTGCGCCTTGCGCCACTTTGCAAAATGTAGTCTAAACATGGATTTGAAATATTTGTCACAGCTTGGGCCATTTTGAGCATTTTCACTTGGCAGTAGAGAGACTTCTGTTTGCGCAATAACAACAGAATGTTTTCTTTGTTACCTCTGTCTTTCACAAACAAGTGGCCATTATTTAAATAGACCAGTGAACCACAAAGCTCATGTCTACATCTATCTTTTTAACTAGCCCTTTCAAAGATAAAATTGGGCAATACGTTTTCAAAATATGTTGTGTTTTGAAATTCCACAATGCAATGCCACCTATCTAAAGTGATGATGTTTGTTAACAAAAATGGGGCTAGTTTTTTATAATTTTTTTGACGATTGCATTCCCAAAGTAATTTGCGATTTATTATACTGTTATAGCACATGCATGAGTCTGGTCTCTTTTGAAAGGTAAAGGTGAAAAATCACTTTGAGTGCTAATGAAATGGAGTAACAGAGGTTTGAACACACTGAAGTAAAAGTTTTGTGTACTCATATTTATTTATACTGGTTGCCAGATTTTTAAGTTCCAGCTGAGATGTAAGAGCTGGAAAACATAACTGTTCCATAGCCTGAAGTCCTATGTAGTACAGGTCCAAAGTTTATAAAAATCCCACGGAAAATGAATGTTTTACAATGTTTTTTGTAATGTGTGTACCGGTAAAAATTCGGCATGATTATCCAAAATGGCCGTCCGTTCTCATTCATTCTGAGGCTCTCGTCAAAACAATGGACTTCTTCGTCTTCTTGTGTCAACTTCCCCCACTCTCAGCACTCGTCTGGGACCACTTTCGGAGCAGACGCTCCTTGGCTACAACGGTGGTCCACCGTGGCCCCGCCGTCGGGCCGCCCGATGCTCTTAAGAGGTTAATGAATATGTAGGTGACACCGAATTTCATTTTCTATTATTGGAATTAAAGATACTAGTGCAGTGGTCGTTCAAAACATGGCAGTTCAGAACTGGCCACTTGCTTGGCCCCTGTAAGCCCTGCAGAGTTATATGCCAAAACGTAAGTTAATTCTAATAGCGTCCCCATCTGGCCAAATGGCACCAAATTCAATACTGCACTCCCCCGGGTCCTCTGTAATTCACCCGCCAAGCGTGACGTCGATTGGATGAGCGGTTCTCGAGATATGCCAACTACAGACAGACACGCGGAGATTCCTTCCTTTTTATAGTCCGATGCAGTGGACTGAGCAGCAGTTAAACGTCTGAAAAACATTAGATGGGTGGAGTCTTGCTGTGGACACAAACTATGCCAACAAGCAAACGGCAACCAATAGTTTTCTAATAGTGTACACCCTTCTCGGAATCCCTTTTTACTTCTGTGAAAATATCAAGCCTCATTAACCTTCGCTGTTCCTTTTGAATGATGATGCGTGGAGAAGGGCTGATTTGTTTTCCATTTCCAGCGTAAGCGTACCATTTATTGTAGATGTATTTCATGTGAAATTCACTGCTCTCATTGGTCCCTGGCCAGCGGGACCTCATGTGCAACAGCTGCTGCAGACTGCATCGGTGTTTGCGGGGGGGCTTTGTCTTAAGCACAAGCATGTGTTAAACACTCGTATTGTAGGCATTACTGCATCACCCAGGGCCATTATGTCTGGTCAGGTTGGAACAGAAAGTATGTTCACAGCGTGGAACAGAAAGTATGTTCGCTGGCTGTGTTTGTGCATTGAAATGTGCAAAACAAATATGGCGGTGATGGGGGGAAGTCATAACAATGCCTTTCACATGCAGGTCTTCACAGGGTACCTTACACAACTGTGCTTGCCGTTACTTCAGTATCCTCTCTGTAAGGAGGGAATGGACCATATTTGTCTACATCTTCTAAAACTGTGCCAACAGATGTATGTTTATAGCGTCCTGTGTAGAAGAAACCCATCTCCTAAACGTAAACTTTTCAGGAATTTGAACAAAGCAAAAACCTGTTGATATATTCACATGTATAACCATTATTAATGGCATTTTACTTTATCAATAGTCTGGCTTAATCCCATGGTCTGGTATGTTCAACCTGTCAAATACAGTCAACTACATTACAATATAATTGCATGTAATGGAGACGTTTCTGTAGGATATCAATGATTTGTAGATGGCATTACCTTTCATTAAAACAAGCACGTTATCTGTGATAAGCTGCGACCCTCCATTGTCCAGGTGCACTCAAAGTAGCATTGAGTTTAATATAAATGTAAGAGCGTCTTTACAGCAGAAAGTCCAGTGACACCTCCCACAAGTCTCTATGACGGTCCATGAGTTATGAAGGGGGATGTGGCCAACCTACACCAATGGAAAAACTACTCTCTACGGAGTCTTATGATGCCTTCCACATGTCTAGGACAAGCAGTTAACAAGTTATTAAAGGTAGCGTGGCCAAATGGTGTGTGTGTGTGTGTGTGTGTGTGTCTCTGTCTGTCTGTCTGTCTGTCTGTCTGTCTGTCTGTCTGTCTGTCTGTCTGTCTGTCTGTCTGTCTGTCTGTCTGTCTGTCTGTCTGTCTGTCTGTCTGTGCGCCGTGCATGTATGGGTGTGTGTGTTGTAGGGCTGACCCCTATTAGTCGACTAATCCTAATTTTTTGTCAACCAATAGCCGACTAACGGCAAATTTTGGCCTATCATAGTCGACCATCCAAATCCTTAGTCGGGGACAGCCCTAGTGTGTTGTAGTCTGTACCACAGTTAAATCCGGTTGAGTGTATTATCATTATCTCCACCAGGTGGAAATCTTGAAACCAGTTGCATCTGTCTATCCATAGTACATTTGTCTTATCTTTCCATCCACAGCTATGTTTTATTCAGATGCAATCTAATGCAGATAGTAGGCTATCAACAAGGCCAATTGGTCTAATATTTGTTGTGCACATGTATGACTGCTATATAGGACACACTCCATAGTGTTTGGTGACCCCATGACCTTTCCTTTAGTGCCACCATCAGGCCAAACCTTACATTTTAGAATTTGTGTATCTTGAATTCCCTTTGTTCTAATCTTTGTAGAATTGCGGTGCACATGCGGGACTCATAAAGGAAAAATCCTATTGATTTTAGTGACCTCGTGACCTTTCCTCTAGCGCCACCATCAGGCCAAATGTTCAATAACCTCCTAATCTGATTTCCACCAAACTTAAAGACAAATATAATTGCTTTACCATGTAATGGTGTGTAATTCTTTAATAGTGTAATAGTGTAATAGTGCAACAGTGTAATAGTATGCTAGTGTACTAGTGTAATAGTGTAATAGTCTGCATTTCTTAAATATTGCTCTGTGAGAGAGGAGAAATATGTGGTTGCCACCAGGTGGAGATTTTTGCTCTACCGAGCACACCCTTCTAGTTGAATATGTGTCCCTTTTTAAGAAGTGTTTTAATGTGCCTGTGACCCCCTTGTGCCCTGGGTTGATTAGCTGCACCTGCCCAGACACACTCTAGAAATCACAGAAAACGGTCACCTTCATGTCAGACAAACATGAATAATGCAAAAACAAAACATGGAATTGCTTTAACCTGTTATGCCCTGGCCCTATTTTCTGAAAATCCGCCTAAAATACATAAGTAAATGGAAGATTGCTCCACTTCTACAAGGTCCATTTGCATGTTATTGGTATCTAGGGACATCTATGGATATCAGGGAATGTATTCCCAATATTCCGAAATATTGTGTCTGTTACTAGGCTTGAGTAAATTGTGATGAAACAAAGGAGAATATAAATTATGATTTTTCTTTGCATCTTTGACGGTGAATAACACAATGCTAAAAATGAGCTCGTTCAGCACCTTCTTGAGATCACATCTAAGCAAATGAATAAAGGGAAGATGATTAAACAGAAGGTTTTATAGATACAGTACTGAATTCTGTCATCCGGACACATGCAATTTGAAATATTATTATAGAATATAGAATATCAGGCCTATAAATTACCTTATTATAGCGATGTTGCACATCTATGGATCGGGCCAAATCTACTCGTTCCAATGACAGAGTTCAATTTGGATTTAGTATCACCAGGCGTGTATGAAGAACCGAGAATGAAATCTACTGTATTTACAGTCAGCTTTTTATTTTTGAGACAGCTCCGCCATTTTGAAACCAAATTCAACACGGATGGTTGCTAAATGTTCACAGAAGGGAGACAAACTAACTGCGCTCCAAACTATGCAAATAACGTTCAGTTTTGGGGTATATAACCTAGAGAAATAATAGAAATAAAAAATTATAGGGCGGCTAGGTGGTGTAGTGGACAAGTCACTCGCCACCAGTGTGGAGACGCTAGGATTCGCGTGTTCGAATCCAGCTCTCCACATTGTTTTTCAGTTTGGCTGGTCGTCCGCAGTAATACACATTGGCCGTATTACGGGGAGGGAAAACTGAAGGGTGGGGATCGAACGTTGTGAACAAGCGACTCCTACAAGTCGGTTGGTGCGCCTGCGCAGTAAAATCAGGAAGTGTCGGGGGCAGCGTGAGCCTCCCACGCGTTACTCCTCGACACTGAGAGATCGAGCTGCGCAGGTGAAAAGATGCGACTGCTGTTACCTCAAGTACCGGAGGGGACTTGTGCTATGTATGACTTAGTCCACATTGCAGCCGGCTTGTGGGAGGCAAGAAACAGCGTTCGTGACAGGGGAGGGTTGAATTGGATGATACGAAATTGGGATGGGAGAAAATATGGAAAAAATGGGAGAAAAAGTGGATCAAAAAAAAGAAATAAAAAATTATAATCAGGAAGTCATTTGCTTCCAGAAGGCTGGAGCATCCTAGGAGATGTAGTTTTTCGAAATTTCAACGCTCATTGAAAGCCCTATCTTTCCTTCATCATAATGACTACAGCAAAATGGCCGCTTGGATTTATTTCTGGTCGAAATTCAATACAATTCCTAAACTCATATTTCATTAACTCAATCAGCGCCAGACCCGAGGATAGTCGGTTTAACTCGCCAACCGTTCAGCACCAGACCCAAGTATAGTCGGGTTTTCATCATTATTTCTTTTATTCGATATTTGTATTCATTTCTCTCACACAGACCTCTGGGTTACCATAGGGAATCACTCTGAGATCGCTAGAGTGCAATAGCGGCCGCATCCTGGTACAGACGCAGCGCTCAAAAATCAAACCAATTCTGCTGCTTGTCTGCTGCTTGTTGCTGCTTGTGTGCCACTTAAGTCTACTCAGGTGTTAATTTTCCGGGGGTGTTGGCTGGGGGAACAAAGGGAGGGTAGTTAACTTAAGTGCTTCCCCAGGGAGGGGGTCGGGGGCTACTGCCCTCAGACCCCCAAAATAATTTTTATATGGGCAGTCTGACTTGGGGTACTGACCATATATTAGTGTTGCAATGCATGATAAGTAAACAGTGAAAAAAGCTAAGAAATCTGATGGGGCTGGGACATTTGGGACGAATAAAAATTTAAGATGAAAATCTGCCCAGCCTGTGGGAGGAAGTGGAGGTGTGAAATCTGGCCCGGTCAAGAACAATAGAGGAGTGGTAGAGAGTGGTAGAGAGGCATGAGAGGTTTGAGTTTTGAGTGCTGTATCTGTAGGTGGCAGTATCGCCCACCCTTCAAAACCTTTTTTTCACACCCGGTGTTACATTTAATTCACTCCGGGCGCAGTTTTTTTGGTCAGGCGAGTCTAGCGGTTCACTCGATGACATTGAAACACGTCAAATGCCCCCGATGCATGTGTTGTGGTGGATTATGTTGGCGACACGATGGACACCAATACTGGAAATCGCGATAAGACAATTGGAATATTCTTTTTGGGGTACCTCCTAGTGAAGGTAAGGACTATATGACATCAATCCTGCTTTGATCCAACCATGATTTCACATTGATCACAACGACCATGTGTAGCGTACTCCAGAACGTATGCCGTTGGTGACGATCAAATCATCAAAAAACATTTGATTTGGAAATAGTAGCGTGTCCAGGCGAGCAACGCCAACGCTTTTAGTAAAAATTCACATATTGTGCCATAGCGCCGTTTTCTGGAATTAGCCAGGATCACGCCGACGGACCGCTTGGGCTAAAGAGGTAAAATGTTTTTTTTGTGAGTGATTAGACAAACTGGAACATTTTGACGACAAATTCTTAGTTTTTGCAAGAATTGTAGTAGCAGTGGCAAGTTGGAAGACGTGCTCGAAAAGTTTGAAAACAAGGTGCCACACTGCCCTCGAAAAAGTGGAATAATTCCCACACGAAAAAAGTTTCCATGAAGTAATAACGCACCATCCCAGATGAAGCCGCTCCATTTGAGGTATTACCCTACCTAGCCCCTTTCGTGACTGTGATCATGCACGCCAACAAGGTTTGGCCGAGTGAATCCACAGTCCCTTGCTCCTCAATGGCAAACCAACCTAGATTTACCCTGAAGAACTGGTTCTTCTAACCGAACCGTTCGTTATACAAGTATCACAGAGAAATTTCAAAGGTACTCACAGTTGCACGAGGGTTTCGAACAGACAAACATTAGGGTTTGAAAGCTTGGCGTTGCTAATAAACATTTTAAATAATTTTTATAAACTGGTCAACACTGCTCAAAGCGGCTTTAGCTGCCTGATGCGCCTGCGCTGTGATCACAGCGCATGCGCATCAGGCACCCAATGCCGGAAATAAAGCTGTGTTGACCAGTGTTGACCAGTTTATACAAATTATTTTAAATGTTTATTAGAAACGCCAAGCTTTCAAACCTCGGCCAAACCTTGTTGGCGTGTATCACAGTCACGAAAGGGGCTAGTATTACCCATGACATTTTTGGGACCGACAGAAACAAATGTTTCCTGAATTCCGAGGAATGTTCCGTGTTCCCACACCCATGTTGCGGTGAATCAAAGTATTACACACCACAGCATGTTTACATAATTTTCAACCAATATCGTACATTTCCACGGGTCCCAAAAATTACATCTCATCTATCATTCGGGTGAAGTTGACATTTCCCGGGCCATCCATCCCAAAGCGAATGCACTAATGCACTGTTCTCTCCAGCTGAAACATGGCAGAACATTTGGGGTTCCACTTAATCACAACCTCATTCTTGTCATTACACCCAGGGCCAGTATTTACGAGCATATGAGCCACTCCCACCCTCAACGCAGCAGCTCCTCCTGACCCAGATTTGTGCTAAATCCATCTCGAGATCACCGCTTGAAATGCCTCGTTGCCACCGCGGCATCGGCTGTCCCGGATGACGGATGAACGCGGAAATTGTCTATCGGGAGACGAGATGTATTTCACATCGCCAGAGCCGCCGCGGTCCGGAGGACTAGCAGATGTACTGGGAGAGACCAAGATTCTAATCTGTCACGGACACTCCACTGTCCTATTCTGTCCAACTTCTAGTTCCAGACGAGGGGATTTCTGGTATTCTGTCTCTCGCCCCCAGAGAGCTGTCTTTTTTTTTTTTTAAACATACAACATCTCTTATGTTCCCTGGAAGCTCTCTTGTTGTCCAGGGGTCTCTGGGCAGTTCATCACGTGACTCTGTTGAAGACGATATGGTCCCCGATGCTTCCACGCTGTGCGGGAGATAATAATTTTTTTAACAGCGTGTGAAGGGGGCGAAATCTAAACCTGTCGATCCGATTGCAGCATGACATACAGTATACAGCTACTGTAAAGTGCCCAAATATTTTCAGTGAGTCCATCAATTTGTCACACGGAAGCTGTGTCCAATTGTAAGGATTAGGGGGAAACTCCTTGGAACGTTTTATTGTAAATCTAAAAATGAGGGATATCAGTAGATGTGCCAACTGCCAAGCACAACACCCTAAGGAGTAGAGATCCACACACAAAACGTTGGGTCTGAGTGTGAACCCTAACATTTCCAGGACATCGGATAACCCGTGCATGATTTGGCTATGTTAACGTTAACTCTGTGTATTTAACATTGAGTGGCTCCGTGTGGTTTTAATGAATTGGGTTTTTTCCTCTTCTCTTCTCGTTCTCTCTCTCCAGCTGCCTCTGAGGGGAGAGTCAATGGTGGCGAGGATTTCTTTCAGAAGGTGAGTCTGGAGTCTTGAGGTTGAGATATGCTTAGATTATCTTTGGGTAATGTTCAAACCCACGTCTCTTCGTAATGATAGGGGGCAGATGTCAGGTGCTTCTGCAATGGGGCCCTAATTGTGGATCAAAACACACAGAAATGCTGGAACCATATTGGCATGAAATCACTCCGGTTGCCTGACCTTCAATACAGCTGACACAACACTTTGTGCTTCTCCAGCCTAAATCAGCCCGGCCTTAATATAATAGAACAATGGCGATATTCTATCCAGTTATTTAGTAGATTTTCCCAGGGAAAGATTGAGCCTAAACTTGGATCTACCATGCCCTGTCTCATGGAATCTTCTTCATTATGAACATGATTGGGATTGACTGGTGTTTAGTTTCACAGAACATAGTGGATCATGTGTTTTGGTTTTGACTTAAGATGTTTCTAGGATTTAAAATATACTGTATGTCTACAAAGTGGTTTGTTTTTGTTTTAAAGTAAGAACTTTGTTTTGAAGTATTTCTCAAAGGGGTTTATTTTTCACTCGAGTGAAGGGAATATTCCTAAGCAGTTCAAGACTTACTTTAAAGCAAATTCACAGTTGTATTCTTACTCAACTCGTCAATCTTCAGATCTTCATGAAGATCTTCATCTGTAAAATGCTACAATAATCTGTGCACGTACATACAGACACACATACTGTACATATGATGTATATTTTGCAATAATTAGTTATAGTCAAATTATGTTTCAGTTTTTTTATGACATCTATGACATTTTAACATTCAAACATTATTTTAGAGGCTTCAAAATAAGCCCTTTGGATTTCCTGCACTGTATATTATGTGATTTATTCTTTCAAACGACACTTTCTTTTGTAATTTGTGTATTTCTTTTAACTGTACAAAAAGAAAGTTAGCCCTAGCACACACACACACACACACACACACACACACACACACACACACACACACACACACACACACACACACACACACACACACACACACACACACACACATGTAATTTATGAAGCAAGTGTATAACCCAGTATGATCTTACAGTGAGTCAGCATTGTTCTGTTTCTATTGTTGTTTGTGTATCTCTGTTTAACCGGTGCAGCCCTAGACATATTTTCAGAAAATTCGCCTACAAGTTCAAGTTCTTTATTTGCCAAATACCTAACAATACAGGGGCATTGCACATGAGCTCAGACTCAACAGTGCACAATTAAGAAACTTCAATGAATACAAGAAATGGTAACAATAGGTAGTAAGGGTGGGACGATTACATCGACCCAGATCGATACATCGATCTAAATCTAATTATCAATAATCCAATAGGATCGATGCAACGTAAAAAGAGATCGGTTCATTTTATTTTGAAAATCCCGTGGCCAGTCTCGTATACGCCCAACAACAACAGCAGTAGCATGTGAAACGCCCGTGTGTGTAGACGTTACAGCAGGGCTACAGAGTGCCTATTTGGTTGCATTTTGCAACCAGCAAATAAGTCCCTGCTGTTTTTTTCTTTCACAATGGGTCAAATGCTTCTAACATGCTCATTCCTTTAAGCCCATGTCGCGTTAAAGATTTAAACTAACGTTGGCTGCCTAAGCTAAGTTAACCCTGATCAGAGGCATAGAGAAAACATCAGAGTTCCATAAGGGGGGGGGGGGGGGGGGGGGGGGGGGGGCATTCTCCCTTTCTGTGTGCGTGTTTGCGTCCCATCTCTGGTCTTTGGAAAGACCAGATGAGGTCAGAGGAGTTTGATAGTACTTACTGAGGATGGACAGATAATTCTGATATTTAAACATAAAAAATATAACACATAATAAATGTATACATGATCATGCAACATACATTTTTTTAAGTATGAACGGTTTGGGAGAGGGAGGGGTTTTAGGTTGTGTGTTGTGAAAGTTTAACCTCTTTACCCCGCCGGCAGACCGCAAATGACATCACGTCATAAATCAAGCTCTGTATACTGTCTGACAAAATTATAGTTTTTTTGTCAAACGTATTCAAGTATAAACATCCTAACCATGTCACAACAGCAGTTATAATGTATATGATCATCAATACGTTAGTTTACCAATAGGTTAAAGTGGTATTAGATAGATTTTAGTTTTTCTGTTGTTGTGATCGCGAAAGTCCGCCATTTTGAAAAATGTACCGTCAGTAATTTACGCCATTTTGAAGAGGACATCAGAGCTTTCAATGAGCGTTGGCATTTTTCACAAATACACTTCCCAGATGCCACTAGGTCAAAAAAAGCAAATGGGTTCTGTATGATTTTTTTTTATATCTCTTATTACTCGGGATAATATACCACAAAACTGAACGTTATTGGCATATATTGGAGCGCAGTTAGTTTGTCTCCCCTATTTTGAACATTTAGCAACAATCAGATTTTAAATCAGTTTCAAAATGGCGGCACTCTCGAGCCCAGCTCTCCGCATTGCTATCGGCTTGGCTGGTCGTTCATACTAACACAATCGGCAGTGTTAGGGGTGGGAAAGCTGATGGGTGGGGATCGGACGTTGTGGACAGCGACTCCTACAGGTCGGTTGGTGCGCCTGCGCAGCAGAATCAGGAAGCGACGGGGGCGGCGTGTCCCTCCCACGCAGACCCCCGCCGCTGAGAGATCTCGCTGTGCAGGTGAAAAGATGCGACGGCTGCTTCCTCGAGTACCGGAGGGGACACGTGATGTAAGGCTTCGTCCACATTGCAGCCGGCTTGTGGGAGGCATGACCTAACAGCGTTCGAGACAGGGGAGGGTAGAATTGGACGATACGAAATTGGGATGGGAAAAAAATAGAAAATGGGAGAAAAAAGTTGATAAAAAAAAAATTTCGGCACTCTGGCAAGAATAAGAAACCTACTGTATACAGTAGATTTCATTATCTGTTCTTATGCACGCCTGGTGATACTAAATCCAAATTGAACTCGGGCATTTGAAAGATAAGATTTGGCACAATCCATAAATGTGCGAATTGGCTATAATGAGTTAATTTATAAGCCTGCTATTCTATATTCTATAATAATATTTCAAATTGCGTTGGTCCGGATGGGAGAATTCAGTACTGTATCTACAAGACCTTCTGTTTAATCATCTTCCCTTTATTAATTTCCTTCGATTTTTTTATACACATGATCTCAAGAAGGTACTGAACGAGCTCAGTGGCAGTCTTTTTAGCATGGTGTTATTCACTGTCAAAGATGCAAATAAAAATCATAATTCATATTCTCCTTTGTTTCATCACAATTTAAGCAAGCTTAGTAATAGACACAATATTTCTGACACTGGGAATACATTCACTGAAGTCCATAGATACCAAGAACATGCAAATGAACCTTGTAGAAGTGGAGCAATATTCCATTTACTTAGGTATGTATTTTAGGCAGATTTTCAGAAAATAGGGCTCCGGGCTTAACACATTGTCCGCCATGCATTGTACCCATCCTTGGGCCCAGTCTGCCAGTGCTGTAACCCTATGGAGATGTTTACCTTCTTTGCAGGGCTATGCTATAACTTATAGCTAGAACGAACGAGATGCCCTCAAAGAACTCTCAGATAATAGAAATATTGTCATTAAGAGAGCCGACAAGGGAGGAGCCATAGTGGTTTGGGGTGTAGAACAATACGTTAAAGAGGCGTCCCGACAACTTCAGGACACTACTTTTTATCTCCCTCTTACTTCTAACTCGTCAACTTTAGCAGAAGAACTTAAAGACTTGCTAGTTAGGTCGAAAGATGATAACCTTATCTCTGACCAAGAATTGAAGTTCTTATACAATGATAACCCTCGTATGGCCTCCTTCTATTTATTGCCTAAGATACATAAAAACCTTACTGAACCACCAGGGAGACCAGTGATTTCAGGGAACGATAGCCTAACTGAACCTATATCTAAATACGTAGATTTTTTTATTAAACCACTACTTCCAACGCTTCCATCTTATTTACAGGACACTACAGATGTTCTCAATAAAATCAAAGAGCAAGGTAATATTGGACCAGGCACTTACTTGGTGACAATGGATGTAGAAGCCCTTTACACCAGTATTGCCCATGACCAAGGCATGACAGCCATGAGAAATTTTTTAGATACTCGCACTGACTCACAGGACCCCCCTACAGATTTTTTGGTCGAACTAACTAAATTTACTTTACTTAACAATGTGTTTTTATTTCAGGACAAAATGTATCGACAGGTAAAAGGCTGTGCTATGGGTGCATGTTTTAGCCCTTCATATGCAGGCTTGTTTATGGGAAAATGGGAGGAGGACTATGTGTTCAACACTCAAAACGTATTTAAAGATAAGATCATCTGGTGGGCCAGATATATAGATGACATCATTATGTGGTGGAAAGGCACTATTGATGAATTGAAAGCATTTCATAGTTATTTGAACAACACTAACCCAAATATAAAACTGTCTCTAGATTTTAGTCCTGATAAGATCCATTTTCTGGACTTAGAAATCACTAAAGATATGAATGGTGACCTACATACATCATTGTACAGGAAGTTAACGCATAAAAATACTATTCCATCCCTCTACTTTGATCAACAATGTTCCCTACGGCCAATTTAAAAGAGTACGTAGAATCTGTGACAGTGAGGCTGATTTTAGAGAAAAGAGCGGAGAAATGTATGATCGCTTTAGAGAACGTGGCTATACACATAATACTCTTAAAACAGCTATATCTGAAGCCGCTACTGTGTAGAATGCGACTCCCTCTTAAAAAGAAAGACACTAAAAGAGAAAACCGATAGGGTGTTTTTCTCTACCACTTATAGTACTAAGGCCCTTGCTGTTCGCAATATAATTAAAAAGAATTGGAGCTTGATCCAATGTGATGAGGCCCTGTCTAACATATTCCCTGACCCGCCCCTCTGTACATTTAGGAGAGCTCCCAATCTCGGAGATAAATTAGTACGAAGCCATCTACCGGCAGATGTTAAATCTACATGGTTACCAAAGCCTCCTATAGGAACGTATAGATGTGGTCACTGCAAACAATGCAATGTGGTGGTAAGATCAAAAGGTTTTACCCACCCAGTTACAAAACAGACATATACTTCTAACAGCTTTATTAATTGTCAAACGACACATGTTATTTATATACTGTCTTGTTCCAAATGTGACTCTTTTTATGTAGAGCCATATGGAATCCGCGATCACGGAATCGCGGACGGAATCGCGGAATTGAGCAATAAAAATGGAATCCACTATACAAAAAAAATTAAAAATTAAAGATTTTTTTTTTTTTTTTTTTTTTTTTTTTTTTTTTTTTTTTTTAATGTTGTGGAACTTGTACAGCACTTTGTTCAACTTTGTCAGTGCTGTAAAGTTTAAACCTTTTAAAATCTTAGACAAACAAAACACTTTGCTTTCATGAAATATTGTAAGCAGTCATTTGAGGCTTTATAAAAGCAGCACAATGAACACAAATCTGTCAGTGCCGAGTCCGTCATCTTAAATAACAAACAGCATTGCTTGTTGTAGTTAACAAAGAGAGGCAGAGTTGATTTTGCAAAAATATATATAATTTTTTTTTTTTTTTTAAATAATCAAATTTTATTTTCATATTCGAATCCCATGCCCATCGAACGAAGCTTCGAAGCTTCAAAGTATTTAAGACGGCCCTATTAAATGGACTGTTATATCTTATTAAATTGTGGACATTTATTAATTCCCACTATTTCTGATGGTAACATGAGCGTACAAAGCAAAATACAGAATTCTGAAATATTAAAACGGAAAAAACGGAATTTGGAAAAAAATAATGGAATTTGGAAAAAAAATGGCTCTATTTTTATGTTGGTCGTACGAAACGCCGCCTACTTGACCGACTGGCAGATCATAAATATGCTATCAAAACTAACAACATGGATTATGCAATGGCTAAACATATTTATGAAGTTCACCATAGTACCTCTGTTTTATTTACAGCTATCGGAATTGACAGTGTTCCACTCACGTCTAGAGGAGGAAATAGACAAATAATTCTAAACCAGAAAGAAAGTCGCTGGATCGATAGACTACAGGCCACCTCACTCCCAGGTTTAAATGATTCCATAGACATGGTATCATTTTTATAGGCCAGTAGAACACTTTATTTATTTATTGTATTTATACATTGTTATTGATTGTATTTTGATAGACTACAGGCCACGTCTTTGCAGGTTTAAATTACTCTATGGACATGTTGTCACTTCTATAGGCTAAGTAGATTACATTATATAGTAGTATTTTTTGTCTTGCATTACTCAATGCTCTTACATTGTTGTTTTTGATAATCTTTGATAATTTTTGATATTATTATTGATCTATTCTATGTTTGTTTTGACTCATTTCCTTATGTTGTTATACTATTTTGAGTGTGTGTATATATACATATATAATATACAAATTTGTTTATTTCTATTTAGTATTATTGTATATTCCTTCAACTCAAGTTGAGAATGTTGCTTTGCCTTCATTCATTTGGGACCAGCTGTCCCCCATTGTAATTAGTCACTCCCTGAGTTTAGTTTTTTCCTTTTTTCTTTATTTAGTCACAGTATTGTCTTGTCACAGCTACAACACCCTGAAGAAGGCCATGTAGTAAAAAAACATGTCGGTTTTTTTAATATTTTTCTAAATAATGTAAGCCAACAAATAAAGGCATTTTAAAAATTTGTAGAGCTGCCTTGGATCTCAACCTTTCTTTTATAACTTATAGCTATATCGACATTACTATGGCCCATTCAACATCGGGTATCTATCGTTCCGGGTGTGGGAACGTTATATTTTTTCATGAATCGTGAATATAAGTATGTTTTTAAGGTTTTCTGCAGTAATTCCTAAAACGCAAGTTATAGGCCCTGACGCATATGATAGATTATCAATTGGCGTTTCTTTCCTATACACCAGGGGTGGCCAACCAGTCAGAGACTAAGAGCCACAAAAAAAATGACTGTGGTACCACAAAGAGCCACACCATATACCAGCGTTTCTCAACCTTTTTTTTCAGTCACGACACCCTTCATGTGTTTATAGGTCTCACCCTCTGGCCTCTGAAGTTGCTAATGTCTTTTTTATTTGGGCCTCACAGGGTTAAAAGTACCCTGTGAGACCCACGGTTGCAAAATTACAAAATCACTTTTAGCCATTTAAAAAAATAATGTTTATTTAAAAAATGTTAAAGGGGAACTATTTTACTATTTCTTTCACTATTTGGGCACTTTTACACAATTCCTGTGAGTCTATGGAACACCTAGGTTTTTTTCAAAAAAAATGCATTGTTTTGTATTTCTAATCAAGTACTAAAAACCGCATTTTTCTACCTCAAGATCTTAAGCCGTTTTGAGGCTGGGCTCCAACCACTGTGTGGCCTGGTGCCAACTGCCACATCAACTGCCACATTATTATGCAGCTGAGAAATCTCTGACATCACAGATATGCACATTTTCAGATGACTCAGTTCAGTGAGGGTGAATATTGTGAGAGGAGAATTGGAAGAATTCGCCAATATGAGAATTAGAGACATATATCCTATTAATATAAGTCCACATAGCTAAGAAACAATGGTAAACACTGAAAAAAGCCATTTATAAGATAGTTCCCCTTTAAGCACATGTATAGTCAATTGGTCCTGTTGTTCAGCCTCACAATGCTATTTGATAGTAAATGTGTTTATATGTCCCACCCTCTGGCCTCTGAAGTTGCTAATTTCTTTTTAATTTGGGCCTCACAGGGTTAACCTCTTAAGCCCGAGATATACAGTAAAAGTGTATCTTTTCAGCATTATGTTTGTTTACCAATTATTTTAACTGTTATTAGTGAAATATAAGATTATAGAAATCTCAGGGCATTGAGTCGGAAACCGGCGCATATTGACAGGAGGAAGTGGCACAGCCAAAAGTGAGTGTAGTCTTTTGAAGGAAGAGACTCAGGGCTTTCAAATTTCGAAAAACTACCCTACCCAGCTCACACCAGCCCCTGTCAATCATCTGACTTCTGGATTTACTTTTTAATTTCTCTTATTTTTTGGGATTATCTCCCACAAACCTGAACGTTATTGCCATAAAACAGAACGCAGTTAGTTTCTCTACCTTTCTGTGAACGTCTTGCAAAAAACGGTGTTGCAATATGATGAAGAATGGTGGAGAAATTTACATTATAAAAAAGATGGCAGAATTCAGTACTGTATCTACAAAACCTTCTGTTTAATCATCTTCCCTTTATTCATTTGCTTAGATTTTTCAGGTCTGGTCAATTTTAGCATGGTGTTATTTACAGTCAAAGATAATTTTTTTTTTAAATAGAATTGATATTCTCCTTTGGTTCATTACAATTTACTCAAGCCTAGTAACAGACACACTATTTCTGACACTGATCCATATATGTCCCTACATGTAGATTCAGATACCAAGAACATGCAAATGGACCATTTAAAAAAAAATTGTAAATGTTTATTCTACGTCCTTATGGAATGAGTAAAAAAAAAAAAGTTAAAAAAAAAAAAAAAAGTAAAAAAAAATTAAAAAAAAATTTTTTTTTTTTTTTTTTATGGATGGAAGAGCCGCACATTGACGGGCAAAGAGCCGCATGCGGCTCGCGAGCCGCGGGTTGGCCACCCCTGCTATACACGCTATATTAAAAAAATTCAAATGTATATGATCGGTATACATTATGCTTCATCATGTGTGACGGAAAGGGGGGGGGGGGGGGCGTTTATAATTCCTTGATTGTCAGTAGCGTCTTTTTTTTTCTATGGGTTGATACGTTGATCAGATGGATTGCCGTGAAATGAATAAACAATCGGGCTGAAAATAACGTTACATTCCTCTTACCGTTCGCCGATGAGACTGGAGGAAAAATATTCCAATTATTTGACGTCGATCTGCTAGATCCATTTCCCGTTTGTATGACGCAATAAACGCCGAAATCATATTGATTATTGCGTTTCGAAAGCGATCCCAATGCACTCAAGTGTGTATCTAGATCCACGCTACAAGCTGATCTCTGCTCAGAAACATCGCCCACGGAATGTGCTAATTTTGTGGAGCCAGACATCATAATGATGCCACCCTCAGTCACTTTTAAAGAACTATAATGGGTGGGTAAATACAATTTCCTGACACCGTGATCATCTTTCTCAATCAGCTTCCCACATGCTCTTGCCTGGTAACAAAATAACCAATCACCCCATGCACTCCCTTGTGTGTGTTTGGTTGGAGTGCTAACCTTTGTCATTATCCCTTTTCACACAAGACATTCTGCAATAATGCTGTAAAGGGGAACCTTCATTCTGCCGGCTTTGGTTGTTCATACTAAACTAAGCAATGGTGGTGTGCATTGAGACACAATGCTGTGTTCCTGAGTCGTAGGCGGATAGACGCGGCGTGTCTTGGGGTGTGGTTCTGAAATATGTCTCCAAAGGCGCGCACATGCAGAGATAAATGTAATCAATTTGACATGCATAACTCCTTATTATCTAGGCTTTTGAAAATGTAGGGAGACCTTGCTGGTCACTGATCAGCCGAGGTAGGAGAGAAAACTCCAAATTGCAAGCTTTTTTCTTTCTCCCTTTTTTCCAAAAAGTATTTAATATTTCCGGGGGTAAAAAAGAAGAGACAAGGCAGTCGTACAAGTAGTTTTTGATGGAGAGCACTATGGTAGTGTCTGTCGGTTGTGGTGGAAATGTCGAGCCCTGCAGTGCCACCGTTTCAATATCGGTTAGGATTTGGAATATCTTCCAGTGTGTGCCAGGCATTACCCCTGCCCTCATTAAATGTAGCGCTCCACTTGTGAAAATAGTTGTGGTTATGATATTACCTACAAGCTAACCCCCACAGAATTAACCACATCATCAAAACATCACACCCTTGTCCCGCAATGCCAGGCAGTCCCATTCACACAGACACTGGGGCGAAACCACACAATTTTACTATACCTGATGACGGTATAATGCCGCATCAACTTTAACCCCCCATTCCGTGTTTGTACCTTTCACACAGAACGGCTAGGCAGAACAATGGGGTAAGATTCTCACCTTGAACGGCAGTGTGAAAGGGGCTATTGTCTGACTTTCAGTCTTGTTCGTCCTTTGGTAAAGCTGGACTATGTGAAGTACTTAAGGGCTCTTTTTCCGGTCTGACGATAGAGTTGTCTGTGAGCTCTTTTTACTCTGTAGTAAAGCAACTATCCTATAAATACAAGAGAGAGACCCAGAGTGGGATTCCCCTTCAAGAAAAGATGAAATGGGGGGCCAACGGAATGCAAGTAATCACGTCTAGAAAAATTTATTTTCTTTTACACTCTCCTTGTCATCCTTAGCTGGCTAGCGATGAAAGACCTTGTTTTCCATGAGTCATAATTTAGTTTTGGGGCGCCGTTATCGTCTAGGTATTCCATTAATTACGTAAAAAGAAAACTCCCATGTGTCTGAGGTCCCTGGCTTCTGTTTAAAATTCTGCTTCCGGGAATAGTTTGAAAGGCTCCAGCTATAGTATGTTAATGGTCTATAATGAACCAAGTGATGGACAGTGGTTTGTTTTACTGTTCCTTTTTGTTTATTTTCCATCTTTTTGGTTTTGGAGGCCAGGAAGTTGAAGTTAAATGTCGAGGAAGGCAATTTAACTGTCCCAAGAAGACGTGTTCAGAAACCCAAGAAATGCGAACCAGGCGCCATTAGATTTCCCTCTGCAGATGTACAACATGAACTCTTGATGTGTTTTGTCTCTGCCTTTCACTCTGAAAAACGATGGTGTTGTACCTTGGAAGATATCGACGTATCTCTTTACTCAACAATACCTTGAAGATATCGAGTCGACATATCTCTTTACTCAACAATGAGAAACCAGTCACGTTGTGGGTGTTGCAGCCTTGGCATCGGCCAGTGATGCTTTTTCCAAAGTCAATAACTTGGACACAGTCGCAGCTCCTTTCAAAGGATAGTGGCATTGCGGTCATTAGAGATGTTAAATCGTCGTTAATAATTAGACGTTTATAGAGCGCAGCTGTTTTGCTTGGCGAACCGCAAGGGAGCAGCACTGGCTGAAGTAATATTTTTATTGTAGAATTTCCGTCTGGATATCCCCACCTACTTTCCCCCTGATAGCATAATCACTACACACACCCAATTAAAGTCTGGAAAATCAACTCCTCTGGATCTGGAAGGTTGTTCAAATAAAGAAAACGTATGAGGTGTACAGAGCGCCTGGGAGTTGATGAACATGGAAACTCTTAGTTGGACCACTTCCTGTTCCTCCAACACACCCATATGCCACACACGCACACACACACACACACACACACACACACACACACACGCACACGCACACACATGCACACACTTATCAAGACTAATATATATTACATATTAGGGCTGTCCCCGACTAGGGATTTGGATAGTCGACTATGATTGGCCGAAATTAGCAGACTATTAGTCGACTATGGAAAAAAAATTGAAAAAGAATTAATATTCTTTTAATAATTTAAATTAAAAAAAATAATTTAATCATTCTATTTGGGCTGTGGGGGTACTTAATGTCTGAAGGAGTCGACTGAAGGCTTCTTGTCCTCTGCAAAAGCATGCAATTGGTCCACTGATGGATACATCTTGATATTTGTCTAGTCTAGTGTGTTCATTAGATGGGTGAAATCCTCTTTCAGTGCCTCTGCCTGTTTTCTTAGGCAGTTAGCCTCTGGTATGCGTGCCATTAGCGTTAGTCACACTTCTAGGCCTCTTTTCTTTTGGAAAGAATGATACAAAAAATATATATATATATATATATATATTATAATACATTTTTTTATTTATTTTTTTATTCGACTAAGAGGTTGGCAGTCGACTACGGCTCCTTTCGATTGATTAGTCGACTATTTGACTAATAGGGGTCAGCCCTATTACATATGTAGCAAAGCACCATAAGATGCTCAGTCTCACTCCCACATATGCATGTACTGTATACACGCACACAAACACACACACTCTGGAGTTTCAGGGTAAGATAATGTAACCTTACTGCTGCCTCAGAGTTCAGGAGTTGACCGTCAGGAGCAAAGTGGAGTTCTCCTCGACAGATCTCTCCCAGGCCTCTGGCCTCTGGCTCATCAACACAGTCACCGTCTGTTTGGCTTCCTTTGAGCCCAGAGAAACGCAATTTCTTTCTTTCTTTCTTTCTTTCTTTCTTTATTTTTTTATTCTTTTTTTCTTTCAAAGGAAAGCTGGCGGTCCGCTTCCCTTGTTTTGTACTTGTGTGTAAAGGGGAATACCGGTTCTGTTATTCCTATTGCAGTGATGGTCTGTTGTTTTGAATGGTTTCCAAACCCAAACTTTTCCACTACACTAGGATCTGTGATGTCATCTATCAAAAAATCAATACAAAAAGAAAACATGCTACTGCTCCATAGACTAGGAGACTGACCCAGGGGTGGAGGGGGGAGGGGGGGGAGAGTCGGTTGTGGTAACCCAAATGAGATTCATTCCATTTTATTGCTACAATGGAAGAGTCACCTTTGCCGTCCGTCCCATGGAGAAACTCCAGAACGTCTTGGAGCGTCTTTCATGGTCCACGATGTCTGGCTTTGGGAGGGAGAGCGTCGTCCACGTTGATGAATATTGATTGCGCCGTGCTAGTCAACAAGGAAGACGGAAGATCACGCTAACAATAATATCATGCATTCTCGAATTCCCCTTGAAATCGGAGAAGTCCGGAGGATTGCTGCAGGCAAGGGGGGGGGATCCATGAGATGAGGAGAAACTGATGTGGCAGGGTGGGCGGGTGAAGCTCCCTTCACCCACTCAGGCTAGTCCGGTAGTCTGCCACTCCTCCTTTTTTCATTCTCTCACTTCTTTCCCTAGTTTTTTTTCTCTACTGCTCCCCCCCCCCCCCCCCTTGTTTTCTTATTGATTCACTCTATAAGGCCATTAATGGACCATCATTGTTATCAGACCCATGGGGGATTTCTCTGCAGCGTTTGCATTGCATAGTACAGTAGACCAGTTTCACACTAAAACCATGGACCCTTGATCCCGACACACCAGTTGACTGTTTGACTGCAAACAGTTTAGTGGTAGGACTGTGGAGAGCGTTTATTATAGATGTTAAGTCATGGGACTGTGAAGATCTGGACCGGTGGAGCAGATGGCATACTGGACTGGACCACAGAGGGAGGCCATTTTTCTTCTGAGTCGTGAGATGCCTTTGAGTGTGAGCCAATACATCCCTCATCCCCACCTCTCTCTCTCTCTCTCTCCCTCCATCTCTCTTTCCCCCAGCCTTGTGGTTCTGTAAACAACGACAGGCGTGATATACGAGCGCAGACGCACTCAGATCCCGGGCCAGGCGGCTTCTACTTCATTAGCGCAGGAGCACAGAAGTGCCTTGTCGTCGTTTCAACTCAAAGATGGCAAAAAAAAAAGGAAATCGCACGGTTGTCGCGGTCGTGCCGTGTGTGTGGTGGTGGTGGTCGGGTGGAGAATGGAGACAGTGACGTCGTGAGCGTTGTGTAAAATCGGTTTAAACAGTAGCGGGTATTTGTTATGGGCCCCCTCTTTTGTAATGTGGGTTACTCTTTCAAACTGTGCATATGTTTAGCCAGTAAAGGTCCTGGCCCCAAATGTAATGGGGCTTGTGCTGTGAGTTAGCACTTGGACTGTTAACATGCAGATGGTTCAGAGTGTCTCCTGGGGCCGGGCTCCAACAGTTTACTCCATAGCTCGTGTGTTTCTTCACAGGCCATCTTTCAGCTTTGTGTGTGTGTGTGTGTGTGTGTGTGTGTGTGTGTGTGTGTGTGTGTGTGTGTGTGTGTGTGTGTGTGTGTGTGTGGTGTGTGTGTGGTGTGTGTGTGTGTGTGTGTGTGTGTGTGCGCGCACATGCATGCGCTCGCGCACACACATTCCAGCTGTATCAACAGCTGCAACATTGCAGGGCAGGAAGCAGGGCCTGCTTCTTGCCATTGATTACCTTTATGCCACACACACACACACACACACACACACACACACACACACACACACACACACACACACACATATAAGAGTCACGTGTGTCAAGCACATGTGGTGCTTTTGACATTGCCTTAATGATGTCCTGTTTGATTACAGCCCTGCAGAAGTCTACCTGCCCTGAGTGACGCCTCCCTCGAGAACCAATCATCTCCTCTTAAGCTCCAGTTAGGATCTGTTCACAGCCATGAAGCTGTGTGGAGGAGATATAATATATATATATATTTATTCCTTTTAAAACAGGGTGTGGTGGTAGAGAGAAGAAAACAGTGGAACGTTAAATGTATAGTTAACCTAATTTGTGCAAATATCTTGACCCATTTGAGAGGTATTTGCTGGCCCCTTCATAAAAATAAACGCCATCCACCCTTAAAATGGTGTGTGGTCTGTCAGAAATCACTCCCATCTGCAGGGCCATGCCAAAAACAGCAACCCTGGACAGGAAACAAGTCGCTCTGAACAAAACCCTATAGAGGAAAAGTTGAGAGGGCAGCAGAAATTGAATGGGCCATGAAGTCTTTCTTGGAAGGTATAATTGCATTTACCTGCGTCAACATACAGCTGTCATTTTCATCACAAGATCCGTCATTGTGCCCAACTCATAAGAGTTAATAGATCTGCTCTGTGTTTCTACTGTATATGTTTGCTACAATGGGATCGGAAAAGGCGTTCTCATATCGTTCACTGTATCTACTCCGTCACCCCGTCATATACTCCATTTGTGTGAGACATTTACAGTGAGGTGTGCGTTTTTCTTTTTTGAGTTATTGCTCTTCATCCGCCAGCCGCTCTAATCGCGGCGGTAATAAAGGCCTATGAGAGTTGGAGGCAGTGTTGAGTTTCCTTCGAAAGGGGACAAATAACTTCACAGAAATTGGGGTGAACGCCTCGGTGACAAAAAGCAGAAACCTCTGTTGGCTCGTGAGACTTTTTTGGGGAAGTAAGGGAGAAAGTGAGGGGTGTGGGTGGGGGGGGGGTTGTAGGGGTTCAGGGTAGGAATTCCTCAGCATCATCAGGAACAGAATGTTCCAGAAATGTGTTTTTGAGTCATGCAGCTGATGGAGTCAACATGTGACTGTTGTTGATGAAAACCGAGATATCCTAGATAGCTACGGGGGGGGGGGGGGGGGGCGTTATGATATACAGGGCTGCGTGATGCTCTCATACTTGCATACCACGACAAGGAGGAACGCTGTAGACCGTAGGGGGCGCGGGGGCATGCTGTAGATTACCATCTCTCTTGTTTCAGGCCTGCATGAAACTCGAGAAAATGGGGCTCAGAAGATTTTGGTTCGAGCTAGGGATGCCCCGATCGATCGGCCACCGATCGTTATCGGCCGATAATCAGTATAAATATGCGATCGGTGATCGGTGATAATGCTTTATTTTCGCCGATCGTCAAAACCGATCTCACTCGCTGTCGCTGAGTTCTGTCTCAGACACCGGGTGGTGCGGCGTCTGCTCATCCCTCCAGCCCCTCCCGCACGCATGTAAACACGGGTCTAGTGGGACGGGACACGGGAGGACGGCGTCTCCCTGAGCTAACGTTAGCTTAGCTACCGTTACAAATGAGGCATTGTCTAACCGAACGGTATCTAGCCGGCCAGCTACCGATAGCTCCTGACATAAACAAACGCTCCAGCAAGTCTAGTAGAGACGTGTATGATACCTGTTAGCTCACGTTAGCGCAAGTTAGTTCACTGTTCAAAACGAAATGTCCCATTGAACTAAATAATTCACTGAGGCGTTGTATTAACGTTATATATCCGGCTAGCAGTAGCTACAGATAGCTCCTGATATCAATGTCTTATAACACTGATTCGATGCGTATTCGAGCTGAGGGCTTGCTGAGCACAGTAACGTTATACCAATAGGGTCCAGCTGCAGCACAGGAGAATCCTGGCCGTAGCTCGAGGCTACTCGAGTATAGGTCCAGCTGCAGCTCCGGAGAATCCTGGCCGTAGCTGGAGGCTACTAGAGTACACACAGACAGTGGAGCTTGTTGCGTGGTGGCGATGTCTCGCAGATAATACAAGTACAAGTCTAATTATATAATAGATATATTTTATAAAAAAATACAAATAAAAAAATTATATAAAATAAAATTTATTTATTTTAATCAAAAACTATCGGTATCGGATCGGTATCGGCCGATATGGCTCACGACGATCGGTATCGGTGGCAAAAAATGTGATCGGGGCATCCCTAGTTCGAGCCTTCGAGGCCTAGGTTTTGTCCAGCAAAAAGCCTCGGTGAGTTAATCACCAGAGTCAATAGAGGTGATTTGCGGAGGATACGATGGAAAACCGTTTTGTAGATTTTGTACATTTTGGGATGATGAATCACTGCTTTGCTTCAGGCTGAAGCTGGTATTGTTCTCACATTAGCCGCCCACCGTTCCTGATACAAGTTGTCTTTTCAGTAAACTATCCACACACAGATAGTTTTTGCACTTGCTGAATATTTAGAGAAAGCTTGGGATAAACGCATGAAAATAGCATATAATGTGATGTATTTTGGCCTCTGATGGTGTGCATGGTGTAGCTTAGAAACCATGGGAAGTGATTGTTTTTTTTGTATCTACTTTTTTCTCCCATTTTCTATTTTTCTCCCATCCCAATTTCGTATCGTCCAATTCTACCCTCCCCTGTCTCGAACACTGTTAGGCCATGCCTCCCACAAGCCGGCTGCAATGTGGACGAAGCCTTACATCACGTGTCCCCTCCGGTACACGAGGAAGCAGCCGTCGCATCTTTTCACCTGCACAGCGCGATCTCCCAGCGGCGGGGGTCTGCGTGGGAGGGACACGCCGCCCCCGTCGCTTCCTGATTCTGCTGCGCAGGCGCACCAACCGACCTGTAGGAGTCGCTGTCCACAACGTCCGATCCCCACCCATCAGCTTTCCCACCCCTAACACTGCCGATTGTGTTAGTATGAACGACCAGCCGAGCTGATAGCAATGCGGAGAGCTGGGCTCGAACCCAGCGTCTCCTGCATTGGTGGCGAGCGCCTTTCCCACTACACCACCTAGCCGCCCCCATGGGAAGTGATTGTTATGTTCAATTGTTGTTTTTGGTGTCTTATAATCCCGTAAGGGATGGGTCGTCGGACATGACACGAAAATAACATTTCATTCATTCATTCATTCATTCATTCATTCATTCATTCATTCATTCATTCATTCATTCATTCACAGAGTTTAATTGTAAAAATGAAGCCCAAAAGATAGGTGATCTGACTAAACTACCAAGGAATGTTTTTATTCCACAAGGCTTACATTCCCTCTTGGTTCTGTGTTTTAACTCGAGAGTGACTGGGAGTGATTGCAACGCCACGGCCAAAAGGATTCTTTTATATTTCAGGAAGATAACACCCGCGATCGGCGCCGCATGGTCCCAAAGTCTCTCTTGCATGAGGGAGGGGGGGAAACCCAACTCATCCAATCACATACAGTACAGTACGTTTGTTATACAAATGCATTTTGCGAGACGCTTTTGGCCAACAACAATGGGCTTTGCAGAGCCAAAATAACCTTATTGAACTCAAGAGGGCCTCCGAAGATATGTGCTATGAATGTAGTATATAGCCAGCCAAAAAGAACCAAACAGTCAGGCAGGCCTATATGGCTATAATGGTACGTCTGGCTTTGATAACATCCGTGCCGTTAACTCTGAGCAGGTCTATTATTGCTGCCTTTTTGAAAGGTTTAAGATCATTTTGTCGCCGCTCAGTAAGTGTACAGTAGTGTGCTCAACTCTAGACACCCTCATGGTTTTGCCTTGTCTGGCCTAGTCTCCATATTTATCTCTGTGATGATTATTGCATGTTTGGGGAAACTCGCTGAGGCTTGAAGGGTCTTCCACTCAACCATCATGCTTTATAAGAGGGTATATAGCAGCAGGGAGGGAGAGAGAGCGGCATGGGCAGGGCCTACCAGGCAGCCCGCTGCCCTACAGGTGTTTTGAGACGGCGGTGGAAAAGCTGTCGGAGTCCGTTATATCTGAGGCCAAACAGAGCATGCCGCTTCCAGGGGAACATATGGAGGACTTGAGGCATTTCCTTTTGTGATTCATGCATTGAATCCACCGGGAACACAGGGTGTTGTCCTTATAGTGATGTGGTTTCTTGTTTCATAGCCCCGGCGCCAATAGTAATGGTATTTCCAATAGGTTTGTAAAATGTCCAATAGAGAGACGACGTTAGATGGCCGTGGCCTCCAGCAGCATTGTTACCTATAATTTGCCATCTGATTTCTGTCAGAGGAAGCCGACTGCCGTTAGCACGATACTTCTCTCCATTCCGTGCGCCCGTTTTGAGTTATGTGGGTGCTTGCATAACCCACCGTGACCAGACCCTTTTGGGGTTACCGCTCATATAACGGACTGGGGTGGTTTTAGGGTGCTAGCTCACGTGTCTTGAGAGACCTCCAGACCCCCATTCCTTCTCCACCCCAGAAAGCATGGACGCCTGGAACGTGCTAAAACAAACAAGCTCAACGGGACCTCTATGATAACAAGGAAATTGAAGGACAAGGACGGATCCATCTGGATTTATTTTTTCTAACCGGCTCTTGAATAGATGGTTTCTTAGACGTTTCTTTTTAGTTCTTTTATTCTTTTATTTTTTTCCCCCACCGCTATGTAAACCATGAGTCAGCAGGTTTGTAAGGCAAAGCAGATGGCTGACGTTTCTCAGGGGGCTGGCCTGGTTGATCCCTCCTAGTCCATGTTCAGGAAGCCAGGCTGAGGTGAGCTACCCTTTTGTACTGCCCCGCTATCCATGCATATGCTCCTGGTTACCACGAGCAGAGTCGTCGAACGGTCCTCATGTAGATCGTTGCCGACACTTATCTGAAAACAACTGCATTTGTGTGTTATTTTTAGGGGGGGGGGAGGAGTCGTTGGTCTCTTGGCTTTCTTTGCAGACGGGAGGGTTTGTAGTTGTTTTTGTCTGTTTGTTTGTTGAGCTTATATTATACAGTGTCTGGAAACATTTGATAAATAGATATGTATTAGTCCTTTTCGGGAATGCATCGTGTGCCACATACTTTCACTATGAATTGAAAATGGGGGACCCTGATGTAAACAAGACAAACGTCTTTCTCTGGTCTGCATCCCCTTAACACTTTGATCGCCATGGTTAAATTCATAATTTACCATCCCTCGCCATCTCTATTTGTCTATGGAGAAGTTCCCCTTCTTTGCAGGGCTATAACTTTTTAAATTTTATTGCTAAATTGACATTATTATGGCCCATTCAATGTCCTGTATCTATTGTTCAGGGTGTAGCAACGTGATACTTTTTCATTCACATATTCATACTAAAATACGGTCTAAAGTATAAGTATATTTTTATCGTTTTCTGCAGCTTTCTCCAGAACGTGATGCATTATATTGATGATGAAATACAGTTTGATAGCAATCGGCGCGAGATAAAAAATGTCAACTGGACGTGGTTCTAGAAGTTACTATGTATCATCTGATGTTGACCGGATGGGCGGGGGGTCGTTTATAATTCCGTGGGCAACGTTATATCATTCATCTAGTGTGGGTGATATGATCATCAGAGCAGTTAGTAAAGAACACGTTGGAAAATAACTAGGGATGCACGATAATTATCGGGCCGATAATTATCGGGCCGATATCAGCAATTATGACGTCATCCCGATAAACTCGATAACGTTATTGATAGCTCCGATAACATATAATACATTTTTTGGTTAAAAGAAATCCGGTGTGGGTGGATTTGGATGAAGGGCGCTTGTTTTTATTATAGCCTCCTCCCGTTTTGCCAGTACTGTGGTAAAACTGATAGCGTGTGGTTTAGGAACAGGGAGTTTTTCACAAATCCAGCGCTCCCCTTCTTGGCTGTGACGTAGTCACGTTACATTCGGAGACAGACGGTCGATCTGCCAATTACATTCCACGGCTTGCACCCACCTCTTCTTCTTACCACCAATCAGAAGCTCTCGTTCGTTTATTTACCTCCGGATTGTCAGCCATTACTCTACTCGGAGCTAACGTTATCTCCCCGCCAGCCACATTGACAAGTACCAGCGCTTATACATTACTGGCAAATGTCTTGTTGCACTTGTGGCAACGAGCGTTGTCAGCATCGACTTTAGTAAAATAGACCCAGACTTTTGAACATTTCGTTCTGTCCATTATGAGAGCAGAGCTGTCTGTGGCAGCGCAGCACCCGTGTCTGTGTGTGTGTGTGTGTGTGTGGGAGGGAGGGGAAGAGAGGAGAGCACAGCAGGCAGAGACACAGGCAGGAGAGATAATAGACAACTGCCAACAAGATTAGTTTGCGACGTTTAAATTCCTAAAAAAAAAACTCCATAATTTCTCGAGTACCGATAGCAGTACCGATGACGTTGGAGCTTATAAATACCCAAAAAAAAAAAAAGTTTGATAAAAAAAAAAAAATATATATATACAGTTAAAAAAAATATTATAATACAATAAATATCGGGTATCGGTATCGGCGTGAGGAGCATAAAGTTATCGGTATCGGTGTCAAAAAATCAATATTGTGCATCCCTAAAAATAACGCTGGATCTTACCGTATCTTCCTCGCGCCGTTGGGCGATGAGCGTGGAGCAGAGATATTCCTATTATGGGATGTCGAAATACCCGATCCATCTCCAGGTTGTATAATAGTATATACGTCCAAATCATGTTGTTTGTCGAGTTATTTGCACCGATCGGTGTTCACTGTGTCAAGATGGAGTCCTGCTAATGATAGCGAGTGCCCGGACGAAATATGGGTGATCACCACTTCATCCACATGACTTCCTGTTGGGCGATCTGCCGATCGGCCACCAGATGGCGCTCTTGAACCGTTAGAGAGTTGAGTGGAGCTCAGCAGTATATCTCAGGTCCCCGGAGGAGAAATATTAATATATATATTGATATCAAAGACGTGTTACGGCGTCTTCGGCAGAATGAGCATGGCGGGCAATGACGAGTTTCGGCGTTTCCGGCGATTAAAGTGTTAACAATTGTGTGTATTGGAGCCGTACTGTATTGTACCCATTCTGCAATCTGTTAAATAAAGTTTTCATTCATTCATTCATTCATTCATTCATTCATTCATTCATTCATTCATTCATTCATTCAATCATCCGACAAATGAACAACTACAATACAGACCACAACAACAGAACACCTCAACAAGTGCTTTACATAGTATAAGGTGCAGCATCGGAGCATCCTCACACCCAGAGGTTCAGTTATTCAGTTCAGCAGTGCAGTACTGGTAACAGTTTGTTCAGCAGTGCAGTACTGGTGACAGTTTGTTCACCAGTGCAGTACTGGTAACAGTTTGTTCAGCAGTGCAGTACTGGTAACAGTTTGTTCACCAGTGCAGTACTGGTAACAGTTTGTTCAGCAGTGCAGTACTGGTAACAGTTTGTTCAGCAGTGCAGTACTGGTGACAGTTTGTTCAGCAGTGCAGTACTGGTAACAGTTTGTTCACTAGTGCAGTACTGGTAACAGTTTGTTCAGCAGTGCAGTACTGGTAACAGTTTGTTCACTAGTGCAGTACTGGTAACAGTTTGTTCACTAGTGCAGTACTGGTAACAGTTTGTTCAGCAGTGCAGTACTGGTAACAGTTTGTTCACTAGTGCAGTACTGGTAACAGTTTGTTCAGCAGTGCAGTACTGGTAACAGTTTGTTCACTAGTGCAGTACTGGTAACAGTTTGTTCACTAGTGCAGTACTGGTAACAGTTTGTTCAGCAGTGCAGTACTGGTAACAGTTTGTTCAGCAGTGCAGTACTGGTAACAGTTTGTTCAGCAGTGCAGTACTGGTTAGGGATGTCCCGATCGCCTTTTTTTGCTTCCGATCCGATCCCGAGCATGTGATTTTAAATATATCGATCCGATCGTTTCCGATCCGATCTTTCACATTAGTAATCAATTTTGACGCATTTTTGTCAGAAACTGGCAGAGTGAGACAAGCCCATCTGTTGCCTATAATAGTCCGGGGGCGCGAGCGCGGAGGCGTTTGTTATTACATTCACCCTGAGAAATGTGCTTCTGCTTCATATGAGAAATATTAAAAGTTTCAATATATGTTTGCACATTAGTATACATTCAGTGTTCGACTTACGTAATGGTCCATTCTGGTCTGAAACGCCGACGATAAACCTCAGTCACGTAACGTTATCCTCCAGGTGAAAATTTTGTCTGAAAACTTCGCCTCCAGCCTGCTGCTTCATGAGTTTTTCCTCCACGCGGAATCTCCTCCTTGCAAACATTGCAACTGGCTTGACTTTATATTTTAAAATGCTTAGTTCCAAACCTCTGACATTAAGTCTAGCTGCTCAAGTCAGTGGATATTAACCGTGTTTCGGGAGCGACGTGTTGTTGTTGTGGTCGCGTGTAGCGTGTAGCGTCTAAATTAAAGGGAATGTTTGTTGCAACGGTGAAAATTAAAGGGGAATGTGTTTGTTGTGGATAATTATTCTGCTCTGTGTGACAATAAATACATTAATGATGATATATTATATGTAATTTAAAACCAAAACTAAGGCCTCCGTATGAGTTTAAGACGTGGACATGGTCATGTTTGTTGAATAAAATTTTTCTTTTTTTGACTGCCGATTTTTATTATTATTTTTTCCCGATCCCCGATACTCTGAAAAGCACGTGATCGACGCCGATTCCGATCACGTGATCGGATCGGGACATCCCTAGTACTGGTAACAGTTTGTTCAGCAGTGCAGTACTGGTAACAGTTTGTTCAGCAGTGCAGTACTGGTAACAGTTTGTTCAGCAGTGCAGTACTGGTAACAGTTTGTTCAGCAGTGCAGTACTGGTAACAGTTTGTTCAGCAGTGCAGTACTGGTAACAGTTCAGCATCTATAGTGTCTAGTGAACAGAAACCCTCCCTCAACATACAGAGAGTCAAGCATATCAATAGAGTCAATAGCTATATTGTCTAGTGAACAGAACCACTGATACCATTGATAGTGATTTGTTGGTGTTTGTTGAATGAATGATGAATGAAAACTTTATTTAACAGATTGCAGAATGGGTACAATACACACAATTGTTAAGGGGATGCAGACAGGGACCGAAACTAGAGAGCGCCACCCGCCATTTGCGTTCAGTTTTTACGTTTGGCGCCTCCCACTGAGACGTCTGAGCGCCGTGTGACGGGCAATCAAATAGTCATGTGAAAACCGAAAATCATGATCCAATTCTTTAGCGGAGTTCTCACTCGCTGTCTCAGCACAGACATGAAGCGCGCACCGCGCACTGCTGCTGCTACCCCCTCCCCACCTGTTTCTGTATGCCTGTATGCCTGCATGTAAACAGAGGCTATTGCCTCCGAGTCACCGTGACATTAGTTAGCACTGCTGCTGCTGCTGCTCCTACCCCTGTATGCCTGCATGTAAACAGAGGCTATTGCCTCACCGTGACGTTAGTCTAGTCAGTGTGGGACCTTCGTGAGATAACGTTAGCTACCGTTACAAAATTACCCAGTCAACTATTCACTTAGTTTAATACATGAGGCATTGTGTAACGTTATCCAGCCGGCTAGCTACGGATAGCTCCCGACATCAACAAATCCTCCAGCAATAGTCCAGTGCATAATACCTCCGTTGGCTAGGTAACTAGTCACTACAAAATGTCGCAGTAAACGAAATAGTTCACTGAGGCGTTGTCCCAACGCCATCCAGCAGTAGCTACAGATAGCTCCTGGCATCAATGTCCTACAACAACAACATGCGTATTCGAGTCCCTGGTTTACATCGCATGAGTGAGGGCTGCTGACTAGGGTCCAGGTGCAGCGCCGGAGAATTCTTTTGCATGCTGAATGTAGCGTTTATGGTCCAGCTGCACCCCCGGAGAATCCTTGCTGGAGCTGGAGGCCACTCGAGTATACACACAGACAGTGGAGCTGTTTGCAGACAGCGAGGTGGCGATGTCTCACAGATAACACAATCACAAGTATGATTATATAATATATATATTTTATAAAAAAAAAATTGGCAGGTAAGAAATATGCTTGGCGGGTAGATTCTTCCCATCTACCCGCCACTGGCCGGTGAGTCAAAAAGTTAATTTCGCTCCCTGGATGCAGACCAGAGAAAGACGTTTGTCTTGTTTACATCAGGGTCCCCCATTTTACATGACACAACATACATGACATTTATGGCATAGGGACATACAGGTATTTAGTACTGTTACATAATTGTGACATACGATATGCAACTATACAGTACTGTTGCCCATAGATTAGGGCCGGGGGCGATATAACGATAAATATCGCGATATATTTTAATAATCGATATCGAAGAAAAAAAATACAGAAAAAAAAATATATATATATTTTTTTGTGACCTGCAACAGGGCAGTTTTAAAACCAGAGACAGTGGACAGACTTGTCTTTCTTGCCTGCAACTTAAAGTAATGGCTTTGCTTGTCCAAATGACAATACTGACCAAATTGAGATTTATTTTTCTCTTGTCCATTTATTTTGTTTGCGTTCTAATTTAAAATACAGTTTGAAACCGTCTGTACACAGTAGGCTATGTGCAGTGGTGCGTTATTGAAATCAACTGGGATTGCACGCACCTAATGGTGCCACGTGCACGCGCGCTCCCGGCGCGTGCGCACGCTCCCACGAATGCCCATAAATGTCCCCTTGCTTGAGCAGCAGACTACAGACAGTTCCTAATTGCCTCTACGAATGGAATGTAACACATGTCATTCACAAAAAGTTAGGTGTGAATGTATCTGAGAACGTATTTAACACACCTGACGACCGGCGCTATTGATATGCAAATAGCGAGTACTTATGTGGGCTTGCACGGAGTGCAACCCCGTCCCATGAACAACGCATGCCTGGCTATGTGTGCTAGCAGAGCTAGACTCCAGTCACGAGTCACGGTGCACATGTGCGGTGGTTTGTCCACCAAAAAAGCGCCAAAAGATAGAAAAGAAACTAGCAGAGCCAGAACTGTTCAACTCCCCTGGAGCCACAGCCAGCAGAGAAGCCGGTTTACTTTCGCTTTTAAACCAGCTGCAGGGGGGGTCAGGTGGCGTAGCGGAGATTGCGTTAGTCACCAACACCGGAGACGCTGGATTCGCCTGTTCGAATCCAGCTCCCGGTGTTGCTATCAGCTTGGCTGGCCTCTCACACTAATACAATTGGCAGTATTAGAGGGTGGGAAAGCTGAAGGGTGGGTCCTGGGCGTTGTGGACAGCGACCCCTACAGTTCGGTCGTGGCGCCTGCTCAGCAAGGGTTGGAACTAAGGAGAGATAGTGTGGCCTCCCACACGCTACACTCTCCCCGGTGAGAACCTGCGCGGCCAGGCTGGCCTGCCGGCAGGCTGCACATGCGTCGGAGGAAAGCATGTGACAGTCTCTCGGACCAACAGTAGGGGAAAGTACGCAACAACCAGGAAGGGTGGGATGGGAGAAAAATAGGGAAAAATAGAGAAAAAAAAAAAAAAAACAGCTGCAGCCTGAGAACTGGAGTGTGAGGGGATGTAACACTAAAGATGGCGGCAACGACAAAGAATTGCTGCAAAATAAAAAAAAAATATCTTTTTTCTTTTACTTATAACAATTTCGATAATTATCGATATCGAGTGATATGATAACATTATCATATCGTTATCGCGATATGATTTTTTGCCATATCGCCCAGCCCTACCATAGATCCTGACAGAGTATATACATATGATGGGGAGGGGACTGTACATTAGGAGGGGGTGGGTGGGTGGGAGAGAGATATACATACGGTGGGGAGAGAATATATACATATGGTGGGGAGGAGACTGTACATTTGGAGGGGGTGGGTGGGTGGGAGAGAAATATACATACGGCGGGGACTGTACATTAGGAGGGGGTGGGTGGAATATACATATGGTGGGGAGGAGACTGTCTATTAGGAGGGGGTGGGGGTGGGGGGGTTTGGACATTTACGGTGGCCAGTTTTGAATTGCAGCCTCCCGTAGGTGCACTTTAAGGGTGCTTTCTCACTCACCATTCGGGTCCGTTCCGTCCTCGTTCCGTCCTTGGGTGCGAACTTCCCCCCTCCCTCTCCCCCCTCTAGTTTGCGTACACACTCAGTCTTGGTGCGCTCTGGGTTTTGTTTACGGTTTGCGTTTTGAGCGTGTAAGCTTGCCGTAGGCGATGATGTCACGCTCGAACGTCAACAGGAAGAGTTTAACATACAGCGGTGGAGACTGGATGCTGATATAAAGAACAAATAACCAATAAATATGAAGTTATATTTGAACCTCTGTTGTCAAGCCTTGTCAATATAACCTACCCCCCTTTTCTCACGAATGGAACTGGTGTCGGGGAGTCCCGCTTTGAGCGTTTTCCAGGGTTAACGCTAGTTAGCAGCTAACGTTAGCCCATCGCTCACGGCAATTATATTGAATGTCATTGATCTACCGGTCGATCACGGCCGACTGGTTGGGCACCACTGGTCTAATAGAAATAAATGCATTCGAACAAGAAACTAATGTATAGTAGACATAGCAATGGCAAAAAAAATTGCCAGGCCTAATGCGAGCCAGGGAAGTCTTGTGCTTTGTAACGTGGCTTCATGTTTTCATGCTTGTTTGGTTGAGGTCTGAACTCGCAAATTGCCCATAAATATCGTTTTTGTGGGTATTGTCCAGTTGTTGCTGTATGTTTTTATCTGCCCAAAATTCAAGCAAGCATGAAAGCATTACAGTAACGACGTTGTGTGTGTCAGCAAGTTGATACAGAAGCCTCTCCCGTGTTTTGGTAGAAGCTCGTACACCACACCCCCCGCTCCCACTGGCGCGCACCCGAGACCACCTATTTCAGCGGTCCAGGTTTGGAGCGTTCTCAGTAGAATGAATGAATGAATGACACAACCTTTTCTGGTGCAATCCGGCTCTGATTCGACCCCGAATGGTGAGTGAGAAAGCACCCTTAGAGCGGTTTTGAATGTGGGTAGGGATTCACATTCCTTTACAGCTTTGGGTAGGGCGTTCCACATTGATGTGGCATAATTGCGAAACGTGTTTAGTACCTTGTTTGAGCCGAATCTGGGTTTTAACATGATTTGTTGAGCTTCCTCTGGTGTTGTGGTCGTGGTATTCACTGACCTTTGGGAAGTATTTTGACATGTACATGGGTACCTTAGTCGTATAGTGTATCTTGTAGACCAGGCCCATTGCAAGTTGCTGTACTCTGTCGTCTACTCTCTAAGCCATCCTAGGTTGTCAAAGTGGGCAGGGGTGAGGTGGGTTCTAGGAGTAAGGTCAAGCAGTAGTCTGACCAGTTTGTTTTGTGATGTTTGTAATCTTGTTTTTAGCGCCTTTGAGGTGCTTTGGTACCATGAGGTGCAAGCTTAGTCGTAGTACCCTTGAATGAGTGCTCCTGCCAGAGTCTTCAGGGTATTCTTGTTCACCAGTAGTAAGGCAAAGATGATTTCTTTAGTTTTCTTGGTGTTCAAATGAAGACCTGCATCAACCAACACACATGGTAGCTGGTTTCATCATTATCTTGAAACAAACCCATGATTTTAGTCTCATCATCAGCCAATTTAATAGTAACATGATCAGATGTGTTGCTTCTACACTCATTTGTATATAGAGGGTAAATCAACCTTGGGAAATAGTGCTCCCTTGTGGAGTCCCAGTACAGAAGACACTGTAATAATAGGAGAAGACGCACTGTAATCGGTCAGTTAGAAAGGACTCTACCCATCTGATGATGTTACTATTTACTCCTAACCACAGTCATCTCTCCCATCAGAATATGGGGTCTGATAGTATTAAATGCTTATGAAATTTGATTTCACAAGGCATGTTTAAACTGGATCAAAAACGACCTCCAGAATCCCACATGATATACTTGTGTGTAGCCTCTCCTGCCTTTCTCTTGTGTTCTTTTCCTCGTTCAGACTCGGTGCAAGGTCTCGCCGTATAACCGCTGACTGGTGAGACCTTATTTCATATGATCTCTCCAAAGTCAGCATGGTGAGAGAGAGGTTTCAGTGTTCTGGTAGAAGCAATGAGGCATTGTCCACAGTTTAGACAAGTCCAAAGCCACAGTCGGACTAGAAAAAACAGTGCAGGGTTCTTAACCAATTCTTAACCGTTCCAAGAACATCCAACACATACCAGTGTAGTATAATGTAGCAGTGTTACTACGGTACACGTTGGGTTTGTGGTTGGAACTGTGTGATCTACTGTATTGTAGTGTGCTATGCTGTATTGTAGTGTGATCAGGGAACAAAATAAGTACCAGCCAACCGCCAATGGCTGGTAAAAAATCTGCCTGGCTGGTAGTTTTTAAAATCTACCAGCCAAATGGCTGGTAAGTCAAAAAGTTAAGTTTGTTCCCTGAGAGCAGAGCTACACAGCAGTGCGCCTATTTTGCGAGCCGAAATACTCTCCCTTTCTCTGTGTGTGCGTGCGTTTGGAAAGACGATGAAGTCACTAGTCAGGACTCAGGAGAGGAGTATATTGTAGTAAACTGAGGATTACTGAGGATGCACAGTCTAGATAATGTTGATATTCAAATATAAAAAGGTTTCGAGAGGAGTGGAAGTTTGAAGACAGACTAGACTACAATATGATGCGGGGGTGGTGAGTTGAAACAGTGTGTGTCCCCGACCCCACTTTTATGTTTCAATAAATTATTTGCATTTAAAACTATTAACGCTGACTCATTCCTTCAGTCCACTCAAAATTATGCTAATATTCCTTATGTTGTTTATGATATTAATTGAAAATAGCATATGAGAGTATTATATAGTAATAATAACACATGGCGATATACTAAAAAGCTATTTTGAATTTTTGGCTGGTAAAAAATCTGCCTGGCTGGTAGTTTTTAAAATCTACCAGCCAAATGGCTGGTAAGTCAAAAAGTTAATTTTGTTCCCTGAGTGTGATCTATTGTATTGTAGTGTGATCTACTGTATTGTAGTGTGATATACTGTATTGTAGTGTGATCTACTGTATTGTAGTGTGATCACTGATCTACTGTATTGTAGTGTGATATGTTATATTGTAGTGTGATATACTGCATTGTAGTGTGATATGTTATATTGTAGTGTGATCTACTGTATTGTAGTGTGATATGTTATATTGTAGTTAGAGCTGCCGCGGTATTGCTGTTTTCCTTACCGCACACATTTGCAAAATATTTCCTACCGCCGCGGTATTACCGCACACACACACACAAAAAAAAAATTTTGAATGCATTTTTTTTGTAGTCTACTCTTTATATAGCATATAGCCTGCCTCTAGTCTAAATGTCTATCTTTAGAGGATGACTTTGCAGCATGGATATTGTTTGGGATTCGGCATGCACGCATTCGTTATTAAAAGTGAAACACGGATTCGAAGTCTCCCCTCGGTGTCGCGCCCGCCGGTTACCCCCCCGACCCTTTCTTCTTATTATTATTATAACGTTACTACTTATGATTACAAAGGTATTCGATTTGTGGCATTAACGTTAGTATAGTTACACGTTCGTATTTACCGGACCACATAGCAAGGCAAGCGTTACTCAATTAATATCTAAGTTCCTTTCTTTGCTCAGAGCGTGCCGAGTTGTACCCATTCTGCGGTCTGTTAATAAAGTTTTCAATCAGACAAGTGTATAGAACGAAGGGCTTTTATTATAACATTTCGTTGCAGTATAATCATTATGCCTCGTTCCCTGAGGAGCGACGGCGTCGGTAATCCACTCCGGTCTCCGGTGGGAGCTAACGTACTATTAGCCGTGTTGTGATGGCTGAGATTCAGGAAGTAAACGCACTGCAAGATGCTCCAAGCATGTGACGCGTATCTCTTCTGACCAATCAGTGGTCTGCAGTGTTTCATGTGACTTTTCTGGTACCCAATAGGGTCGCTTGGAATCTCGACAGAGAAGTAGGGTATATCTGCAGAGCCGCAAGCCCAACGAGAGCGTAATAATAATGATAATGTAACTGAGGGGTACAATTCCCTGACTGTATTACTAGATATGATACTTACTACCACTACCTTTGTACTTAATATTCGGCCACCCAGTACACGGCATAAATATATTATGATGAACACTGTCACGTAGATGAAACGGATCCAACACAAATGTACGAATTAGAAATAGGTCTTTATTTCTACACAGCGATGGTGTGTAGAGCAAGCACTTAATCAAATCAATCACATTTATGAATGGAATTAGTATGCACTTTTATGGCAAGAGTATTCGTCGGTATATCAATAGAGAATGTCCAATCTCTGAAGGCGCA
This sequence comes from Notolepis coatsorum, assembly GCF_963971535.1. Lineage (NCBI taxonomy): Eukaryota > Metazoa > Chordata > Actinopteri > Aulopiformes > Paralepididae > Notolepis > Notolepis coatsorum. Next base: position 130,186,827 of record NC_140173.1, read on the forward strand.
GGTGGTACATATACGACCTGGAATAGTTTAAGGAATAACAGCAATGATACTTTAATGATTATATACTGGATACACTAGAGGGGGTTAATCCGGTCGCTTGTAAGCCGACAGGAGTAGGAAGGGGGGGGGGGTAGAATCCGGCTGCCTCATCCGGCCAAGGGTATCCCAGGTGAACCCACTGTAGTGCCGTTCAATGCGCCGGCGATCCTTGGACCACAGATGAAAGCAGGTGGACTCTTTGTGGGCCGGCTTCCTCCGGTCCACGGAGGAGAGACGTGAAGCGACCTCGTCTTGCAGAGCGTCTCCTCACCTTGCGTCCTCTCCAGGGGGGGGGGTTCCAACACACGGCAGTGTCGGGGGTCTTTATCCATGGAATAATCAAAGTATACAAAGCATAATCCGTGCCTGGGAAGGCGGGCTGTCGTCGGTAGAATAATCCGGTATACAGGTCCACTCGCTCGTCGGCTCTGGGGCTCCTCGGGTGCAGCTTCACGTGGGGTCAACCACCCGGGGTAAGCAGCCAGTTCTCTGCCCGAAACGATGGGGTACTGACTACGGTAGTATTCTCACCGCACGAAGCACTATATATTAACAGACTATTATTAGCTTAATAGACTACGTCCAACTCGACGATATAGTGCCAAATATGACTATTCAAATATTAATATACACGATGTCTCAATACCGATGGTAGGCGAACTTGGCCTTACTCCCACACGTGGCGTCGCGGGGAGGCTTTACGTCTGTGACTCTATTGGAGGGTAAGAAACTGGACTGAAAAGAAAGTCCTACTTTAGTAGCGCAGTATATATACGCACTATGAACAAATAGTCCCATTAGTGGTGCGGTAGCCAGATTCCTACGCGGAACTAGGACTTGTTCGTACATGTGGAGCGGTACGTTTGAACTGGGTCTGAGGGGTATGGCAGCCTGGCACCAAGGTCTCGACCAATAGTAGAATGGAGACTATTATGGGATGTTCAGTAGGCTAGAATGGATATTCAATGCATATTGTACAAGGAATATACAAGGGATATCAGGGAATATTAGAGAATATACAAATACAATTAAATATATATATATAAATAAATATATATATTTGGCTTAATCTGGCCCTTCACAACAGCCACCCCCTGAATAGGTCCCAGACCTAATCAGTTAAACAGAGACAGATTAATCGCGTTGTCTATTTACACATAAGGGTTTGCTGTAGGGGTCAGTCAACTTCACAAAGTCATAGGGTTGTAGGGTCATGGTCATCATCGATTGTGTCTGGGGGTCGAGGCAGTTCGATGAGCCTCGCCACGGGACGGGTGTAAGTGCGACCCTGGACGAGCACTTCAGCTGCTCGGACCTTGCCGTCGGCACCGGTGATCACTTTGCTTACGCGGCCGGCCGGCCACATAGCTCTGGGCAGTGATTGATCAATAATCATGACGACTGTTCCTTCTGTCAAATTGTCTCTCTCCTTTACCCACTTCTGGCGGGTCTGTAGAGACGGTAGGTAGTGCAGTAGGAAACTGTTCCAAAACTTGTCGGCTAATACTTGGCTGTACCTCCACATTCGTCGGCCGTTCGCTTCTTCAGGCCGGTACATTGTCTGGGGTAATGCAGGATCTAGCCGCCCCATCAGGAGTGTGTTGGGGGTAACTGGGTCGATATCCGCCACATCACTGGAGACATATCCGAGGGGCTTCGAGTTAAGTACTCCCTCAATCTCTGTGAGGACTGTCATTAGGACTTCTTCCGCCACAGTCTGGGCCCCAAGTACTGCGTACAGGGCTGTCTTTATGGAGCGCACTTCTCGTTCCCAAGTGCCACCGAAGTGGGGTGCGTTTGGGGGGTTGAATTGGAAATCAACCTGTGCTGGAGCGAGGTGGGTCTTAAGTTCTGGGCCCATAGCTTGGAAGCTCTCTCTCAGCTCTCTTTCGCCGCCTTTGAAGTTTGTCCCATGATCGGACAATAGGGTAGACGGTCTTCCTTTCCGTGATGTGAATCTACGGAAGGCCATAAGGAATGAGTCTGTGCTCATGGTCGGGAGAAGCTCGATGTGTATCGCTCTGGTGGTCATGCATTTGAATACAATACCCCACCGCTTCTCGGTTCCTCTTCCTTTCTTTATGTGCAGCGGGCCAAAGCAGTCCATACCCGTTGAGTGGAATGGCTTGTCACCGATTCGGAGGCGACATGGAGGAAGGTCAGCCATCCTTGGTATGCTGGGCTGCACGCGCCACTTGCGGCAGTCTAGACATGTTCGCTGGAAGCGTCGTACCGCCTCTCTTCCTTGTAGGATCCAGTAACGACGTCTGATTTCCGCGAAGACTCTTTCTGCTCCTGCGTGATGTACATCCTCATCGTATTTCTTTATAATCAGCTCTGTGACCTTGTGTCGGCTGTTCAATACGATCGGGTATTTAATGTCATCCGGTAGATTGGGGGCTCTGCGTAGGCGACCACCCACTCTGATGAGGGTATGAGCGTCGCTCTCGGGGGCCAGATGAATTAATCTGCTGTCGGATGGGACGGGCTTTCCTCCCTGTAGACAGGCCAATTCATCGGGGAACAAGTCTCTCTGGGCTCGCTGCAGTAGAAGCAATTCTGCTTCCTCGTAGTTAGCTGCTGACATATCAGCGGGGGACTTGCACTCCGGGTGGTACCGCAGGAATGTTCTTTGTTGTGCACTCTCTATGGACGTGCAATCGTCTATGTTAGGGTCGGTGGAGGCTACGGTGCTCAATCCACAGAACACAGACTTCTTATTTTCCACCTCCTCTGGACTTGCTTCCCTCGGGATAGGCATGGGCCACTGTCCTTCCGGGAGTCTTAGGAATGCGGGGCCGTCACTGTAGACATTGCGACGGGTGAGGTCATCCAGGGGCATCCCCCGGGTGATGACGTCAGCTGGGTTCTGTTTTGTATCAACGTAGCGCCACTCTGTTTCTCCGGTTAACTCTTCGGTTAAGTCTTGAATCTCGGTGACTCTGACTCCCACGAAGACTTTGTACTTGCATGAGTCCGATTTGATCCAGGCGAGTACCGTCGTGGAATCTGACCACAGGATTGTTCTAGACACCGGTATGGTGAGCTCACGTTGGTTGAGCGTGGCTAGGTGCGGTCCGGCTAGGGCTGCGCAGAGCTCTAGACGTGGGATAGATTGTTGCTTGCGTGGGGCTATTTTCGAGCGGGCGAGGACAAATGCTGTGTAGATCTCTCCCCCCTGGTCTTGGGCCCGCAAGTAGGCTACTGATCCGTATGCGACCTCTGAGGCGTCACTGAAGACGTGTAAGTCCATTTTACATGTCTCTGGCCTCACCGTGGGTGGGAAGTAGCTTCGGCGCATATTAACGCCTGGGAGTGAGTGGAGCTCCATCTCCCACTCTCTCCAGGTGGATGCAAGGTGTGCGGGAATGGGGTCGTCCCAGCCCTGGTCCTTGTCCCACAATGCTCGTACAATCATTTTTGCCCTGGTGGTGTACGGTAGAATACATCCTAGCGGGTCATATTGTCGGGCGAGTGTTGTGTACACACTCCGTCTGGTGGTCGGCGCCGCCGCCGGCCTTCCCTGCTCCGTAGTCAGGGGGTTGTGTCTGTAGTGAAGCGAATCTGTTTTGAATCGCCACACCAATCCCAGGGTCATCTCCTGGGCTTCTCCCGGGATTGTAGCCATCCAGGTCTCGCTGCTGGCTGCCTTGTCCTCGGAGGAGAGGCTGCGCAGTACTTGCGGATCGCTGCTGGCCCACTGCCTGAGATCAAAGCCGCCTTTGATCAATGAGGCGCGGAGTTTAATCAGGAGAGCCTCGGCTTCTTCTTGGGTTGAAAGGCTTTGTAGACAGTTGTCTACGTAGAAGCTGTTCTTTACGCTGTGTCGGACCTCTTCATCCGCTGCTGGGTCCTCTGCTACATGTTTCTGTAGTGCAAATGTAGCACAGCAGGGGCTGCACGTCGTTCCGAAGGGGAGGACTTCCCATTGGTAGATGGCTGGGTGCTCATCTCCTGGCTTCTCTCTCCATAGGAACCGTAACAGGGGCTTGTCCTCCTCTATTAATCTCACCTGCAGGAACATTCCTTTAATGTCCCCGCTGATGGCCACCCTTTCCTGGCGGAAGCGGAGTAGAACGCCGAGTAGGGAGGGGCCGAGTGTGGGACCGGGCAGTAACTCTTTATTCAGATTTTGGGATCCGATCTGGTAGCTGCAGTTAAATACTATGCGGTCTTTACCGTTGTGATGGACCTTGTGGTGAGGCACGTACCACGATTCAGTGGTCTGGTCAGCCTCTTTAATGTCCATCTTTGTGACCCCGCTGTGATGAGCTTCTCAATCTCAGCGCGGTATACACTCTCTTGGGCGGGGTTCTTGGCTAAGCGCCGCTCCGTGTTCAGCAGGTACCGTTCTGTGGCGTCTGTCTTGGCGTGGAAAGTAGGCATTCCTTCTCGCCGCAGGAGTGGCGTGGCGTATCTCAACACGCCGTTGACCGGGACTCTCTTGGTCCCTGTCTCGAGGAGGTGAATGGCGTAAATGTCATCTTTAGAGCGAATGTCTTTCTTTCCGTTCTTAAAGGGCATTTGTTCCAAGGTCCATAGCCGCTCTACGTGTTGCAGGAGTGCGGTTTCTCCCTCTGTGACTCGGGAGTGGAGACATCTAGTGGCTGTACTTCGGTTGAGAGATTTGGCGAGCGGGCCTTGGAGAGTCCATCCCAAACGGGTCTCGACTGCTGCAGGACAGCCTCGGGGTCCGGTATGAACCCGGTCTATCGGGACAATGAGGTCTGCATGGTCGGAGCCTATCAACAGGGTCGGCATAGCATTGTCTATGAGCGGGATCGGTAACTTGCGCAGATGTACATATTTCTCCATCAGCTTGGCGACGGGGTATGTGTACCGCGACAGTCCTATTTCTTGGCTGGTGAAAGCGTCTGTAATCTGGTACCGTCGCTCAGGCTGGCCGCTTGCTGCGATAGAGAATGAGACATTCTCGCCCTTTATCGTCTTCAAATCTCGTCTTATTGTCCGAATTGTCATTTGGGTTTCGCTTCCCCGCAGCCCTAGCTGGGCCGCAGCGGAGGCGAGCAGCAGGGTCTTCTCTGACCCGTCATCGAGGACGGCGTAAGTGTCCAGGACTTTATTCTGGTAGCTTAGTGTCACACGCACTACTTTTAGGAGTACTCGGGCTCCACTGCTGCTGGCGGGATCGATGTACATGACGCTCGCTTTGCGGCTGGATGGTGCGGGTGAAGGGCGCCGTCTGTTACTGTCGTGAAGTATGTCCAGATGGGCTCCATCGCACTTGGTGCACCTTTTCTTTAAGCGGCATTCGGCTGCCATGTGTGAGCGCGCACAGCGAAAACAGCGCTTGTTGGACTTTATCCATTGACCTGCTTCCTCCGCGTTCAGCTTGGGGAAGGAGTCACATTGCGCTAGCCAGTGTTCTTTCTCACAGTAGGGGCACACTATCTTCCACTTCTCCGTTCTGGAGGGGGTACTGTGGCTCCTGCTGCTCGGTACTGACTCCGATTGGTGCATCACGGTCACCGATCTTCTTCCATCATTTAGTCGTCTGGTTCCTTCTCTGGAGCCAGGGGTGCTCCGTCCGAATGTATCTAGCCGTAGGCTGCTGACTTCTCTCGCCAGGAAGTCTGCTAGATCGAGGAGGTTCGGTTCGGGGCCATTCGGGTCTCTGTGGTCTCTCTGCCGCCTAAAGCGCTCCTGACGAGCGGGCGGCAGCTTCTCCAGAATCCTTTCCACATTTGAGTTGGCGTAAAGTTCATGCCTCCCCTTCTCTCTTTGCGCTCCCAACATCCCTACCAGGGACTGCACTCTGATGGACAGGTCGTCCAGTGCTCGATTGTCTATTGCTGGGGGTAAGCGGTCGATGTGTCGGATCTCCTGGATCACGTAATCCCATATGCGCCCATACCTCTGGTCCAATGCTACCAGCGCTGCTGTGTATGGGGTGGTGGAAGTCGCGTAGGCGAGCGCTATATTATGTGCACGGGGCACCTTTAAGTGCTTCAGTAGGATGGCGTATTTGTGGCGTTCATCCAATACATCCACCAACATGGTCTCCAGACACATGCGGAGTTCTGTATACTGGGCCCGGTTCTCTTGGGTGAAGTCGGGTACCATAGGCGTGCCAATGTATGACGCTGACTGTGGATACATCGGCGAGCGTTGGGGGAGAGGCCTCCTAGGCGAGTCTCCTCCCGCTCCTTGGTATGGGCTGGTACCGGCAGTGTACCATGGCCCGCTTGTCCAGGTGCTGTTCCTCGGTGCGGGTCGTGCGTCGTGCTCACCCTTGTATAGAGTCGGGGGTCTGTAGCGCAGCTCCGCGGGAGTATAGCCTGGGCTGTACCGGACCTCCTGGTCCGGTAGAGTACTGTGCTGTCTTCGGGCGTGGTTCTCCTCCTCTTCCTCTTCGTCTTCAGTTAGGTCATCCAGTGCTTGTAGTCTCTGGTTTAGCCTCTCCACAGGATATGCTGCTCCTTCCCGGTTGCTAGGTCTCGCTTGGACCGGTGGGGGGAGGTGGTCTGTGGGGGGTATAGACCTCGTCTGTTGGTCAAGTTCAGGGTTGTTTACTCGGCTAGGGGATGCCGCCCTGGAGGTGTGTCTAGACGAGTTCCTGGAGCCTCTGGCGGAGGGAGAGGGTGTTGTCCGTCTGATCAGCTGTTCTATTAGTTGCGACTGCTGTCTGTCGCGCGCTGCGTCCCGTTGAGCACCGGCTCGTTCTCGGGCCACATTCTCTTCCATCTGAATGCGTCTTATTTCTAGACGTATCTGCTCGTGTTCGCTTCGCTGCTGGATCTGCAGTCGGTCGCGTTCAGCAGCGGCGTTCAGGCTGATGAGGAAGGCCTGCTGTAGGGTCCTCTCTGCCTCGCTGGGAGAAGGCGGTTGTATAGGGGAGCCTTCCCTCGGGGTACTCCTGGCGGAGCCTTGGAGCTCTATCTCCACGGTGCTCTCCCCGTCTTCTTCCGTGCCGAGTTCTCTCTCGGTAGCGTTGTATTCCTCCCGGGACTCATCGGGGACTACTTCTTCAGTACTGGCGGGGTGTGAAGTCATGTCTGGTTCCCACTGGTCCCCACCGTGAACTTGGTCAGTTACATTAGAGCCCGTAGGGGCCTCTATGGTCGGGGTAGTCTGGGCGTTGGGGTTAGACATTAGACTTTCTAGTTTTACCGCGTTTACTGTTAGTAGAAGACTAGGTTGTTGACTGACAGCGTAAGCCTCTAAGTACTGAGGGAGCCGTCGTTCGCGCTGCGGGCGTTGGTTAGGAGGATCGTTTCGTGGAGTGTTCATCATAGGCCATTTCAATATTAATAACACTATATTAATATTACACTGATTACCCTCCGGCTCGAAGGACCAATTGTAACTGAGGGGTACAATTCCCTGACTGTATTACTAGATATGATACTTACTACCACTACCTTTGTACTTAATATTCGGCCACCCAGTACACGGCATAAATATATTATGATGAACACTGTCACGTAGATGAAACGGATCCAACACAAATGTACGAATTAGAAATAGGTCTTTATTTCTACACAGCGATGGTGTGTAGAGCAAGCACTTAATCAAATCAATCACATTTATGAATGGAATTAGTATGCACTTTTATGGCAAGAGTATTCGTCGGTATATCAATAGAGAATGTCCAATCTCTGAAGGCGCAGGTGGTACATATACGACCTGGAATAGTTTAAGGAATAACAGCAATGATACTTTAATGATTATATACTGGATACACTAGAGGGGGTTAATCCGGTCGCTTGTAAGCCGACAGGAGTAGGAAGGGGGGGGGGGTAGAATCCGGCTGCCTCATCCGGCCAAGGGTATCCCAGGTGAACCCACTGTAGTGCCGTTCAATGCGCCGGCGATCCTTGGACCACAGATGAAAGCAGGTGGACTCTTTGTGGGCCGGCTTTCTCCGGTCCACGGAGGAGAGACGTGAAGCGACCTCGTCTTGCAGAGCGTCTCCTCACCTTGCGTCCTCTCCAGGGGGGGGGGTTCCAACACACGGCAGTGTCGGGGGTCTTTATCCATGGAATAATCAAAGTATACAAAGCATAATCCGTGCCTGGGAAGGCGGGCTGTCGTCGGTAGAATAATCCGGTATACAGGTCCACTCGCTCGTCGGCTCTGGGGCTCCTCGGGTGCAGCTTCACGTGGGGTCAACCACCCGGGGTAAGCAGCCAGTTCTCTGCCCGAAACGATGGGGTACTGACTACGGTAGTATTCTCACCGCACGAAGCACTATATATTAACAGACTATTATTAGCTTAATAGACTACGTCCAACTCGACGATATAGTGCCAAATATGACTATTCAAATATTAATATACACGATGTCTCAATACCGATGGTAGGCGAACTTGGCCTTACTCCCACACGTGGCGTCGCGGGGAGGCTTTACGTCTGTGACTCTATTGGAGGGTAAGAAACTGGACTGAAAAGAAAGTCCTACTTTAGTAGCGCAGTATATATACGCACTATGAACAAATAGTCCCATTAGTGGTGCGGTAGCCAGATTCCTACGCGGAACTAGGACTTGTTCGTACATGTGGAGCGGTACGTTTGAACTGGGTCTGAGGGGTATGGCAGCCTGGCACCAAGGTCTCGACCAATAGTAGAATGGAGACTATTATGGGATGTTCAGTAGGCTAGAATGGATATTCAATGCATATTGTACAAGGAATATACAAGGGATATCAGGGAATATTAGAGAATATACAAATACAATTAAATATATATAAATAAATATATATATTTGGCTTAATCTGGCCCTTCACAACAGATAATATAATAAAAAACAGCGGTGATGCCGGTATTCAGCCCAACGCTGCGGTGGGCATGATGTAACAGCGATACCGCGGTAATACCGATACCGCGGCAGCTCTAATTGTAGTGTGATATACTGCATTGTAGTGTGATATACTGTATTGTAGTGTGATATGTTATATTGTAGTGTGATCTACTGTATTGTAGTGTGATATGTTATATTGTAGTGTGATATGTTATATTGTAGTGTGATCTACTGTATTGTAGTGTGTGTGATATACTGTATTGTAGTGTGATATGTTATATTGTAGTGTGATATACTAGTGTGATATGTTATATTGTAGTGTGATATGTTATATTGTAGTGTGATCTACTGTATTGTAGTGTGATATGTTATATTGTAGTGTGATCTACTGTATTGTAGTGTGATATACTGTATTGTAGTGTGATATACTGTATTGTAGTGTGATATGTTATATTGTAGTGTGATATGTTATATTGTAGTGTGATATACTGTATTGTAGTGTGATATACTGTATTGTAGTGTGATATGTTATATTGTAGTGTGATATTATATACTGTATTGTAGTGTGATATGTTATATTGTAGTGTGATATACTGTATTGTAGTGTGATATGTTATATTGTAGTGTGATATACTGTATTGTAGTGTGATCTACTGTATTGTAGTGTGATATGTTATATTGTAGTGTGATCTACTGTATTGTAGTGTGATATGTTATGTACTGTATTGTAGTGTGATCTACTGTATTGTAGACGTACTGTATTGTAGTGTGATCTACTGTATTGTAGTGTGATATCCTACTGTATTGTAGTGTGATATACTGTATTGTAGTGTGATATCCTACTGTATTGTAGTGTGATATACTGTATTGTAGTGTGATGTACTGTATTGTAGTGTGATCTACTGTATTGTAGTGTGATATCCTACTGTATTGTAGTGTGATATACTGTATTGTAGTGTGATATCCTACTGTATTGTAGTCTGACACATTGTAACACTTACACTGAGGTGTGCCTTTTCTTTTTATTATTATTTCTCATAATCTGCCAGTTGTTGTCGTGTTTGCAATGAGAGAGCATAAAGGTGCACTATGCAGTTTGGAGAGAAACATTTGTTTCCATTTGCAGAGCCTGTATGTTCACAAAATATATTTACTATGTAATTGTTCTAATTGTAATTGAGCTTTCACACACCTAAGTTCAAATCAAAAGTGAAATTGTTACTTTTTGTTGCATTTTCTTTATATTGGTTTGGTTATGGTTCACATTGGCAATTGACAAACAAATCAAACTTCCTAAACAAATCAATTTGATCACACAGGTCAGCCAATTATTGGACCATTATTTTGAATCCCATACCTGCCGACAGTATGCTGTGAAAAAGGGGTTTCAAACTTATTTCTGCAGATTTTTTCCTGAAGTGGAACATCGATGTGTTCAGTGTGTTCTATATAACGTCACATGTGTGGTTCCTTGTAATGATTGCGACCCTTCTCTCTTCCAGGTAATGGATGAGACGAAAACGCAGATAGCCTGGCCTTCCAAACTGAAGATTGGGGCCAAGTCCAAAAAAGGTGACCATCTTCTCTTGCTTTACTATGCACGAGCGCACACACACACACACATGCACGCACACACACACACACACACACACACACACACACACACACACACACACACACACACACACACACACACACACACACACACACACACACACACACACACACACACACACACACACACACACGTGCAAATCCAGAGCCTGCAGAATCACCCCAACAACAGCCTGTTCAAGCTGTCAAGCTGTTCAAGGACACTTTAAAGCAGGGGTCTCAAACTCAATTTACCTGGGGGCCGCTGGAGGTAGAGTCTGGGTGAGGCTGGGCCGCATCAAATATTCCACAAAAAAAGGGTTTCAAGTATTCCCAAAAAAAAGTACAACTGATCCAATCTTCTCAATATTTAGCAATAACATTTCAGAACATGAACGGTTCTTCAGAACATAGGCTTCTCAGTGGTGTCAGTGGACTCATCCACATGCAGCTATGGAAATGCACTGTGCATTTTTTTTTATTCTATCACAAAGCTGTTTAATCAAATCACCAGCCAGTATTTCAGTTATTCTGGTTGCTGTGCGATCTGAGGGGGATTTGCTTTTGTTTGCCTTCAAACATGGTCTCCATCACTTCAGTCATACATTATTTTATTATGTATGCATCAGAGAGAGAGAATGGCTTCTTGTGTTTAGCAAACACCCATGCCACCCATGGTTGCTTTTTCTCATTGTGACATAGATTTAACAATAATTCTGCTTGCAGCTTGATATGATGATTTCATTCCATTTATTTGTGTGGTTCTTAGCAGTGAATTTTGAGGGAAGGTTGCATCAAAATAACTGTTTTGTTTCGTAGTGGCGTTTCATATTGCCACTCTTCACAAGAGCTACCATTTCTTGGCATATTAGTCACATTGGTTTGGTGCTGGACTCAGGATGAACGCATATTTTTCAGTCCATTCACCTTTGAATTGCAGTCGACTTTTCTTTTACTGGCCATCTTTGAAGATCCAATATTTTTCTGCTGCCTGCCTGCTGGCGAAACTAGCTACATTTATCTCACAGAGATAAAACTGGGAGCAAGGCTACTGTAGATGCGCTGTCAACTCTCTGCTCTGACTCGGACTGAAAGAGATGACAAGCATTCCGTGAAGACCCGCCCTAATCCCCTACTCTGCCTCTGATTCGCAGACTGTGGGTGGGGGGGGGGGGGGAACTCTGACGGGACGCTGAATGTGATTGGACCAGACCCGTACACAGACACAGACAGTGGCAGTGCAGCCGGACATGCAGAGCACTGCTCGCAGAGGAGAGAGCGAGGATGCATTTGTCTTCCACTTTACTTGGTATCACTCCGGAATCACGTTTCAACCAAGTCACTAACGTAACGTTGCTGTCATGATGAGCCTGCACTATAATAGCCTACAAGTGATCAAATAAATAAAACGTCCAACTCTCGCAACGACTCGGCAAGTTGCGCGCGGGCCGCATTCATCCCATTAGTTCCCTGGGATGTTAACACTTTGGTCGCCAGGCTTATATTCTTAATAATAAATATACCATCCTCCGCCAGCTCTATTTGTCTATGGGGATGTTTACCTTCTTTGCAGGGCTATAACTTTTTAAATTGTATTGCTAAATTAAGATAAGATATTCCTTTATTGATCCCCTTGGGGAAATTCAGGGAAATTGACATTACTATGGCCCATTCAACGTCAAGTATCTATTGTTCAGGGTGTAGCAACGTTATACCTTTTCATTCACATATTCATACTAAAATACGGTCTAAAGTATAAGTATGTTTTTATCGTTTTCTGCAGCTTTCTCCAGAACGTGATTTATAGCCCCAAATGCATTATATTGATGATCAAATACAGTTTGATAGGAATCTGCGCGAGATAAAAAAAATTCAAATGGACGTGCTTCTAGAAGTTACTACTGATCATCTGATGTTGACCGGATGGGGGGGGGGGGTCGTTTATAATTCCGTGGCCAACGTTAGATGATTCATCTAGTGTGGATGATATGATTATTAGAGCAGTTAGTATCGAACACGTTAAAAAATAACGCTGAATCTTACTGTAGCTTCCTCATAGCGTTGGGCGATGAGCGTGGAACAGAAATATTCCTATTATGGGATGTAGAAATATGCGATCCATTTCCAGGTTGTATAATAGTATATACGTCCAAATCATGTTGTTTATCGAGTTATTGGTAACGGATTGCTATCCGTTGTGTCTAGCTCGAGTCCTGGGACTATTACCGAGTGATCGGACCGAATTGGAATGAGCACCAGCTTCCATTTCCTGTTTCCGCTCTGGGCGATCCGCCGATCAGCCACCAGATGGCGCTCTTGAACCGTTGGAGAGTTGAGAGGGGATCAACAGTAGATCTCAAGTCTCCGGGGGAGAAATATGATTTCGATCACAGATTTTTGAAATATTGATATCAAAGACGTGGTACGGCGTCTTTGGCAGAATGAGCATGGCGGGGAATGACGTGGTATGGCGTTTTTGGCGACCATAGTGTTAAGCTAAGAAGTCTGCTAAGAAGGATATATTATTTATTATTATTATTATTTTATTTCATTGTGTTTTTAGCCCTAGTTGCACTTTTGTTGCAACCCCAGTTATCCCATTAGTTCCCCAAGTCGGTCTGTTATGTTAAGCTAAGAAGTCTGCTAAGAGCCCGGAAAAGGAGCCACGCCCACAGGAAGCAGAGATGGAGGGTGTGACAGAAATAATCGTTAGATTAGTCGACTAATCGAAAAAATTATCAACAGATTAGTCGACTACCAAAATAATCGTTAGTTGCAGCCTTAGTATAGTTAGTAACAGCAAGTATAGCATAGGGACATAGAAGTAAAAACGGTATATTGTATAGTGCCAATCACATGCATTGCTATTCCTTGCACTATTTGGGCATAGACAATTCCTGTGAGTCTATGGAACACATCTGTACATTTTTTATTTTTTTTAATCAGTTTTTTATTTCTAATGAAGTACTCAAAAGCATAATTTTTCTACCTCAGGATTTCAGGCTGTTATTAGATGGGCGCTCCACTAGTGATGCACGATATATCGGCCGCCGATATAATATCGGCCGATATGGCCGTTTTTTTACACATCGGTATCGGTCCGATATCAAGATAGGGCCGATATGGGCAGATACAAAATTATAATAATAATAATACTTTTTTCTTTTTTGTTATCTTTTTTTTTAATCTTTTACATGTTTTGGCCTTAAATTGTTTCAAAATGTCAGTCATTTCTGAAAATAAGTTACAAAAGTAAAAAATAAAAGCGTTTTGGAAAAGAGCTCGTTATTTGATTATCATAAAAACATGTTTTCTATACAGAGATATCGACATCGGTAAATATCGGTATTGGCCAGAACAGCAATATTAACCCTTTAATCGCCAAAAACGCTGTAGGACGTCTTTCCTCGCCATGCTCATTCTGCCAAAGACGCCGTACCATGTCTTTGATATCAATATTTCAAAAATCTGTGATCGAAATCATAGTTCTCCCCCGGAGACTTGAGATGTACTGTTGATCCCCTCTCAACTTTCCAGCGGTTCAAGAGCGCCATCTGGTGGCCAATCGGCGGATCGCCCAGAGCGGAAACAGGAAATGGAAGCTGGTGCTCATTTCAATTCGGTCCGATCACTCGGTAATAGTCCCAGGACTCGAGCTACACACAACGGATAGCAATCCGTTACCAATAACTCGATAAACAACATGATTTGGACGTATATACTATTATACAACCTGGAAATGGATCGCACATTTCTACATCCCATAATAGGAACATTTCTGTTCCACGCTCATCGCCCAACAGCCCGAGGAAGCTACGGTGAGATTCAGCGTTTTTTTTTAACGTGTTCAATATAAACTGCTCTGATGATCATATGACCCACCCTAGATGAATGATATAACGTTGCCCACGGAATTATAAACGACCCCCCGCCCATCCGGTCAACATCAGATGATACGTAGTAACGTCTAGAAGTACCTCCAGTTGAAATTTTTTATCTGGCACCGATCGCTATCAAACTGTATTTCATCATCAATATAATGCATTTGGGGCTATAAATCAAGTTCTGGAGAAAGCTGCAGAAAACGATAAAAACATACTTGTACTTTAGACCGTATTTTAGTATGAATATGTGAATGAAAAAGTATAACGTTGCTACACCCTGAACAATATATAGGACATTGAATGGGCCATAATAATGTCAATTTAGCAATACAATTTTAAAAGTTATAGCCCTGCAAAGAAGGGGAACTTCTCCATAGACAAATAGAGCTGGCTAGGGATGGTAAATTATGAATTTAACCATGGCGATCAAAGTGTTAACATGTCTATTTCATTACTATTTACTATTATTACTATTGTATTTTTGCACAATCGTAGCGGGCATGGCCAACCGCATTTCACTGTATGCCCTGGTATGTATGTGATGAATAAACTCTTGAATCTTGAAACACACATACACACAGCTCATATTCGAGTCCATTCTCTGCACAATCCACACTGTTCTTCATAGTAGCTTTGGATACTTGGCCACAAACCAATACAAAGTCAATGGGGTCATGCTCCTGTCTGTACAAGCTGACTTGAGGCTCGCTGAAATGTACTCCTCAGAGCTAGTGTTGTCAAAAATATCGAAAAATCGATCCATATAGATTCTGAATATTTAAAGCGGTTTCAATACTAATTTCCCGTAATATCGATATTTAATTATTCATAATTTTCTTTTTTTTTGTATAAGGAAGTTGCATTGTTCATTTCAATACCTGTAATAGTACAGTAGTCCACACACACATGTGCATTCAGTTAAGTCGGAATATGACTGTAATACAAACAGTTCAGTTTGTCAGGTACATGCAACACAGATTACAGTGTTTACATCTGTCTGCTTGAGAAAATACCATGTTCTGCAATAAAAATTATTGAAGTGAGATGAACAGTTATTTTTAAATGTGTGATCTAAAGATAAACAGGGTTTTAAAAGTGTTATATTTATCTTCTCTTATAGTACCAGAGAGAAGCTGAGGAGAATCAACCAGCAACAAAAGCAAAATGTATTAAAAGAAAAAAGTAAAAAAAAATTGTTTACATTTTAAGATTGAACCTTTTTCCCCACGGTATCGATACTTTTCAAGGTATCGTATCGAAGTTCGAAATTCCAGTATCGTGACAACACTACTCAGAGCACACAAAGTACATTTCAGCGAGCCTCTGGCAGCTCGTACAGACAGGCGCGGGACTATACCAATCAACAACATCAATGGGAAGTAAGAAACAGGGCTAGTGTTCCCCATCTGAACTCTCCCTTCAACTGATTCCATTGCCTGCATTTCTGATGACTGCTGGGCCAAGAACCTGAGCTGCTGTAAAAAGTCTGCTTTCCAAGTAAGCGTTCCTAAGGTGTTACACACACCCAATATATACCGTCTTCCATTATGTGACGCTTCTGTCCTGTATATGACTTCAATGTCCGTAATGTAAACCCCGGTGCTTGTGAAAGATGAGTGGCGATAATAATAGTCTACAAATGATCAACTGGATTTCATCTTTGAATCTCAACCGGTGTGTTTGTCCGTCCCCCCCCCAGTCAGTGTAAACTGTGTAATGATTAAGAGTCTGTGTTGTTTTAACCAGAAGAATGTTCTCAGGAAAGTCATTAGCTGAAGCCAGAGAAGGGGGGGGGGGGGGGGTGCGTATTTCAAGGTCAAGAAATCTTTAAACGATGTTAAAGATGAAATCTTGCATACTTTTCTTTTCTCACCGGTCAGTCATCATTACATCTGTACTGAGAATTTGTGATTTTTTTCCCTGGTGGTGGTGGTGGTGGTGGTGGGCTGTTGCTGAGGAGTCGAGACTTATTGTGAATTTAATGGAAGAGTTGTCCCAGAGCTCTGGTGCCAATAAAACATCACAGCTATTTAAAGTTCTTCTGGGGGGGGGGGGGGTGTAACCATGCCCACTTTGTTGTCCCCAAGAGAATGCCAGCTTGCGTCTTCCAGGCCAGATGTGCGATACAGTGCCCTTTACGCAACGTCCTGACCCCATGCCAGAAAGTTGACATGCTTACATTGGAATCTGTTTTTAACGACAGCCCAGTACCTCCGGAAGAATCGGTTCAACCGTGGGTGCCGCCCATCCATCCATCCATCCTAACATCCCCACCCCCCAGATATTAGTTCATTCACAAAACTCGCAACCCCCCCCCCCCCCCCATTGGGGGGATTCTGTGTGCTGCCGGGAGACCATTTAAAATTCTGACTTATGATTTGTTGGCCGCCGGACTCGCTCTCTCTCTCGGTGTTGCGTAAACCGAAAGGAGCCGAGGGGGAAGAATGTCCGCTAATCACTACCAGTTATCTCATGAGAGAATGATGCATGTGTTGCATTTTTTTTTTGCGCTCGGGAGAAGAAACACATGTGGATGTGAGCATGTGTTCTGTTAATAACCTGGAGGTCAGAGAGACGGAGAGAGAGAGACGGAGAGAGAGAGACGGACAGACAAATGGAGAGAGAGAGGTAGACAGGGAGCATATTCCGTTGTTGTTTTTCAAGCCCGAGGTCACCTCTAGCCAGGAGGCGACACCCAAAGAGCCTCGGTGAAACCATGCGTGTGATTCCTACAGACACGATGCTAAGAGATATGCTCTGCTCTCTCTCATCACTCATACGGTACGGTACACCAGGTATCACTGACATGAAACCACAGCTGGTTTGCGCTATCGTTGTCATCTGCCCTTGAAAAAGCAAATGACGTCATTGTTTCGCTGGTCGGGTGTTTGTGGTGGTGGTGGGGGGGGGGGGTGGACTGTTTTGAACTTTGTTATGTAATCCTGGCGGTTTATGTTGTTTTGACGTGTTTTTTCACCCTGGTTTGGATGTATGGCTCCCCTGTGACGTCGGGGGGTCAGGTACACTTCATAGGATAGGAGCAGATGTGAGGGATTTTTGTGGTAGTTTATCTGCTATATGGATGTGTATCACCTAGAGCTGCCGCGATTACCGCATTACCGCGGTATCGCTGTTACATCACGGCCACCGCAGAGTAGGCTGAATACCGCGTCACCGCTGTTTTTTATAATAATAATAATAAATTACCCTCCTCTCGTTGGGCTTGCGGCTCTGCAGATATACCCTACTCCTCTATCGAGATTCCAAGCGACCCTATTGGGTACCAGAAAAGTCACGTGAAACATTGCAGACCACTGATTGGTCAGAAGAGAGACGCGTCACACGTTGTAGCGTCATGCAGTGTGTTACCACCAATCGGCAAGCGCGTATTAGGTTTTTACTTCCTGAATGTCAGCACATCACAACACGGCTAATAACGTTAGCTTTAACTCTCCGCCGGAGTGGACTATCATCGCTCCTCAGGAGTACTAAACGAGACATAATGATTTTACTGTCTGCAACGAATGTTATAATAAAAGCCCTTCGTTCTATACACTTGTCTGATTGAAAACTTTATTAACAGACCGCAGAATGGGACAACTCAGCACGCTCTGAGCAAAGAAAGGAACTGAGATATGAATAGAGTATTGCTTGCCTTGGTCCGGTAAATACGCTGATGTTATTGAACGTATAACTATAGAATGTTAATGCCACAAAACGAATGCCTTTATTATAAAGTAGTAACTTTATAGTAATAATAATAAGAAAGGGTCGGGGGGGTTAGGGGTAACCACCCCTGCCCGCGACACCGAGTGAACTGCGCACGACCAGAGGGGAAACTTCGAATCCGTGTTTCACTTTCAATAACTAATGCGTGCATGCCGAATCCCAAACAATATTCATGCTGCAAAGTAATCCTCTAAAGATAGACATTTAGACTAGAGGCAGGCTATATGCTATAAAGAGTAGACTACTACTAAAAATGCATTCAAACTTTATTTTTTTATTTTTTTGTGTGCGTGCGGTAATAACCGCGCGGTAGGAAATATTTTGCAAATGTGTGCGGTAAGGAAAAAATCAATACCGCGGCAGCTCTAGTATCACCTGCAGCGCCAGCCACCGCAACCACCAGCAGAGGAGTGAGACGAGCAGCACTTGACCTCCAGACCATCAATATACTAGGGGACGGGGTGGGACAAAAGATCGACACTGCGATATATCGTTGTATTTCCTCTTGCGACACGTTATCGATACATTAGGCCCAAGTATCAATATATATATATATATTTATTTATTATTTATTCTTTATTTTTTTAAGAGAAGAAAAAGGTTTTTTTTTTTACTGCAATAAGAAATATTGTGAACAGACTGAAAATGTTATCTTATTAGATAAAACGGATGATTTATTGCAGATGGTAACACATTTTTTTGCAAATCTGGTATGTCATAAATGTATAGATGTAGCAGTACTGTCTATCTGTATGTCGTGTGTGTCATATGATGAATTGAAAATGGGGGACCCTGATGTAAACAAGACGAAAGTCTTTCTCTGGTCTGCATCCCCTTAACAATTGTATGTATTGAGCTGTACTGTACTGTACCCATTCTGCAATCTGTTAATAAACTTTTCAATGTGTGTGTTAAAGGCACTATGCAATTTTGTACAATTGGCCAGTTTGTGATGCACACTAAACTAATGTAAAGGAAGGGACTCTGCCCCAATTCTATAGTCTAGTCCCAATAGTTCTAGTCTAGTACTTGTGAATTATTCATTGAATGAGTAAATTACTACATAAATGATTAATGTTCAGTGTACTTTTCTCACTAATAGCCAACATGATCAGAAAGGCCATATTAAGTAGTTCTAGTCTAGTAGTAGTCATACTCTACTGCGCGATCGACTGTCCTCTCATTTAGACATGAATGTCTCCATCCTGCTGGGGCTGCAGCAGAGGCTGCTCCTGGTGGACAGCAGGTGGCCACAGGCTGCCAGCAGAGCTAATGAGCACCTCTCCAAAAATGTAACTCTGCAGGGGGCAATGAATGCAGTGCGTGCGTGTGTGGGAGAGAGATTAGCCAAGAATGTCTGTGTATGGATATTTGTAAAGATTGCAACATGCCACATATATGGGGGGGTATGGGAAAAACTCCTCGGACTAGAGATGTGAGGACTAGAGACGTGAGGACTAGATGTAAGAACAGAGACGTGAGGACTAGAGACGTGAGGACTAGAACGTGAGGACTAGATGTAAGAACAGAGACGTGAGGACTAGAGACTTAAGAACAAGAGACGTGAGGACTAGAGACTTAAGAACAAGAGACGTGAGGACTAGAGATGTGAGGACTAGACGTGAGGACTAGAGATGTGAGGACTAGAGACGTGAGGACTAGAGACATAAGAACTAGAGACGTGAGGACTAGAGACGTGAGGACTAGAGACGTGAGGCCTAGAGACGTGAGGACTAGAGACGTGAGGCCTAGAGACGTGAGGACTAGAGACGTGAGAACTAGAGACGTGAGAACTAGAGACGTGAGGCCTAGAGACGTGAGGACTAGAGATGTGAGGACTAGAGACGTGAGGACTAGAGACGTGAGGACTAGAGATGTGAGGACTAGAGACGTGAGGACTAGAGACGTGAGAACTAGAGACATAAGAACTAGAGACATGAGGACTAGAGACGTAAGAACTAGAGACATGAGGACTAGAGACGTGAGAACTAGAGACGTGAGAACTAGAGACGTGAGAACTAGAGACGTGAGGCCTAGAGACGTGAGAACTAGAGACATAAGAACTAGAGACGTAAGAACTAGAGACGTAAGAACTAGAGACATGAGGACTAGAGACGTGAGGACTAGAGACGTGAGGACTAGAGACGTAAGAACTAGAGACGTAAGAACTAGAGACATGAGGACTAGAGACGTAAGAACTAGAGACATGAGGACTAGAGACGTGAGGACTAGAGACGTGAGGACTAGAGACGTGAGGACTAGAGACGTGAGAACTAGAGATGTGAGGCCTAGAGACGTGAGGACTAGAGACGTGAGGACTAGAGACGTGAGGACTAGAGACGTGAGGACTAGAGACGTAAGAACTAGAGACGTGAGGACTAGAGACGTAAGAACTAGAGACGTGAGGACTAGAGACGTAAGAACTAGAGACGTGAGGACTAGAGACGTGAGGACTAGAGACGTGAGGACTAGAGACGTGAGGACTAGAGACGTGAGGACTAGAGACGTAAGGACTAGAGACGTGAGGACTAGAGACGTGAGGACTAGAGACGTAAGAACTAGAGACGTAAGAACTAGAGACGTGAGGACTAGAGACGTGAGGACTAGAGACGCGAGGACTAGAGACGTGAGGACGCAACAAGGGAAGACATACCTACCCTCTATCGTTTCCTCTCTTGATTGTCTCCCCATAATCTCAAACCCGCCCTCTTCTCTTGATCCTCTCTTGTCTGAGTGAAGCAACAGTTGAGATTATGACAATGAGGTAATTATAGCGATTACAGAATAGCCAATTATAGCAGAGTTGTGTCCAGGGTTATAAAATGAGGGTTTGGTCACTGGTGTGGATGTAAGCAACAACCACTGGAGCGCTGACTGTGACCAGCATTAGAAACGTTTCATTCACTCAAATAGCATCGCGGTCCCGTGTCTTGCGGGCGCTGAATTTCCACATTGCTGTCAAGGAAACAGCATCAATGTTCAATTTCTTCTCTTCTGCTTGTGCCCACTGTTCCGACTAGGGATGCACCGATATGAAAATTGGCCGCCGATACCGATACCGATTGTTCAACTAACACTATCGGCCGATACCGATACCGATACCGATATTTGTATATTTGTATATAAGTATTTGTAAAAAAAAAAAAAAAAAAAAATTAATTTTTTTTTTATTTTAAATTTTTTTTTAATGAAACTACTGTATATTTGTATGTGTATGTTTGTATTTGTAGGCCTCTTTACTTACTTAAAAAAAGGAAACATCAAGAAATATGTTTATGGTATCACTATCTCTCTCCCAGTATCGTCTTGCGGCCTGCAGAGGGATACTATTTTCTCAACCAGAGCTTTCAACCAATGCAATGGAACCATTCTTGCGGCCTGCAGCAGGATACTATTCTCTCAACCAGAGCTTTCAACCAATGCAATGGAACCATTTTGATTGACAGTCGATTCGGCCAATTACGCCACACCGGTGACCGCTAGCACCCACCTCCTGCTGTCCTTACCACCAATCGGCAAGCGTTTATAAATGTTTCTACTTCCGGGCATGTTCTGTTTGCGAGAGCAGAACACACTTAACGTAGCTACCGGCGCTCCACGCATGACCAAATGAGACATAATGATTTTACTGCAACAAATGTTATAATAAAACAAAGCCTTTCTATACATTTGTCTGGTTGAAAACTTTATTAACAGATTGCAGAATGTGTAGTTGGGTACGGAATGAGCAACGGAATGGAACCGAGCTATGAACGTACTAACGGAGTAATGCCTTGTTTACTGCTATCTTCGGGTAAATAATATGCTTGTTATTGAACGTGTAACACTTCATTTTAACAGCAGATACTTTCTTAAATGCCATCTTCCCGAGAGAGGGTGTTGACGGGGAGTTGTTATTAATAGCATTGAACAGCTAACCGAAAGCTAGCGTTAACTATTGTTAAAGGTTTAGCCATAACGTTACCTTGGCTAAAGTTGCGGCTATTCATAATGCAGCAATAATGACTGCAGACCTGCAAGCAAAGTACAGCAAGTTGACAAAGGAGTATTCCAACGCAAATCACATTTTCACCAGTAACGTTAGTCTTGCATCTAATAGCTAATAACGTAGCTACGTTAGCTGCCCGGCCCGCCGACCGGCGCTCCACGCATGACCAAATGAGACATAATGATTTTACTGCAACAAATGTTATAATAAAACAAAGCCTTTCTATACATTTGTCTGGTTGAAAACTTTATTAACAGATTGCAGAATGTGTAGTTGGGTACGGAATGAGCAACGGAATGGAACCGAGCTAATGAACGGACTCGGAGTAATGCCTTGCTGCTATGGGTAATAATAATATGCTGATGTTATTGTCCGTGTAACACTAACTATATAACGCTAATGCCACAAAACGAATGCCTTGTTAATCATAAATAGTTACTTTGATGCAGTAGATTGTGTGTGTGTGGGGGGGACGGCGGGCGTTGTGCAGGTAGATCGCGCGAGTGAACTTTTTTTTTTTTCCTTTTGACGCTACACAAATTGATGGGTATTTATCGGCGACTGCTATCGGCACATTTGAGCTTATCGGCCGATAGGCCGATAGCAGTCAACAAGGCACTTATCGGCCGATACCGATACCCGACCGATATATCGGTGCACCCCTAGTTCCGACTGTCCAAAACGTCCTCCGCACACGTAACTATGAACGCTCGCATCCCGGCCACCTCCACCGGCAGTGGTCCACAGAGGTCTCTCTTGACCCTTTTAGAGTCAAATACAAACATGGCATGTGTTACATTTCACATTGTTGCATAAAGCTGATCACTTAAGCGTTGACGACACAGAGCAACTAAATATGGAACAATGTTGGATGCCCTCCTTTTTCCCAGATTTGATCCAATGTTTCTCCCAACAGGACGTCCCTGCAGATGTTTTGAATGAGATCCCCCTAGCCAAAAGCACTTAACTCCCCGCATTTATGTGGTATTTTTCGGACGTAAGCCATAGCTGGAAAAATTCTCGTGTGTTGCCAGTGCCGAGATGAGGGTCAAGAGGGTTCCTTTTCTGTCCAATCAAAACTACCAAGACGTGCGACGACAGCTCTCTCTAAGCAGCTGCGGGTCCATCTTGTTATTGTTTGTTTTTTCTAGGCGTCGCGTGTGCCAAATTTAGAATTAGAGGTGTTCATTTTCTATTCCGCACACATCACGACTCTGCAACACTCGTTTGGGCCGGCTAATTCTTGCCAGATGTTCCTGCACGGGTTACAGCCGGGGCATTGGAAGGGCCAAACGCCCCCTAATGGCCACAATGGTCACGGATGAAAGTGAGGCGGAGGACTCTTGTGTAGTTTCCTGTAACGAGTGCTGAGCCTGTGAAGGTCCTTGACTGCTCTCACTGTTCTCCGTTCTCCTGTGTCAGACGGCGCCCGCCCCTCCTCTGATGCAACTTGAGTTTGGATTAGGGACGGATTTTCCAAGCGTGTTTTTGTTTAGGTCTTCCAGTCCGGTGATCCTCCCCGCTATGATCTCTAATCTCTACTGGTGTTATCAAGCCGCCATGGCCCCAGTGTCCTCCTAACGAGATTCACGGCAGTCCTGGCGGCTCTCTGCGGTTCCCACAATCCCCCCTGCCCATAAAACACGGAGCGTGGAGGCTGCTAAACACACCTCCCAGCAACGGAATTCCACAGCGTAGCCAACCCAACTCTCGCTGCTCTCTAAAGGGACTGGGGCTGAACCTGTGTGCTGCCCTTGCATTTTGTAGCTCTGCGGAGAGTTGGCTTAGTATGGTTTGTGTAAGTTGATCTTTTGATGTGGGGATAATACAATGGACAACTGTTACACAATGTGTAACTCTTCCCTCGCGTTGCACAGAGGGATTTCTCCAGCTGTCCAGTTTTTGTGTTGCACTGTAAAGGTTTTCCTTTACCCCACACCCGTTTTCCTGTGAAACTCCACACAAGCAACAATGGGGTTCCTCGAGGTCTCCGCCACATTGTAACAATAAATTCATTTCTGCTAAGACTCGTCTAAAGGGCTCTACTGTAAATCGGAGATGTTTGGAGTGTGTGTGGGGGGAGGGATGTTCCTGGAAGGGGCTTAGCAGACTTCCTGCCACCCGGTACAGTTAGCACATGGGGCGACGAGAGGTTCTGTAAGTGTGCGTTTCTCTGCACGCGCATGCATGCACACACATGTGCATCCCCCAGGGGTCTAAGCGTGCTGTTAAACCAGATGTGAGTTTACACAATGCCATACGGACACTAGTGTTAACTGTGGATGGTTTAGGTATGCCATGTTTAGTTATTTTAGATGCAGTATGTATCGGCCCGGAGGGGCCTCTGAAAGTTCAGTTTACTTAAGTTATTAGTATCTTTACATACACAACCCACTTGATATATTTGCACAGCAAATTTGATAATACAGTTGTGTTGCAACTGGCAATATGTCATCGTTTAAGTGGTGATTTTAGATGGTTAGGCCTCCCAGTGAAGGAGATACAGTAGCTCTGGTCCTATGGACACCAAGAGGTTAAAGGAATGTGGTGCAGCAAACGCACAACTGTCTCCCATCTTCTATTGAGGTTAATTCACAACACGGCCCGTTAGCAGCTGTAATCTACCCCCCAGGAGTGTCTTGTCTGCTCTGCCCACGAGCCGACGGTCATTCTATTCCACACACAGTTGGTCTCTGGTTGGTTTCTAGCGGACATTAATGGGAGTCTGCACATCTGAAAGCGGCAATTACAGTGGTGATGTAGAGCCATTTGTTGACGAATGCAGGCGGCTTGTGTCATGTTTGGCTAAATGGGTTTCACTTTCTCATATTCTCCCTCTGCCTCTTTCTATACTCTCTCTCTTTCTCTCTCACTCTCTCTATTTGTCTCTTTTCTCATGCATGCACGCACACTCACACACACACACACACACACACACACTCACACTCACACTCACACTCACACTCACACTCACACTCACACACGCTCACACTCACACTCACACTCACACTCACACACACACACTCACACTCACTCATGATTTTATCTGTGATTCCTTCCAGATCCTCACATCAAGGTATCTGGAAAGAGAGACAACGTGAAGGAAGCCAAAGACAGAATCATGTCCGTTCTTGACACAAAGGTACAGTACACACTACACACATCATGACACAAAGGTACACTACACACATCATGACACAAAGGTACACTACACACATCATGACACAAAGGTACACTACACACTACACACATCATGACACAAATGTACACTACACACATCATGACACAAAGGTGCAGTACACACTACACATATCATGACACAAAGGTGCAGTATACACTACAACTACACACACATGACACAATGGTACAGTAGACACACATGACACAAAGGTACAATAGACACACATGACACAAAGGTACAGTAGACACACATGACACAATGGTACACATGACACAATGGTACAGTAGACACACATGACACAATGGTACACATGACACAATGGTACAGTAGACACACATGACACAATGGTACACATGACACAATGGTACAGTAGACACACATGACACAATGGTACACATGACACAATGGTACAGTAGACACACATGACACAATGGTACAGTAGACACACATGACACAATGGTACACATGACACAATGGTACAGTAGACACACATGACACAATGGTACACATGACACAATGGTACAGTAGACACACATGACACAATGGTACAGTAGACACACGCATGACACAATGGTACAGTACACACTACACACACACACACACACACACACACACACACACACACAACACAAATGATCTCAGTCGCTACATAGCCAGGATGCTCTGTTCCAATCGGGGTCATTACATCATTATATACACTTTAGCTCTCTTTCATCCACTCTTTCATTATCTGTCCATTTCCCAGCATTCGATTATAATTCACCTCCCCCTGCCCCCCTCGCTCTCTCTCTCTCTCTGTCCAAATGACAGAGTGCACACTGCACGTGTGGTCCAAGTTGGCACTGATCTGCCCTGACATTCACATGCTGAGTTTGTAGCGGTTTGCAGGCTCTTGTCTCCATGGCAACAGATGCATAACGTATCTCGACTGAGTGTACTTTAGCGCCCCCTGTGGGTGCTAGCACATCACCAGTGGTCTCTGAGAACAACCATGCCACTCCACACACGCACAAGGACAACACGTGTTTGGTTTTGTGTGATGCATTCTCTCCTGATTTTATTTCTTATTTTCTTACGAAAAAGGTCCATGTTTGGCTAGTAAAATATCACTGCAAAAGTGGTAAACAAAGTGTTTAGGAGGGAGTTTTGATGCTCATCTGCTTCTCCTTTCCACATAATTTGACCATCTGAAAGGGTTTATGAGATGTATTATTGGGTATGATCTTCGTGCAGTGCTGCGTGAAGCAGAGGGTAATGATCATATTGGCCCTTCATAGAGCCATCTGTGTGACAGAGGAGTGGGCGAGAGAGCCAGGGAGAGAGGGGGAGAGTCTGTTGGTCCTCAACATTATTTGTGTGCTCTCGTAAATCTGGCACCAGCCTTATTAGTTGATTGAAGACTGTTGATGGTGATTAATTTATGCGTTTCTTTGAGCTGAAGCAATATTTATCGCCTGGGATTCGTGTGATGGAAAAAGTCTTGTTTGTCACGTTTGAGAATACTTTGTCTTTTAAGTAATTCTGTTAATATGTATGTTGTGTATGTCATAATTGTCACTATGAATTGAAAATGGGGGACCCTGATGTAAACAAGACAAACGTCTTTCTCGGGTCTGCATCCCCTTAACAATTGAGCCGTACTGTATTGTACCCATTCTGTTAATAAAGTTTTCATTCATTTTCATTCATTCATTCATTCATTCATTCATTCATTCATTCATTCATTCATTCATGCATTCATTCATTCATTCATTCATTCATTCATTCATTCATTCATTCATTCATCCAGTCATCCAGTCATCTTGTCAAGTTTGTGGATGCTGATGTAGCTCTCTCTCTCTCTCTCTCTATCTCTCTCTATCTCTCTCTGCCCCTCTTTCTTTCTCTGTCTCCTTCATCTCTCTTTATCCATCTCTCGCTCTGCCCCCTCTCTCGTTCTCTCTTGTTTTCTCTCTCTTTCTCTGCCTCTTATTTTCTCTCTCCCCCTCTTTCTCTGCCTCTCTTATTTTCTCTTGTCTTATTTTCTTTCTCTCTCTCTCTCTCTCTCTCTCTCTCTCTCTCTCTCTCTCTCTCTCTCTCTCTTTCTCTCTCTCTCTCTCTCTCTCTCTTGTCTCTGCCCTCTCTGCCCTCTCTCCCTCAGCAGAGCAACAGGGTAACCCTGAAGATGGACGTGTCCCACACAGAGCACTCCCATGTCATCGGTAAAGGGGGCAACAACATCAAGAAGGTGATGGAAGAGACGGGCTGTCACATCCACTTCCCCGACTCCAACAGAAACAACCAGGCCGAGAAGAGCAACCAGGTCGGTGGGGTCATGGGTCATAATCAGCACTGTCCACCGCTAAAGAAATGGGCAAGGATTTCATCGACTCAACCGATTAGTTGGTTTAATCAACAACTCTGTCTTTAAATGTCACTGAGCGATGTATTCAGACTGAGTGTGCAGCCCTAGTAAAACATACCATGGATCAGTGTAGGATCAGTGTAGGGCTGAGAGGGATACTGTGTTTGAAATGGATAGCTCAGATTTTTGGAATCCTAGCCCTATTTCTTATCTACCAATTGATGGATTATTTTCTCAACACATGTATGCTGTTCCTCATGCTAGCTCCAGATGGTTATAGTCAATGTGATCAAGCTCCTGTCTGTACAAGCTGACTGAAGACAACTCCAGAAATCTGCTCCAAGTTTGTAAATATCACAATAAAATACACATACTTTACGGTGAAATGCTTGGTTCTGTATGAGCCCCTGAGAGAGTGCTTCATACAGTAAAAAAAGTAAGTAAGAAAGTAAGTAAAAAGTAAGTAAAACAAAAAAGTAAGTAAAGAGGGATATACAATATACAGTACATACAATATACAATCTAAAGTACAACCTAGGTACAGTCTAAGTACAGTGAGTAAACAGTGAGGTACAATGCAGAAAATGAGGTAAATGGCTGCATTTATATAGTGCTTTTATCCAAAGCGCTTTACAAGTTGTTCCTCACATTTTAGCCATTCACTCATACATTCACTCACTGACGGCGGAGGCAACCATGCAAGGTGCCAACCTGCTCATCAGGAGCAATTAGGGGTTAAGTGTCTTGCTCAAGGACACATCGACACGCTGCCTGGGACTCGAACTGAGAACCCCAAAATGAGGTACAAAACTTTGAGGTAAAGTGCAATTGCAAATGAGGTCCCCCCACTCCACAGTGCACACAAAGTAGATGTCAGTTGTCTTCAGTGAGCTTGTACAGACAGGATAAGGCATTGTCACTTTGCACTGGTTTGTGGCTAGCTAGCCGGGGCTAGTATGAGGAACACCATAGATTGTGCTGAGAAGGGATTCTACTGACCAACAACACCATTGGTAAATAAGAAATACGGCTATTGATCCAAAAGTCAGGACAATCCCTGGTACCGTATTCCTAGTATTCTCATGACATGTGATGCGTTTCACAGCACAGTGCATTGGCCACAGTTACCATTGGGCACCTGTTATTTCATTACGATAATCGCTGTTTGTCTTCCAAGATGTCTGCAATAACCCATTGAAACCGGGAAGCACATTTGTGTGTGTATATACAGGCTATATAATGCGTTATTAGCAGGCGTTTTAGGTCTAAATGGGATAACAATGGAATCAAATATGTATACCATCATGCATCCAAGCAATATAAGCCTCAATGATATATACTGCAACGAAGGAACGAAACAAAAACGATCACAATTTAATATTTACTGAGATACATAAATAA
Organism: Notolepis coatsorum; assembly: GCF_963971535.1. NCBI lineage: Eukaryota > Metazoa > Chordata > Actinopteri > Aulopiformes > Paralepididae > Notolepis > Notolepis coatsorum. The sequence continues at coordinate 130,215,747 of NC_140173.1, forward strand.
ATAAATAAATACTGTCACTCTTACATTAACTTGGTCACTGAGCAGTTAATGGAGCAGTTGGGGAGTCAAGTGCCTGGCTCAAGGGCAACTCGACAGACTGCTTCTCTAGCCCTCAGGCTATAGCACTGCCTAGTGATGCACGATATATCGGCCGCCGATATAATATCGGCCGATATGGCCGTTTTTTTACACATCGGTATCGGTCCGATATCAAGATAGGGCCGATATTAAAGAAAATAAAAAATGTAATCTTTTTTTTTTATCTTTTTTTTTTCTTTTTACATGTTTTGGCCTTAAATAGTTTCAAAATATCAGTAATTTCTGAAAATAAGTTACAAAAGTAAAAAAAAGTATGCGTTTTGGAAAATAGCTCTTTATTTGATTATCATAAAAAAGTGTTTTCTATACAGAGATATCGACATCGGTAAATATTGGTATCGGCCAGAACAGCAATATTAATATCGGTTATCGGTATCGGCCACAATTTTCACATCGGTGCATCACTGCACTGCCCCAAGCCATGGATATACTTACTATAATTCAGTGACGGTGAACTCTGCTGTGCTTTTGAGTCCTCGTGACAGTATTGGGTTTGCCGCTCGGAAATGTCTTTAACCTCATCCTCCTTCATTTGTGGGTTGGTTTCTCAGTGCTCACTCAGTATAGCTTATTTTGCTTTCCAAACTAGGTCAAATCAACCCCGTCCCCCTGTGTGATCCGTATTTGCACCCCATCCACTCCTTTTCCCAGCCGTCGCAGTGCCTTAACAGGCAGCCAGGCAGGTTGCAGAGGGCTGTGGGGTAATTGGGCTGTTTTGATTGGCCGAGCCACAGGAAGCCTGTGTGTTTGGGCTGGACTGACTAGAAGAGCTGCAGGAAGCTGCTGTAATTACCATTAACCTGCAGTTGAACGCTTCAGTAGGAGGCATGCTGCCATGCGCTACATTAGACACTTAGGACACACGCCAGGTGCTACACTATATATACGCCCACATAATATGAGCCTGGTCTCTTATCACACGCTCGGTGTACGCTATCTCTCGATTTGTACCTCCGTCATTGTCAAACTCCCATTAACTCTTAACTGGTAGGCGGTCAGGTGGCGTAGCGGAGATTGTGCTCGTCACCAATGCAAGAGGCTGCGGTCTCGACTCCCGGAGAGTCAGCATTGCCTTGGCTTGGGCTGATCGCTATACTAACTCGTTTGGCTGAGTTAGGGGGAGGGAAGCCATGGGTGGGTCCTGGGCGTTGTGGACAGCGACCCCTACAGTTCGGTCGGAGCGCCTGCACAGCGAGGGTAGGATCTGGAGAAAGGTAGTGTGACCTTCCACACGTTACACTCTCCCGGTGAGAATCTGCGCGGCCAGGCTGGCTGCACATGTGTCGGAGGAAAACATGTGACAGTCTCCGGCCTCCCGGACCAACAGTAGGGGGGGGGGGGGGGGGGGTGCGCAACAACCAGGAAGGGGGTTGGGAATTGGCATAACGACTAACAGTGGGATGGGAGAAAAAATCGGAAAAAGGAGGGGGGAAAAGATAAAATAAAATAAAAAAATAAACTCTTAACTGGTAGGACTGACCTGTGTGTGTGGATGTGGAATTAAAGGGTCCTGAAACATACCAGATGGACCTCTACTGAACCTACTTTTATACCAGCTGGTCCCGAACACTGGAGCTTAATTTGTGTCGAAGCTCTGATTACAGTTGGCCTGAGCTTCGTCTCTGTGGGCTTCAACGCATGGCCTGCTCCATTATGGCGAGGAGTCGCTGATGAGAGAGGGGGTGTGGAGGACAGATATTTGCTGATCATTTCATTGGATCAATATCTAGAATTATCATCCTGTGGAGATCATTTTAATTGCAGTCACTAATTAAAGGCAATTTCTTTAATTGTGCCGTGTGGGACAATTTATTTTGCCAAGATGTTAAAACGCCATATATTTCTAATCTATGATGGTTCTGTGGCTTTCGATTTTAAAGAGCTTCAGCCAATGGGAATTAGTTTGGCGTGCAAAAATACATTTGGCTGATGGTTTAGCTTTTTAATTTAAGTTTAAGTTTGTAATTATTTTCTCTCTGTGTGTGTGTGTGTGTGTGTGTTCCCAGATTTTTACCGTCCACGGTTGGTATAAGTGTCATTGCTCATTTTGGACATGGTAAGCGACGTGTTGGCTAACTAATTTATGTGTTGCTCTGTCATAACAGGTCTCCATCGCAGGCCAGCCAGGAGGGGTGGAGGCAGCTCGAGCCAAAATAAGGGTACGTTGTGTTCGTTTCCTGCTGTCTCACTCTTCAGTAGCAATTTATGTCTCTGCTCTCAACTACGACGGTCACTGGTGTCATCCTCTAGTTGTCCTCCGAGTGCCTGTGTGACCGCAAGCCATAGCTCATGTAACACAGGACACAGTGGCTCAAGCGCAGCCTGCGCAGTGACTCATGTTCATCAGCTCTCCGGCTCTCTTGTTCCACCCCGAGTAGTAGTTTCCTGAAGCTGTAGTCACTCCCACATGAGCGTCGGACCCAACTTTCCGGCCCTTCTTGATGAAGTATGGCCTTCATCGCTAGTCCTTAATCCCCAGCCTCGGCCCCCGGTCCCTTGCTACCATCCTCCCCAGCCTCTTTTCTCAGAATGATGGTTAAACCAGAGTCTCCTCCTTCCTCTTCAGCCTGACTGGAGGAGACGTATCCTTAGTGTGAGCCTGTGCAGGAGGGGTCTTCTTAGCTCCAGCTTCTGAGGGTGGAGGATCTTTACCTCTGTGTTTGAATCCAGAGCCTTGCTTAGATTTTGCCACCACAACGATTATCCCCAGTGAGCTTCATTACTTGAACTGACCATGGCTAACAAGGCCAGGGTGTGTGTGTGCGTGTGTGTGTGTGCGTGTGTGTGTGTGTGCGTGTGTGTGTGCGTGTGCATGCGTTTTCATGTTGGCATGTGCACAGTGCACCCACATATCTGTGCTTAACATCTATTTTCACAAACAACAAGCCACAGCCCAGTCTGTCCACTTCCTTGCCTTGAACAAAAAAAAGAGCAACCAGAGATGTGGACTCCTTCTTGAGAGCAGTGTCTGACCCGAACCACTATCGGAGAGAGAGAGAGAGAGAGAGAGAGAGAGAGAGAGAGAGAGAGAGAGAGAGAGAGAGAGAGAGAGAGAGACAGAGAGAGAGAGAGAGAGAGAGAGAGAGAGAGAGAGACAGAGACAGAGAGAGAGAGAGGGGCTTATAAAGTAATCTGCTCATAACCACACGGATTGTTCTGCCTTCCAAAGAACACACAGTCAGCGGATGAGTGGGTGGATCAAAGGTATGTTTCCTTCTCTTCTTGACAAAACCCGGCCTCTTTTTCCTCTGGACCCAGACTCCCAATGCTGATCCCCCCGTCTGCTCTATCTAAACACCCGCTAGCATTAGCCACAGGCGTCATCCCAAGACGCTCCACGCTCATTACCGCACGGCCATTTTGCACATGCTGTTCGGATCTACAACTTTTCAAAACCTGAGCCACGAGGGCCCATTTCTTTTTTTTTATTTCTTATTCAACAAGCGCACAACTTATTTTCCTTCTCTCTTTCCATAAAATCCATACTTGGCAAAGGGGGCTGCATATAATAATCATCCCCCTTAGATCGCCCTCTGGCCCTGCCTTTCCTGCCTCTCCTCCCTCTTCCCAAATCCACCATTACAGTTGCTATATGTCCAGCAAACTGTCAGAACGACTTGCCGCACGGAAGGAAAATAACATCGCCCTCCGGCTGCTTCGCGATGGCGTGTGTTTAGTATCACAAGTTCCTCAACAACACTTTTTGTTCATTTTCTTTTTGCTTTAACCATCTACAGTAAAGCCAAGTGTCGCGCCCACACGACACTAGACGTGGTTTGTGAAACATTAAATATCTTTGGAATTGTTTGTGATAAAGACTCGCTTTAAATTTGTATCCGAATTGTGAGATTCTCTTCTATCCGTCACAATTTAAAGTGTATCTCTCTGTCGCCCGCTGGCTGGTAAGGCATATAATCTTGAAATATTTTGAAATTTAAATCGGCCCATCTATTCCTATATCTGTTAATGAGCTTTTAGCCTATAGCCAATGGAACTTCTAGAAATGGTCACGTGGGCTGGGAGACCCAATGGAACATGTCTATTGTTTGGGGGGTGGGAGCGTGGAGTTTGCTGGTTTCCTCGTGGTGGCGAGGTCGCCGGGACCGGGGGAGATGGGGTGGCCCGCGTGGGTGGCACTCCCATCACCGTGCATGGTGGGGTGAGCATCATGTACCTCGTGGCCGCATACGCACCTCTACATCGTGTACCTCGTGGCTGCAGACGCTCCTCTACATAGTGTACCTCGTGGCTGCATACGCTCCTCTACATCGTGTACCTCGTGGCCACATACGCTCCTCTACATAGTGTACCTCGTGGCCACATACGCTCCTCTACATAGTGTACCTCGTGGCCACATACGCTCCTCTACATAGTGTACCTCGTGGCCACATACGCTCCTCTACATAGTGTACCTCGTGGCCACATACGCTCCTCTACATCATGTACCTCGTGGCCACATACGCTCCTCTACATAGTGTACCTCGTGGCTGCATACGCTCCTCTACATCATGTACCTCGTGGCTGCATACGCTCCTCTACATAGTGTACCTCGTGGCTGCATACGCTCCTCTACATCATGTACCTCGTGGCCACATACGCTCCTCTACATAGTGTACCTCGTGGCTGCATACGCTCCTCTACATCATGTACCTCGTGGCTGCATACGCTCCTCTACATCATGTACCTCGTGGCCACATACGCTCCTCTACATCATGTACCTCGTGGCCACATACGCTCCTCTACATCGTGTACCTCGTGGCCACATACGCTCCTCTACATAGTGTACCTCGTGGCCACATACGCTCCTCTACATCATGTACCTCGTGGCTGCATACGCTCCTCTACATCATGTACCTCGTGGCCACATACGCTCCTCTACATCATGTACCTCGTGGCTGCATACGCTCCTCTACATCATGTACCTCGTGGCCACATACGCTCCTCTACATCATGTACCTCGTGGCCACATACGCTCCTCTACATCATGTACCTCGTGGCTGCATACGCTCCTCTACATCATGTACCTCGTGGCTGCATACGCTCCTCTACATCATGTACCTCGTGGCCACATACGCTCCTCTACATAGTGTACCTCGTGGCTGCATACGCTCCTCTACATCATGTACCTCGTGGCCACATACGCTCCTCTACATCATGTACCTCGTGGCCACATACGCTCCTCTACATCATGTACCTCGTGGCCACATACGCTCCTCTACATAGTGTACCTCGTGGCCACATACGCTCCTCTACATAGTGTACCTCGTGGCTGCATACGCTCCTCTACATAGTGTACCTCGTGGCCACATACGCTCCTCTACATCATGTACCTCGTGGCCACATACGCTCCTCTACATCATGTACCTCGTGGCTGCATACGCTCCTCTACATCATGTACCTCGTGGCCACATACGCTCCTCTACATAGTGTACCTCGTGGCTGCATACGCTCCTCTACATAGTGTACCTCGTGGCCACATACGCTCCTCTACATCATGTACCTCGTGGCTGTATACGCTCCTCTACATCATGTACCTCGTGGCTGCATACGCTCCTCTACATCATGTACCTCGTGGCTGCATACGCTCCTCTACATCATGTACCTCGTGGCCACATACGCTCCTCTACATAGTGTACCTCGTGGCTGCATACGCTCCTCTACATCATGTACCTCGTGGCCACATACGCTCCTCTACATAGTGTACCTCGTGGCTGCATACGCTCCTCTACATCATGTACCTCGTGGCCGCATACGCTCCTCTACATAGTGTACCTCATGGCTGCATACGCTCCTCTACATCATGTACCTCGTGGCCACATACGCTCCTCTACATAGTGTACCTCGTGGCTGCATACGCTCCTCTACATCATGTACCTCGTGGCCACATACGCTCCTCTACATCATGTACCTCGTGGCCACATACGCTCCTCTACATCATGTACCTCGTGGCCACATACGCTCCTCTACATCATGTACCTCGTGGCCACATACGCTCCTCTACATCATGTACCTCGTGGCCACATACGCTCCTCTACATAGTGTACCTCATGGCTGCATACGCTCCTCTACATCATGTACCTCGTGGCCACATACGCTCCTCTACATAGTGTACCTCATGGCTGCATACGCTCCTCTACATCATGTACCTCGTGGCCACATACGCTCCTCTACATCGGAAATTAATTTAAAAACAGCTTTGGGTGAGAACGAACCAACACTCACAGTTAGCCATTCTGCTCCTAGTGGCAGTTCACAGGCATGGCACGTTGACCTTTCCATCAGACCTTTGTATGTGACACTCGTGTTTAGAGAGTCTGTTGCTTAGAGTGTCTTTGAACTCTGATATGTGAGGAACTGACAGGCAGTTTGATTGGTGGGTTGCTACGGTATGTCGATCACTATTTTACTGACGGTGAATTCAGTCAGTAGGTAGTGCTGGTAGTACTCACGTCCAGCCAAACCCCTACCACAAGCAGCTGTACAATGATACTCTGCCCCCGGCTCTCAGCACTCCCCAACAATCCCCTCCTGCATGCAGTGTTCTCAGGAACCTCAGTATTGCTGCTTGCCATGTTCACGAGAACCGCAGTATTGCTGCATGCAGTGTTCTCGAGAACACACACACTCTCGACACCTTCCCTCCAAATCTCTAGTGCTGCCCTGTGTTGTGTGGCCCCCTGCCCCCTGTGTTGTGTGGCCCCCTGCCCCCTCTGTTGTGAAGCATGGCTAGGTCAGTCTACTGTAGCTCCTGTTATGAGAAGTAGGGTCTGTTCTCAGTGGGGATAGGGGTCCACTCTCTCCTGTCTTGTCTGCAGTCACAGCCGGTCTAACAGTAATGGTACATGTCTGGATATTTTTCGTTTTGGTGATAATAATAATAATACTTCTCTCTAGCAAGTGAACCTATGATACAGACTGGCTGAGTGGAGGTCTGTGGTATTACTAGGGGTAGGTGAGTGGTTGAGAATGCCTTTTCCAACAATGACGATTGGAATAAACAATAAGACAATTTTTTTTCTCTTGCCCTTTCATTCCAGTATCAATACATTTTTTGTTGGTAGTGTGGGCCAAATAGATTTTGCTTATGGTTAAAAAGTCACCGGGCCAAAATGTAAAGTTTGTTGTTATATAGCGCCGCCATCTGGCCAAATAGAACCAAATTCGACACTGCACCCCGACTGCTGCTGCCACAGATCCTGCCTGTGAACACAATAACTGGAACCGTTTTTATTTTAATCTTCAAATTTTCACATTCATCATTCATGTATAATATATTATTATATTATGGGTTAAACCGCATGACTGCCAGATCCAATCGGATAGAAATTATCATGGTAAACGGGAAGTGATGTGAATGCTTTGTCCACATTTGTACCAAACTTGACCAACCTGTGTGTCCTATGATGGCAGTGAGGCCATCATTTGCCTTTGCATTATGCCTGTGAAGTCATTTGGCCTCATGGTGGCGCTAGTCTCACAAAATGTAATAATATGAATTACTCCTCCACCGCTTGCTATCTGATCATGATGAAATGTGAAATTTGTAGTCCCTTTGTGGTACCCTGCTGCCGTTATCAATATGAAAGTGATACACAAACCATGTAGATTTAACACAATTCCTCCTACTCCTCCTCGGCCAATGACTTGATTCTCATTAAAACATAGTGTGGCATCTAATTGATCACCATTTTTAAAAGTTAAACGAAGGGAGACCAATCTGTTGGGAGTGGAGGTGTGGTCAAAATATGTAATTGAGGATCTGGGTTGTCTCGAATGTGATGAGACAGATTCAGTCATTAAAAACTGAATATATGCAAACAAAACATTATACCAAGTTGTTAGTTCACAGCATTAGATTTATTAATGAATAAAATAAATAGAACATATGTTTTCAATATCGATTAACAATTTTACAGATCAATGCAGTTGGACTTCTATATTCATATCGATGCATCAACTATGTTTGTAAAAATGTGCCCAATCCTCTTCTCGCCCAGTATGTTTTCAATCTTACATTAAAGCGACAGTACACTATTAAAGTGTTCTCATAACTGAATAAACAAACCGTTCTCACGAGAGGACATTTGGATTTACGGAACATGACTTGAAGCTAGAGAGCATCCTGAAAGTTACTATTTCACTGTGTGGTTTTTACATGAGCACGGCCTACAAATGACCACACGCTATGTTGGTTCACGTCGCCTCAAAAATATTTTGTTTTGATTTATGATGAAATAAGATAATAATAGTCGGATGGAGTGGCTGACCTACAATGATAGTCAAGTCAAGTCAAGAGTTTTATTTGTCACGGCATACGAGTATACAATGAAATGCGGGTGGTCTTGCCCGCAACGATGTGCATAATACAATAGTAATAACATATAATAGAATCCAATAGAACGACATTGTGCAATAAAACAAGTAAACAGAGTAGGGCATATCGGTATATGTACATAAGTTATTTACAGAGCATGGTAGGACATGCTAGGTCCTGCGGTAGTGCAATACACTGTTAGCTACGGATGAGGCACTGGGTCTTTATGTACATGCTATATTATACAATCTCAAGTTATACTATACTATTCTCTTAAAGTGACCTTTCCTTAGTGGCCATAAGTGTGGGCGTGTGCAGCATGAGTGTGTGATGAATGGGGAGGAGGGAGGAGGGGGGAGGGGTTGATCGCTCCTCTGGAAGGGGAGATATCCACAAGAAAGACAAAGAAAGAAAGAGACAGGTGCACTTTCTCAACCTGCTTGTATTTCCCCTTCTGAGAATTTCCCCATCCACAGCTCTTTGGCAGTTATCACTAAAAACAAAACGGTTCAAAGAGAAGGGGCTGAGGTCATATTAGTGACATCACCCTCTTACCGAGGCTAGATTGCGTGAGAACAAGGATTCTACAAGGAAGACCCCAGCCATAGACAAAATTGTGCAGACAAATCATATTTTACATTTAGTCGGTTATCTCACGCTTTTATCCAAAGCGACTTACAAGTTCTGTACAACAGGTCAGCAGGAAGGGCACAACTCTGGCTGCTGAGTGACATTTGTTCGTCAAACAGTGTTGAACTGTCAAACTGTTGTTTTTTTTTCCCCCACTAGAGTGTCCCTTTAACACTTTGAGTGCCACTCACGAGATATCTCGGGTTTTTAATAGTGACGTTGAATGGCACTCACGAGATTTCTCTGATTTTTAAATTTTTTTTAGCGATCTGAAAAATTATTGCATCACCCGAGCCTACCCGAGTATAGCCGAGCGGCGCCGGCGATCACTGTGGAAAAAAGCGCCCCCTGTCGTCTCCCAGATGACATAAGTGATTTTGGAATGGACTCAATGAAAATGAATGGGGAAAAAAATCCGGTACTCCACATTTTCCAGTCCACTGATCCAGCCGGGGTTACCACAGTTCATTCTGGAACCTCAGATCCCCGCTGATCATGGAGTTCTACAGTATCGCGTTGGATCCATACACGTATCAATTTTTTTCGAATGGTGATCAGGAATTGGAATATACCAGTTGGATACCATCTGATGTCAGGTAAGGACTCTATGTTATCAGTGTTAGGATAATCTCAGAGTAAGTTTGATGAAGATATAGGCTGTTTTGTGAAATGTCTTCTTTCGGTTTCACTGTAAAAGTCAGAGAGGAAATCAACGAGGCGATTATCCGCGCGCGGCCGTAATGTGCTTGCGTGCACGTATAATATTGATCATCTAGCGTTTATTTGAAAACGATTCATAAAAAGGCTGACGAATATCAACGTTGTGGAATATTCCACTAAAAGACGATTTTCATAGAATGCTCCAGAATGAGCTGTTTTTTATATCAAAACGGGGGCTTTTCTAACTGCTCTGAAACGGAAACGACGCGATAAAAAAACAATCTGCCTTGACAGCACTGACTGGAAAATAGTCTTTGATAATGCGATGGGCAGATTAGACACATTTAAAACATAGATTAGGCTATATTAACGTTAACATTGGCGCCGATGGTGGCATTCAGCCGGTAAAAATGAAAACCAGGCGTGGCGCTCAAAGTGTTAACAAAGCGTCAAGCCATAATAAAGTTTTCAATCAATCAATCAATCAATCAATGTGCAGCCCCCCACCCACCCACCCAACCCCACCCCACCTACCCAACCTCCTCCAATGTACAGTTTCTACGTCAAATGTATATACACTCTTTTTCTGGACACTTTTTGTATCACAAACAGTACTGTATTTGCAAATCTGGTATGTCATAAATGTATAGATGTATAGTACTGTCTATCTGTATGTCGTGTGGGTCATATATGTTATGGTGAATTGAAAATGGGGGACCCTGATGTAAACAAGACGAAAGTCTTTCTCTGGTCTGCATCCCCTTAACAATTGTATGTATTGAGCTGTACTGTACTGTACCCATTCTGCAATCTGTTAATAAACTTTTCAATCAATCATAGGGTGCAGGTCACAAGGAAGGAGGGTCTGTTATCCCAGCTTCTGGCCTCCTCTGTTTAGGTTACCAGTATATAAATGTACACAGTATACAGTTGATCCTGGGTGGCCTGTCAACCACATCCTGTCCCCCCCCCCCCCCCGGCTCCTAAAGGTGGTTTATATGGCTTATTCACTTGCTGTGGTACAGATGTAAGGAATCACCCTCTCTTAAGAATTAGTATATCGTGGACTTACAACGAGGTTATCCGTCTGGTGTGGAGAGGCCTGCCTCTGTTAGTAGGGTTTCACTGAGGGCATTTGGATCCTCTATAGCCCTTTAAAAAGACTTACTGGAGTAATTCCCCAGATCGCGCAGAGCTGGAAATGATCACTAGGCGACGGCGTTGAGAGAGCCGTCAGTTTTTGCCTCGCAGACATTTTCTTTTGTACTTTTCTCTTCATCCACTTGGACGAGACAACCGAAGCCTTTTACCGTTGGATTGTGTAACGGCACGACGCGGAGCGTCTCTGGTGCCAGGTGGACCTTTTTGTAAAAAGCTGAGGTCAGCTCCTTCTGCAAAGCCGGTCTATTCTTCATTCAGCCGCTGCCGCTCGACTCGCCTGTCCCTCTCCGCGTTTCCCTCCGCGTTTCCCTCCGCGCTGACCTAAATTTCGCGAGCCCTTGCAGTGCGAACGTGGTGAAACGTGATATAAAATGTAGGCCTGAAAACACATATGGGACTGATCACGGGCTGCATTTCTTTGGTCAGAGCAATTCATGCTGCTTGCCCTTCACTGGCAGCCAAAACCAAAGTGGCACTCTGCCCGCGAGTCGGTGTTTGGATAGCACTCTTTCTTTCTTTTGTGTGTGTGTGTGTGTGTGTGTGTGTGTGTGTGTGTGTGTGTGTGTGTGTGTGTGTGTGTGTGTGTGTGTGTGTGTGTGTGTGTGTGTGTGTGTGTGTGTGTGTGTGTGTGTGTGTGTGTGTGTGTGTGTGTGTGTGTGTGTGTGTGTGCGAGCAAGCATTCCCTTCCTTGTGTGCATCCCCTCCATTTTGTGTGTATGGGCATGTGTACAGTTGTGTGCTTCCCCTCTCGTGTGCGCATGCCTATGTGTATGTATGAGCCTCTCGGTCAGCAGTGTCTTCTTCTGGGGCCCACGTCTACTCCGTTTGAAGGGCCGCCGTGATCCGAACCAATGGGTTCATTGGAACGAGTGTATCTTTTGCCTTCGTTTGTCCGTCCGTCTGCAGTCTTGCAACTTTTGCGTTTTTTTTCGATGTAGCGACATTAATATTTATGTGAATATCATCATCGGACCGGTTAGAGCGCGGGGCTGACGTTAGACAGGATCCATCGTGAAAGCGCTGTGAGGCGCATTTTGGATTAAATTAAATCCTTATGCCTGTGTGAGCGGCGGTTCAATATCCCAGGCGTGGCACCACTGTGCCTCGATGGCGTGTGTGTGACTCGGGCGTGTTTTATTTTTATTTTTTTTTCCACATCCCTGTGGAATGCTGGCACCGTTGACCTCATAGTGAGTGATTGACAAGATGTGGATGGATTCGAGCCGACAGGTTTACATGGCGTGTTCTGTGGCTGCCTGCGACCCTCCCGCAGGTAGACGTGTTATATGTCTGCGTGTGTTGGAGACACACGTCTGCTCCTATGTAAAGGAATCTCCCGCCGCCTCTTTTACATGTGCTTCTACTCACACCCCGTACAACCGGCGGCAGTCGTAGACGGCTCGCTACGGGACCGTATGTGATACGAGCTACTGTGCCGTACCGGCGCCGCTGGTGGACAAATGATACATGCGGCGCCAGTAGGTTCGTGTCAAAGCCAACCATCTTTCTTACTGCCAACAATGACCGTCTTGTGATAGACCTGTCGGCTCTTCCCAACACAAGAGTCATGCTGGGATTATGGTATTCCAGTTGATAGTTAAGCGATGGAGGTGGGAATCCTCCCTGTGACTCACTCTCTCTCTCTCTCTCTCTCTCTCTCTCTCTCTCTCTCTCTCTCTCTCTCTCTCTCTCTCTCTCTCTCTCTCTCTCTCTCTCTCTCTCTCTCTCTCTCCTGTTAGCTATTGCATTAGCAAACATTGCTACAGGAAATAAACATCCTTTTAGAATGTTATCGTTGTCACTTTGATGATACAATTAAATAGTATCTCTCTCTCTCTCTCCCTCACCCCTCACCCCATTCTTCCCTCCCTCCCTCCACCTCCCAGGAGCTTCTCCCGCTGGTGCTGTCCTTTGAGCTGCCAGCCATCGTGCAGCCAGACCCCGGCTCCCCCACCGTGCAGCACATCTCCCAGACCTACAACCTCACCGTGTCCTTCAAGCCCCCGACACGCCTCTATGGGACCACCGGGGTGGTGCGCGGCTCGCAGAACAACACCACGGCCGTCAAGGTGAGGCTCTCTTGACCTCCAGCTCACTGTGCTGGTGTCCTCCTCCTCGACTGAAGACGTTCTTAGTTGACTCGTAGACGTAGGACTTTGCCGCCTAATTGATGCGTTGATCTAATTGTTTCCCTACATGCAATTATGCAGAAGGACCTCTTTTTAAAGTGAGTGCTTACAAGAGATGTGCGTATCATCATGTGCTTGCTCAGCATGAAAAAAAGATACATAAAAGAGGACTAATTGACTAGCAAAGCCTTGGTAGACAAAGACCAAACTGACCGACTAATCACCTAACAAGGGGTGGGGCTAGCTGTTATTTTAGCTTACTAATCACCTAACAAGGGGCCGGGCTAGCTGTTATTTTAGCTTACTAATCACCTAACAAGGGGTGGGGCTAGCTGTTATTTTAGCTTACTAATCACCTAACAAGGGGCCGGGCTAGCTGTTATTTTAGCTTACTAATCACCTAACAAGGGGCCGGGCTAGCTGTTATTTTAGCTTACTAATCACCTAACAAGGGGTGGGGCTAGCTGTTATTTTAGCTTACTAATCACCTAACAAGGGGCCGGGCTAGCTGTTATTTTAGCTTACTAATCACCTAACAAGGGGTGGGGCTAGCTGTTATTTTAGCTTACTAATCACCTAACAAGGGGCCGGGCTAGCTGTTATTTTAGCTTACTAATCACCTAACAAGGGGCCGGGCTAGCTGTTATTTTAGCTTACTAATCACCTAACAAGGGGCCGGGCTAGCTGTTATTATGGCTTACTAATCACCTAACAAGGGGTGGGGCTAGCTGTTATTTTAGCTTACTAATCACCAAGGGGTGGGGCTAGCTGTTATTTTAGCTTACTAATCACCTAACAAGGGGTGGGGCTAGCTCTTATTTTAGCTTACTAATCACCTAACAAGGGGCCGGGCTAGCTGTTATTTTAGCTTACTAATCACCTAACAAGGGGCCGGGCTAGCTGTTATTTTAGCTTACTAATCACCTAACAAGGGGTGGGGCTAGCTGTTATTTTAGCTTACTAATCACCTAACAAGGGGCCGGGCTAGCTGTTATTTTAGCTTACTAATCACCTAACAAGGGGTGGGGCTAGCTGTTATTTTAGCTTACTAATCACCTAACAAGGGGCCGGGCTAGCTGTTATTTTAGCTTACTAATCACCTAACAAGGGGCCGGGCTAGCTGTTATTTTAGCTTACTAATCACCTAACAAGGGGCCGGGCTAGCTGTTATTATGGCTTACTAATCACCTAACAAGGGGTGGGGCTAGCTGTTATTTTAGCTTACTAATCAACAAGGGGTGGGGCTAGCTGTTATTTTAGCTTACTAATCACCTAACAAGGGGCCGGGCTAGCTGTTATTTTAGCTTACTAATCACCTAACAAGGGGTGGGGCTAGCTGTTATTTTAGCTTACTAATCACCTAACAAGGGGTGGGGCTAGCTGTTATTTTAGCTTACTAATCACCTAACAAGGGGTGGGGCTAGCTGTTATTTTAGCTTACTAATCACCTAACAAGGGGCCGGGCTAGCTGTTATTATGGCTTACTAATCACCTAACAAGGGGCCGGGCTAGCTGTTATTATGGCTTACTAATCACCTAACAAGGGGTGGGGCTAGCTGTTATTATGGCTTACTAATCACCTAAGAAGGGGTGGGGCTAGCTGTTATTTTAGCTTACTAATCACCTAAGAAGGGGTGGGGCTAGCTGTTATTATGGCTTACTAATCACCTAACAAGGGGTGGGGCTAGCTGTTATTTTAGCTTACTAATCACCTAAGAAGGTGGGGCTAGCTGTTATTTTAGCTTACTAATCACCTAACAAGGGGTGGGGCTAGCTGTTATTTTAGCTTACTAATCACCTAACAAGGGGCCGGGCTAGCTGTTATTATGGCTTACTAATCACCTAACAAGGGGTGGGGCTAGCTGTTATTATGGCTTACTAATCACCTAAGAAGGGATGGGGCTAGCTGTTATTTTAGCTTACTAATCACCTAAGAAGGGGTGGGGCTAGCTGTTATTATGGCTTACTAATCACCTAACAAGGGGTGGGGCTAGCTGTTATTTTAGCTTACTAATCACCTAAGAAGGGGTGGGGCTAGCTGTTATTTTAGCTTACTTTTATGAGTGAGTTGTTCTCCTCTATTCGGCATGCAGTGTAGTTGTATACCATGCAGTTCCATAGATTGGATACAGACTTTGGTAGAGGAATCTTTTTGAAGCTCTTCAGTTACTTTAAGGCTTCACAGTTCATTTAGAAATGTAATCAAAATCGCAATATGGCCTAGGGCAATTTTAAAATCGCAGGAGGCTATAATATTTGATGAAGGTGAAATGTATTAAAATACTTTTCGAATTAACCTCTTAACAGGCACCCAGAAAAGTGGAATTTCTTTTTACTTGAACTTGGGGACTGCATACTTTTTTTGCAAAGCTTAGCTTTATACTTTATACTTATAGCACATGCATGAGCCTGGTCTCTTTTGAAAGATAACATTCGGAAGCTACTAATGCAAGAAAGGAAAATCACTTTTAGTGCTAATGAAAGAGTAACAGAGGTCTGAACTTGAGTTGAACTTGAACTTGTGTACTCACATTTTTCTGTAGTGGTTGCAAGATTCCATATTCCAATATTCCAGCATAGTGGTATAAATATAAAAATCCACTCAGAAATGGGTCTTTGACATACATTTAAGTAAAACGACGTGAAAAAATAAATAATAATAATAATTTCCAAAATCTATTTCCTCATCCACCACAGTGCATTCTGAAGATTCACTTCCCGTTTTCGTCAACTTTCACCTAGTTCCTATATTAGCACCCCCCCATGTGGGGTATTGTTGGAAGCGTACACTTGCAGTTCTGGAGTGTCTGGAGTCCGGGGTGCTTATTGCTTAATAACAGCGGAGCAGTGCTGCCGTTGCTTCCGCGTTTTCCCTGATTGGCTGCGACACGCCCCGCGGCAGGCGCGGCAACCGCCGCGGAGCGGAGCGGCAGAGCTTGCGGCATTATGTAACCGCCCTAATCCGCCATGATTTTCATTCGGCGCTCAGCTCACCTGGCAACGCAGCAGTCCTGCGGTCCTGCGGTCCGTTGTTGACAAGTTCGAATCCCATCAATTTTTTTTTTTTTAACGTGATTTTTTTTTTTAGCGTGTATTTTCGCCGGTTAAGGTTAGGCATGGTTAAGGTTAAGGTTAGGCATTGTTTCGGAGTTGGTTAAGGTTAGAACGGTTAAGTTTAGGCGCTGTTAAGGAGCTGGTTAAGGTTAGAGTTTGTCTTAGAGAATGGCAATATTCTTTCTATGGTTAAGGTTAAGGTTAGGCATGGTTAAGGTTAAGGTTAGGCATTGTTTCGGAGTTGGTTAAGGTTAGAACGGTTAAGTTTAGGCGCTGTTAAGGAGCTGGTTAAGGTTAGAGTTTGTCTTAGAGACAGCCTATTTCCGCACTGCCGCTCTCCCGCGTTGCCGCGGTCACATGGTCAAATTGTCACATTCTTGCACTGCTCCGCTGTTAAAAAGCAACACGCGTCCGGGGTGGTCATCTGACGCGCAGCGTGTAAAAAGATGCTCGCCTGACATATCGTCATCTAAAACTCGAGAACCGAGGCACGGATTTGGTCGAGTGAGGTGGCGTTCTAACTTCTAACGGCAACAAATAGATCTTTCGAACGGTATATTATATGCATGACGGCCCGACGCCGGTACCTCTCCTGTTGAGACGTTAAATATTGTGGGGCTCCTGAAATGGCTCCATGTCACTTTAATCCTTTTTTAAAGGTCCCCTCCAGATATATTTTAAACCCTTAAACATTTTCTATATTGAATAACAATTTGTATAAATGTGTTTTTCCACCAACTTGTTCAATAAACTACAGAAATTTGCTTAGCAGCATCTCTACACCTTTACCCTCATTGAAAATGCAAGGATCTATTAATATTAGTGATGCACCGATGTGAAAATTGTGACCGATAACCGGTATTAATATTGCTGTTCTGGCCGATACCGATATTTACCGATGTCGATATCTCTGTATAGAAAACCCTTTTTTATGATAATCAAATAAAGAGCTATTTTCCAAAACGCATTTTCTTTTTACTTTTGTAACTTATTTTCAGAAATGATTGATATTTTGAAACTATTTAAGGCCAAAACATGTAAAAAAAAAAAATAATATCGGCCCATATCGGCCCTATCGTCATATCGGACCGATACCGATGTGTAAAAAAAAAAAACTGCCATATCGGCCGATATATCGTGCATCACTAATTAATATGCAAATTCGAAACAAACAACCATTGATATTTACCAGGAATATAATCGGCAGATTATATTCTTTCAAGACATGTCAATACCTACACAGTTTTCTGTAAATGCTGAAGCTAAAGGTGTCAAGTTACCACATAATCCATGTTAGGTTCGACCTATTGGTGACACATCACACACGCAACTCAGATTTCATTGAAGTGCAGAGAAGCTTTCCCTCTCCAGGGGAAGAATGTTCAAATGGTGCTCTGTGGGACATGTTCTGCACAAATAACAATCTGTATAGTCCAAGAGGAGTTAACCATAAAAAAAACACTTTTGGAATTAAAATAATGACACAAAAAATACCATTCCCTCTGACATCGCATTAACTGTGAAAATAATTACGATGCGATATTTTGTCCATATATCGTGCTGCCCTACTCTACCTTAAGTCATAACCAGCGCCGCCACATGTCTGGGAATTGCATCAAGCTCAGTCCACTCCCCTCCTCTGCATATTTTCACGCCCGCTATCCGCACGCCCCAAGGTGGTTTTCCTGGTCTCCCGACAGTTCAAGGCCCACCGACATCACTCCCGGCCCTCCTCCCCTTTCGCCCGTATATATCCCGCCGTATTGCGCCCAGCGCCACAGGCGAGGGAGAGTGCTGAGAGATGTGGGGTGGGTCGGTGTGACCGGCTGGTTGCTGGTTCAGCTCCCCAGTGGCAAGAGCCGCTCAGCACTTCTCCATTACTGCCCCGGCAGGTCCAACAGTCTCTCGTCAGTTAAATGTTTTAAGAGTTTCTCTACTCAGCCCCCTGCTCTGCTGCTTGTGTGCATGTGCAGACGGCGCACACATCCAGACTGTCTACCGCCGTTGCGTCAGAGTTGTGGCTGGCTTAAAAAAAACAAAAGTCATGCCCTGGAGCCTTCTTACCACGTGTGCCAACAATGACCCCCTGCTGCTCCTCCTCCAGTACTGACCCACACGCTTCCATACCAGTACTGGATATCAGAGTGTTAGGAGAATATACCCAATATTAAGATCTGATTTCAGAAACGTGTCTCGAAGCAGAGTGACTTTGATTTTGTGCTTCTTTTTTGGGAGGGACACATACAGGAGTATATCGATTTCTCAAATTGAGGAATACTCTTTATCGGTCCATAATGAGAGTGTAGGACTCATTAGCCCTTACTATGGATGTCCTTTCAATTTAATGTGTGAGTGGGTGGGCATATTTGTGTGTGTGTGTGGGTGTGTGGGTAGAGGTGTTTGTGGCTGTGTGGCTGGGTGTGTTGGTGTATTTATGTGGGTTCATGTTTGTGTGTGTGCATTGTGTGTATCTGTATGCAAGTATGTATCCGAGTATGTGTGTGTCTGTCTGTGTGTATGCGTGCATTGAGGCAGGGGCCCAGAGTTTGTGGTGGGTCTTAGGGGTCAGTCTGTCTAGGGATCCTGTCCTGATCCAAGCTGGGAGCTTAAAGGGACTACGTGAGCTATGTTCTGTGGTGCTGTGAGACCCGCGAACCATTGTGGATGTCTGTGCTCTGCCGGCCTCAGTGAGTGGACTCCATAGCTTCACAATGGAAAGGCTCGGTCTTGCAGAATTACATCAGAGAGACAATAAGGAACGAGACGGTCTGACTGGCCAGCAGATGGAGTGGAAAAGCCAGCAGTTTCCATTGGTTTTATAATGTATACTTTTATTAATCTCCTTGGGGGAAACTCATCCTCTGCATTTGACCCATCCTATCTATGTTATGAGCAGTAATAATAATAATAATAATAATAATAATAATAATAATAATAATAATAATAATAATAATAATAATAATAATAATAATAATAATAGATTCAATTTGTACCGCACTTTATATTCGCGAGAATCTCAGAGTGCTACAGGAGATATAGACAAAAAGTTAAATGAATAAAACAATTAAAATGAATAAAAACAATTAAAATGAATAAAACAACCAATGAAATGGAAGAACATAAAAGTAAAAAAAAGAAAAACGGAGAACCCAGAGGAAACCCACGCAAACACGGGGAGAACATGCTAACTCCACACAGAATGCCCCCCCCCCTGCTGGGGTTTGAACCCAGGACCTTCTTGCTGTGAGACAACAGTGCTAACTACTGCACCAGCGTGCCACCTTTTAGGAAGTAGACTGCTGGAGTTTTGTCTTCTAGGGAAATGGTTGACCTTCCTGCGCAGCATGGTTTTCTGTCCTTCATTTAATAACCTGTTGGTATGTAGTGTGTTATTGCTATTAATTAGACATATGGTTTCTGTTCAGTTTAGTTCTGACAAAGAGATTTCATAATGCACTTTATTGATGCGGTTCCATTTATTTTGTGAGAATAGGTGTTCTCTTACACACAACATGCAAGTCATTTACATTACAAGATCTTATCAAGAGGATATCCAAAAAAAATAACCTTTAACCTGTTAAACCTCTAGCCATATTTTCTGAAATTTCGCCCTAAAAGTACATACCCAAGTAAATGGAAGATTACTCCACTTCTACAATGTCCATTTGCATGTTCTTGGTATATAGGGACATCTATGGACCTCAGGGAATGTATGTGTGTCGGTTACTATGCTTGAGTATTTTTTTATTTAAATTTGTTATCTTTGATGGTGAATAACATCATGCTAACATTGACCAAAAGTGAAAAGGGCAGATGATTAACAGTGTTTTTTGTAGATACAGTACTGAATTTTGCCATCCGGACACATGCAATATGAAATATGAATATAGAATATCAGGCCTATAAATGACGTTATCCAAGTCATACATCTATGGTTGATCAGGCCAAATCTCCGTTTTCCAATGGCAGAGTTAAATCTGGATTTAGTACCACCAGGCGCCCGGTATAGGGCAGCAAAGACCGTGGATGAGAGTAAGTACAGTTTCTTTTGTATAATGTCCATAGCTCCGCCATTTTTTACCGGATTGAGACATGTTTTTTTCCTAGACGTTCACAGAAAGGTAAATAAACAATATAGGCTACGTTGTATTTTATGGCAATAACGTTGAGGTTTGTGAGATATAGATGAAAAAGATGAAATGAAAAAACTAGTAATAATAATAATTTATATTCTCCTTTGGTTAATTACAATTTACTCAAGCATAGTAACAGATACAATATTTCTGACACTGGGAATGCATTCACTGAGGTCCATAGATAAAGAACATGCAAATACCCCTTGTAGAAGTGGAGCAATCTTCCATTTACTTGGGTATGTACTTTTAGGCGAATCTTCTGAAAATATGGCTAGGGCTTAAGAGGTTAATCCGTGAGTAAAGTAAAATATTGATTGAAAAAAAAGTTTCCAAGGCAACCTGGTCTCGCTCCCTTGTCAAAAGGAAGCGTTTGGGGAAATGACTCATTCACTTGGGAGATCATGGGGCTCTTTGAGCAGAAGAGTGTTGTCGGGGGCGAATCCTACACCTGCCTAGTCTTGTTTTGCTTGAGTAATACATTTCAATTGACTATTTCCTCTTCAATCAAACAAATCAATTGTCTCCCACTAACACGTGTGTCCTTTTTGCTTGGCCCAGAGGGGCACCGCGATGCTGCTGGAGCATCTCACCGGCAGCCTGGCCAGTGCCATCTCCGTCAGCACCCACCTGGACATCGCCCCCCAGCACCACCTCTTCATGATGGGCCGAAATGGCAGCAACATCAAGCACATCACCCAGAGGACCGGAGCGCAGATCCACTTCCCCGACCCCAACAGCCCCCAGAAGAAATCCACAGTCTACATCCAGGGCACCATCGAGTCTGTTTGCTTGGCACGTCAGTACCTCATGGTATGTACCGCGGAGAGAGCGCTTGTGTGTTTGCGTCTGTGAGCTTGCGTGCATTGGTGTGTTTTGTTTATTGGTATCAAATTTGAATGTTTTTACTTTAAGTCTAAATTCATCGGTTTTAAAACCATTGGTTAGAAAACCGCCCCGCAAGAATGACTTGACTAGCAATTTTAAACGGACAGTAATTTCTACGCCTCGCGTATGGATTTATAGGTTCCACATTGTGTGTGTGCGGTAGCTCTAATGGAAACAACTGTTCAATGTAATGTCAACATGGTACGTGTGAATGATGCCGTGGGTTTGGAAAAGTTAACCGTGGGTTTACAATGTCTAAAACCAGGATTGGCTTTAAGGGTATTTAAATGGCCTTGTGAAGAATTTGCCTGGCCACGATTGTAAGTAGAATTTAGATAAACACACTGAGCCCACTCAGGGTCACCCCGCTGAGATTTATAGATAGCGCTGAGACATGTACAGTATGTATAATTCCATCAAATGTTCTCTTTGTTGAATGATTCCCGTCTGTAGACTGATTACCCCTTTTGAATGGACAATGGTTAAAGTAAGTATTTGCCTTTGTGGATTGAAGTTTCCGTGTGGTCAGTCATCCTTGTCTGTTAACTTATACATAGGTCTACCCTCTCATGGTCAGCACATTAGCATTGACTTGCGGGGGCAAAGGAATGGACCTCACATATAGTTTGTTCAAATTGCTGCTGTCATTGTTGTGTTGCTGCCCTGGACCACTGTGGTCATGCGCATCTGAAATTACAGCGGGAAATGATCAGCGCTTTTTGGTTTCGACGTGTGCATAAGAATGATGGTTGTTTAATTGTCTTTGGCTGCAAGCCTACGCCGAGCGAGTGTGTTGAAGACGGCTTAACATATCTGGGTCTAGTTTTGGATCCATAGTGGAGAGAGGGGTAATTGTGCCCTGTTGTCTGCGGTCTCCCTTTTGGTCCCAAAGACGTTTAGAAAAATGCCACAGTTTTTTCAGTAAACAGGACTTTCTCTCTGCCTGGAAAACGGGACACACAAGAAGGGCCTCTCGCTGTCTGCCTGGAGGAGAAAACAAATGATTTGAGAGAGGGAGAAAAGAGAGGAAGAGAGGGAATGAGAGGGAGATGAGGTGATGACAAACGGGGGGATTAGAGCAGAGGAGAAGAGAGGAGAACAGCAGAGAGAATAAGGAAAGAGGAGAAGGGAGAAGAAGACTACAGCAGAGAAGAATGAAAGGGAGAAGGAGAAGAGGAGGAGGAGGAGGAGGAGGAGGAGGAGGAGGAGGAGGAGTCTTGCCCACAGCCCATGCACAACCAGACTGTAGATTACAGCTCCAATCTCAGATGCTGTCAGCATCCGACTGGCCCGTACTCTGCTAATTACACACACATACACACACACTCTCTCACACACACACAAAGGGAACGCTGTCCAGCTCCCTGTCCAAAATAAAGACGCCTGTGGTGCCTGTGGCGGTGATCACGCTAAACAGATTGCCTTTTCGAGGAATTTCCCAAGTTCTGTGTGGGGCGTGTGGGTGAATCCACACATGTGCATCTCTTTTTATGGGTATGACAGATGTGGAGGTCTGAAAATATAGATTTAGAAGAAGATTTAGAAAATCTTCACAAAAGTGATTATATTATTGTATGTGTTTATGTTGGGAAAGAAGTGACTGTGCCACCTAGGGGTGGGCGGTTGAACCATTATGCCTGTAGAAATTTGACTCTACTGGATGTACCGGTAGAAGGCTACTAAAATGGATAACTAATACAGTTTAGGCCGTATCGTCCACCCCTAGTGTCACACACATTAGCTGCTAGATCTGTTTTACATATTTATTTTATATCATTGTCATCGGCTAAATGGATTGAATGATTATTTGTGTAATTGAATGAGTTTTGGTTGATTGGTTTGAGGACTTGTTTTTGTTTGGATTATATTATAGTGTTATCATCTCTCCGAATGGATCTTTACTTACTATACCGTCATCCACAATATATACATATTGTAAAACATACACGTATGAAGAAATTCCAATAAAATAGTTTTTTTTTTTTTTTTATATATTTTTTGTATTATTGCAAAACAAAAATTATTAAAAGTCAGTACTCAACACATAATGCATAATGAAACTAACAGTCAAGGTGGTTAAAATAGACAATTTTGAATGGAATAGCACAGAGACAATTAGAACATAATGACATACAACATGTCACATTGTAATTTGTACTGGAAAACTAAATATGGTCAAATAAGAGCTAAATAAACAAGCTAAGAGTGATATATTTTGACCATATCGCCCAGCCCTAACTTATATATGTTAAACTTGCTTT
This sequence comes from Notolepis coatsorum, assembly GCF_963971535.1. Taxonomy (NCBI): domain Eukaryota; kingdom Metazoa; phylum Chordata; class Actinopteri; order Aulopiformes; family Paralepididae; genus Notolepis; species Notolepis coatsorum. The sequence goes on from NC_140173.1 coordinate 130,239,076, forward strand.
GGCAAGAAGCACTTTGGTAGGCTATTTCATGCCAATAAAGCCTGTTTGAATGGACTTGAATTGATTCACTGCTGATAGTTGCATTCCATGTGGGAAAGAGTCCACAGATAGACATGATGGGTCCATGGTGTTTTTAATGTCACTAGTCCGGCGCAATGATATCCCCATGTAACACTTATTGTATTCCACAAGTCTGTCCCCGTTTGTCTGTCCCCGCCTGCCTGCCTGCCTGCCTGCCTGCCTGCCTGCCTGCCTGCCTGCCTGCCTGCCTGCCTGCCTGCCCGCCCGCCCGCCCACCCATCTGTCTCCATCTGTCTCCGTCTGTCTGTCTGTCTCTCTGTCTCTGTCTGTCTGCCTGCCTTAGTCATGCTGTTCATACAATTAAGCTTTTAGAGGTAGTTCATGCATGCCAATCAGCTATCGGTATGATCAGAGATTCACCGATCATAGTCAAACATGGTTAAAAACTCTGACAACAAGGCAGTCCATTTAAGCTTCGCTGCTCTCTATCTCTCTAACTCTGCACTCAACATTGTGCTGTATGGCGTTGACAAAACTCCACCACCACCCCAGCCTCCGTCCACCTGCATCAGTCTACTTGACTATAAGCGCTCCACACACTACATGGTGTGCTGGATTATTATGTCTTGCCGTATTGACAGTATCATATCATCAGAGGATAGATATGTGTCTCGTCTGCTCTGTTTTGGATGTACCCATGGGGGGGGGGGGGGGGGGGGGGGGGGTATTATTTGTGCGTGCTCCCAGCCAAATCTGTTGCATGGAGTTGTGCTGAGAGCATGTTGAGAGCCGAGCCTATTCTGCCAAATACAACTGTGTAGCCATTTGTTGCTATAAATGGTTTAATCAGAGTGCATCTCAATATGTGGAGTGAAACTGTGGAACAGTCTGAATGTGGTGCTAAATCAATGTCCAAACATGAGACAATTCAAACTGATTTATAAGGAAATGATGTTCACGAGGTACAGGGATGAGGAAGGGCCTTGATATTCACGGGTGTTTACATTTTTATTTTAATTCTTTTCATGTTTTACATATATATTAAAAAAAAATTGCATATATATATATATATCTTTTTTTTTTTAGATGTTTTAAATTAGTACACTCATTTGAGTAGTGGAAAAGGGGTAGGATTAAATAAGTGTATACTTCTTCCTACTCCTTTTCGAACATGTAAATTGAGTTATGTTTTGCTTTTGTTTAGTTATTTATTTTGTTTGAGTTATGTTTTGATTTTGTTTAGTTATTTATTTTGTTTGTATTCATTTACATGTTCTAAATAAAGATTTCAAATCAAATCTTCGTGACTGAATTGTATCCTATGTGTAACGATTTAATTGGTGGATTCGAGTAAAGCATTTTGTGTGTGTGTGTCTGTGTGCGTCTGTGTGTGTGTCTGTGTCTGTGTGTGTCTGTGTGTGTGTGTGTGCGTGTGTGTGTGTGTCTATGCCTGTGTGCGTGTGTGTGTGTTCCACAGGGCTGTCTGCCCCTGGTCCTGATGTTTGACATTAAGGAGGACATCGAGGTGGAGCCCCAGTGCATCACAGCTCTAATGGAGCAGCTGGATGTCTTCATCAGCATCAAACCCAAGCCCAAACAGCCCAGCAAGGTACAGTAGCACACACAGCCCTGCAGCACCTACAGTACGACACAGAGAACTGATAACTAGGGTTGGGCATCATTTGGATTTGAACGATTCCGATTCTCCATTTCGATTCCTGTTCTAAACGATTCTCGATTCCGATTCTTTGAGGTGCAGGTCAAAACAGGTCACAGCTTATTTCGCAGGAGATTTTTTTATTTTTTTATCTTAAAATCTTTTTTATACTATTTATTCACATTGTCAGTTGATTTGATACAGTTTAATTTGGTTGCTGTACTGTAACTAGGGTATTAATTAACAAAGTAAAAAAATCTAAATGCAAATATGTTACTTCCAGAACCGGAAGTTAGGAACCGGTTCCTATTAGAACCAGTTCTCGGTGCCCAACCCTACTGATAACTCCCCAAAGTAGTATGGACAAATTGGGGCTTCAGTGGTTGCTGTTTCTTCCTTTGGACAGTTCCTTACAAGTCCTTACCATGTTAGGTAGGCAGGCTGGAGGACGTGGCTTCTTCTGGTGGGTCCCCTCCCCGTGACAGTAGTGCTATGTTTCAATACAAGTCTCCTCTGGGTCCCTGACTTGAAAGGTTTAAGTCACCATGATGTAGTAGAATATCAGGTTATTGGCCTAGTAAACAAAGCACATGTTGTTTACAGTAGTCTGCTCTGTACCCAGCAAAAAAAACTGTTCTTTTGAAGCTGTGGATCCGCAGATAAAATGTTTTGAATCCAATTTGAGAGGGTTCATTATGCTGCGTAACTGTGATTTCACACCTCATCATCAGAGCTTGTTATGATATATACTAAAGAAGAATATCTGCACACTGTATATTATGCTCCCATAGTGATTATAATCACACTGTATATTATGCTCTTATAGTGATTATAATCACACTGTATATTATGCTCCCATAGTGATTATAATCACACTGTATATTATGCTCCCATAGTGATTATAATCACACTGAATATTATGCTCCCATAGTGATTATAATCACACTGTATATTATGCTCCCATAGTGATTATAATCACACTGTATATTATGCTCCCATAGTGATTTTAATCACACTGTATATTATGCTCCCATAGTGATTATAATCACACTGTATATTATGCTCCCATAGTGATTTTAATCACACTGTATATTATGCTCCCATAGTGATTATAATCACACTGTATATATTATGCTCCCATAGTGATTATAATCACACTGAATATTATGCTCCCATAGTGCTTATAATCACACTGTATATTATGCTCCCATAGTGATTATAATCACACAATGTTTCCACCTGAAAGGTGCACCTGATGAAACGTTGTGTGATTAAAATCACTACGGGAGCGTAATATACAGTGTGTGGATATTCTTCTTTTAATGCAGCTTCGACATTGTTTATCCTGCACCTGTGGAATGGTTTTAGATGTGCTTACATTTCCTCAGGACTGCACTTATAATATACATTACTATGTTGTATATCCAGAGAAGTATGTATGATGTTCTAACATCGGTCACTGAGGTAGTAATATGTTCTAACATCGGTCACTAAGGTAGTAATGTGTTCTAACATCGGTCACTGAGGTAGTAATATGTTCTAACATCGGTCACTAAGGTAGTAATGTGTTCTAACATCGGTCACTGAGGTAGTAATATGTTCTAACATCGGTCACTGAGGTAGTAATATGTTCTAACATCGGTCACTGAGGTAGTAATGTGTTCTAACATCGGTCACTGAGGTAGTAATGTGTTCTAACATCGGTCACTGAGGTAGTAATATGTTCCAACATCGGTCACTGAGGTAGTAATATGTTCTAACATCGGTCACTGAGGTAGTAATGTGTTCTAACATCGGTCACTGAGGTAGTAATGTGTTCTAACATCGGCCACTGAGGTAGTAATATGTTCTAACATCGGTCACTGAGGTAGTAATATGTTCTAACATCGGTCACTGAGGTAGTAATATGTTCTAACATCGGCCACTGAGGTAGTAATATGTTCTAACATCGGTCACTGAGGTAGTAATATGTTCTAACATCGGTCACTGAGGTAGTAATATGTTCTAACATCGGTCACCGAGGTAGTAATGTGTTCTAACATCGGTCACTGAGGTAGTAATATGTAGTAATATGTTCTAACATCGGTCACTGAGGTAGTAATATGTTCTAACATCGGTCACTGAGGTAGTAATATGTTCTAACATCGGTCACTGAGGTAGTAATGTGTTCTAACATCGGTCACTGAGGTAGTAATATGTTCTAACATCGGTCACTGAGGTAGTAATATATTCTAACATCGGTCACTGAGGTAGTAATATGTTCTAACATTGGTCACTGAGGTAGTAATATGTTCTAACATCGGTCACTGAGGTAGTAATGTGTTCTAACATCGGTCACTGAGGTAGTAATATGTTCTAACATCGGTCACTGAGGTAGTAATCTAACATCGGTGACTGAGGTAGTAATATATTCTAACATCGGTCACTGAGGTAGTAATATGTTCTAACATCGGTCACTGAGGTAGTAATGTGTTCTAACATCGGTCACTGAGGTAGTAATATGTTCTAACATCGGTCACTGAGGTAGTAATGTGTTCTAACATCGGTCACTGAGGTAGTAATGTGTTCTAACATCGGTCACTGAGGTAGTAATATGTTCTAACATCGGTCACTGAGGTAGTAATGTGTTCTAACATCGGTCACTGAGGTAGTAATGTGTTCTAACATCGGTCACTGAGGTAGTAATGTGTTCTAACATCGGTCACTGAGGTAGTAGTATGTTCTAACATCCGTCACTGAGGTAGTAATATGTTCTAACATCGGTCACTGAGGTAGTAGTATGTTCTAACATCGGTCACTGAGGTAGTAATATGTTCTAACCTGCTGCACATATTTTACATTGGATGCACCTGCACTATATTCATAGCCAACCTCCACTGTTAGTAGTGGTCTATTAATACGACACATAATAACCATAATGGTTACCGGCCAGCTCACTTGGCCCAATAGTGCTGACCAGCTTCCTCAGGTGGCCTGTCCCTCCCTCAGCCCTGGCCCAATGGCCAAAAACCCAGACGGGGCCTTTTGGGACCGGCTTGCAGGTGCCAGTGTAAACAGTGACCCGGCCCCAGAACCCCTCTAGAACCCCTCACTTTAACGAGGTGACAGCGGTGTTCAAAAGGGCCTTTTCCAAGCGCATGCCAGCGCTGCTTTGCTCCTGGCAATTTGGCCGTCCTGTAAAGAAGGATGTGGAGAGAGGGAGAGAGAGAGAGAGAGACTGATCGTGACTGGAATCCATTTGGCAACGGTTTGTCTCTGGCAAGACGCAAAGAACACAGACTTGCGTTGGGAGTTGTTTTTTTATTATTTGATCTTATTTAGGGAGGCCGCAGCTTTATCGTGATGCTGGCTGAAACCAGAGACGGACGCTCCAGACGGACGAATTTCCCCCTCGTTTTCTCACGCTACTCTCACTGAATTCAATGGGAAAAATATATACGCCGCTGGGAGATGTTGTTGGTTATGTATCGTGGATTAAATTCCTCAAAGTATAATATGCCTCCTCCTTCTAACGTTGGGTAACCTAATATTGCCTCAGATTCTCCTCGGCCATATCACCGGGTGAAAGTTTCTGTTATGCAATTGATTAAGAAACATTCTCTCTCCCTCCCTCCCTCGTCCCTCTGTCTCTGTGCTTATCTTCCTAATCTATCCTTAATTCCCTCTTCCTTCCTCCCTCCCCTTCCTCCTCCTCTCCCCCCTCCCCCTCCCGTCTTCTCTGTTTCTCTAACTTTCACTCCCTACTCTTATCTCCCTTGCTATCTCCTCATTCTCATCATCACCGTCATCATCATCCTCCTCCTCCTCCCTCTCGATTCCTCTCTCCCTCTCTTTCCCCCTTTTCCCTCTCTCTTCAACTGTTCCTCCCTCCCACTATCTCAACCTCTCCTTCATTTCCCTCTCTCAATTTCTCTCTATATTTTTTATCTATCTATCTATATCTATTCTCATATCTACCCCTCGCCTTCCCGTCACACCCTCCTCTATCTAACCCCTTCTTCCTCTCCCCTCCTAATTATTCCCCCTCTCTATCTCTACCTCTCTCTCTCTACCTCTCTTCCCTCCATCTCCCTGCCAGTCTGTGATAGTGAAAAGCGTCGAGAGGAATGCGGTGAACATGTACGAGGCCCGGCGGTTTCTCCTGGGTCTGGAGAACAACGGGGTGTCATCGTCCTCTCCGTCGTCAATGGTGACACACTCCCCCAACGGCCCCTCCCCCTCCCTCCTCTGCCCTGTCGGCCTGGACATCCTGGCCTCAGCTGGCCTGGGGCTAAGCACTCTGGGTAATGAGGTTTTCTTCACTTTGAGGGCGTTGTCGTCACACATTGTTGTTTTTAAATAGAAGTGGAATTGTTATTTTGTCGCCGTTTTTTATTGGTTCGGTTTTGTTTCACATTGCCAATTGGCAAAGCCACATGATCACACGCAGGTCAGCCATTTATTGGACATCATTTTGAATCCTAACAATTATTATGTGAAAAAATATAACCTTGCACAAATAATAGAACAGCCTTAAATGTACTGTCTGTGATTAATTATGCTTTACTGTCTACTGTCAGCTGAATTATGCATGTGAGGTATTTGTTTAACATTATTTGGCTATTTTGAACTTTACTAAAAGCGATAATCATAACCTTGTAATGATGATGAATGGCACGTTTGGAAAAATATGGGAAAAATGTCAACAAAAAACTGGCCAATCCGCTTTTAATGCAGGTTTTTCTGGTATTTTCCTGCTTTCGGTCCAATTGCTTTCACACCTCAAAACGAACGGCTCCAGGGTTCAATTGGAAGCCGACCGAGACCACCTCAAACAGCCGGACCAGGGTGTGGTTGTTTGGGTGCAGACCCCAGTTGGATTACGGTGTTCAAACCTCCCAGAACGAACCAAACCACGGTGATAAACACCCCAGGGTTCAAGTCAACCGGACTAAACAAGGCAGGTGTGAATGCACCCTTAACCTCAGAAGAGCCTGCGAGATAGTGTGAAGAAAATGCAACTTTTTTGTTTATAAAATGTTTATGAAATTCTCTATGAGCAAAAAGGGGACGCTGCAAAGAAATAAAATATGACATACTACTACCAGGGATGTCCCGCAGAGTTTTGGCCCTCGATCCGAGTTATTTAATATTGAGTTTCTGTTGATACAGGAGTCCTGATCTGGTATTTGTATTTTCCTAGATAATATAGCAGCACAGACCACTTGAGATATGCTTGGTAAAAAAAAAAGCCTACATCACAGCTTTCCCTTAATGGTTTTCATTTATTCTTTTAACAAAAAAGGATCTGAATTTGATTGGGCTTAATATACCCAATATCGACCAATTAAAATATGCTGTGATCGGCTCCTATCCGATTGGGACATCCCTACATACTCAAAAGAAATTCAAGGTGAAATTCCTGCAGTGGCACTATACTCATAGTCCTCATACTTCAATGTCCTCTTCGTCTCTGTTAGTCAGACACGCTGGCATACGACGAGAATGTTCTCTCCCAAGGTCAATTCTACCTGCATCTCTCTGCAGCCGACCATCCGTGAGGCATTTTTACTGCCTTGCTTTATCGTTTAGTGCAGTCGAAGTGATTTTGGCAGTTCCGATGCAAATTGTTTCACGTCAAGTGACCCATGAGTCATCTGCACTAAACGTCTTTGAATGTTTCACTCTAGGAGTCGTTTGGCTGGAAAACGGACTCATGACAAACTCACTCATGACAATAAGGACATCAGGCCCTGAACTCAAGAATCATAATTACTTTTATTCGCCAAGTACATTTAACACATACAAGGAATATGGATGCCCCCCCCACGTGTGCACTTCTTTAGTCGGCCAACCATCGTAAAATGGATTCGGCATGAATTAATTCACAATAAAAAGCAATCTGATCCTGAATCTCACCACTCTGAATGGACGAATCATGAGAGTAAACCGTTGCCATTGTGTAGGAGTTTGTTTGTTTGTTTGTCTGTTTGACTGACCTCAGGATGAAGGAGGGCCAACCCGGCTGCTGCTCCTACGCATTCTCCATTTTAACCCTTTCACTGCCACACTACCAAAAGTGTTGACCCTTTCACTACCACGATACAGAAGGTTAACCCTTTCACTGCCACACGACAAAGGGTTACCCCTTTCACAGCCACACTACAGAAGGTTAACTCTTTCACTACCCCACTACAGGTTAACCCTTTCACTAGTAAGTAGTGTGGTAGTGAAAGGTTAACCTTCTGTAATGTGATAGTGAAAGGGTTAAAAGTGCTACATGGTGGATTCTTCATATAATGCGGTCAAATCAATTGCGACAGCGATTTCTCGATTTTATGCACACACACACAAAATGACAAAACAAAAAGTAACTGCCAGTAACCCTAATTGGACAAATATGGGGTTTTCATCTTGAAAACGGCCTTAACCCGTAGTGGAGCGATACAGTGGAGCCGCGTCGGACACAGCGGAGAAAGGAGATAATAACATACTGTACATCCTGATGGAAAGCATTGAAACACGGAGCCGAAGGTCACAATCACAATCTATTTGACTTATGACACATTTCGAGAAAACCCTGCTCACGGTGGCTTTAAAATTACAGGGTTTTATAATCATTTAAAGAGTTTGGCTATCAGTGTATGGGGAATCGTGCCCATTGTGTCCCAAGTACAGTAAAAGGCAATTTCTTCCTGGCACGTTGGAACCCGGACGGAGGCCCATGGGCAAAAGCTATATGGACGGCCACATCCTGGCCTTTTTAGTAATTGCTACATGCTTCTCTCCGTCGGATTACAGTCTCGTGTGCCAGAGGAATCCCTAGCCTTATTCTTGGAGCCAAAGTAGCCCTTTGTCAAAGCCACAAACCTGCTCCTGTCTGTTTTCTTACAATGTGTTTGGGTTGAGAGACGCGGAGCGCCGCGGAGCCGAGGGTACTCCGTAAACATGGTGTTATTGAGTACAAGGGGATACAGGATATGTACTTTACTGTCCGTGGCCTCGTAGGTTTTTAAGAATTCCCTTCCTCTCATTTGTTGTCTGGTTGATGGCAGTGAGATCGCATTCCAGTCAAATAGCTGGCAGGCCAGAGGGTTATTATTACTGAGCGTGCGATGGTGTAACACGTGCTTAGTGTGAAAACGGTTCTGTTCTTGGCCAGCACCACCATTTATCTCTCTCTCTCTCTCTCCCTCTCCCCCTCTTTCTCTCCCTTCCCTACCTTCTGTCTGTCTCCACCAGGTCTCCTGGGTGCGACGGCCGCCCACTCCCTCAGCGGCTCCCCCGCCCCAAACTCGGTGCTCAACAGCTTGAACTCGTCCATGAGCCCCCTGCAGAGCCCCAGCCCCAGCACCCCGGCTCCCTCCCCCTCCCTCTGGGCCAGCTCCCTCACCAGCGCCCAGGGTCCGTATGATGGCTATATATATATTTCTTCCTTGAATCTGTGGAACATGTTTGTTTTTTTGCAAAGGAACAAGTCTAAATCTAATTTACATTCAGTTTTTGTATTCATTATTTCCTTCCCTGCCTGACTACCTTACACCCAAGAGGAAACCACTTTTACAAACGGGACAGTACATTTGGTAGGCAGTGTTCCTGGCTCCAAAAACCACAACTTATTTATTAATCAAAGTTACCGTACTTTTCGCACTATAAGCCGCACCGGACTATAAGCCGCAGCAGCTAAATTGAATGATGTGTACATATATAAGCCGCACTGGACTATAAGCCGCAGGTGTTTTAATGTTTAATTACCATATGTAATTAGCATTGGGACACAATACTGTTGGACAAATAACAAGAATTAACTCATTTACAAGTTATATTAAGTTTAGCAAATAAGGGAACAGATAAATAACATTTCAATGCAGTCAAAAAAGCAATATTTAGATTTTAACATTTTGGGGTTTGGTCACGTCGATTCACATATAAGCCGCACCGTTATATAAGCCGCAGGGTCGAAAAATGGGGGGAAAAGCCACGGCTTATAGTCCGAAAAGTACGGTAGTTCAATGCTTGTGACCCCTAGTCTCTCGCAAGCCAGATTCAATCTTGAAAGATTTCATCACGCGAGATTCATCTGGCCTCCATCCCTGCTCAAGGACTTGGTCCGGCCAAAGTTGTGCTGTCCGTATCAGCTTTGGATGCTGATTGGGGTTTACTGACGCAGGCTGTGAGCGTCCGTTAGTAGAGGCAACAGTGCATAAAAATAATGCATATTAGAAATTGCACGTGACGAGGCGAAGCTTGCGCATCTTAGCTTGGACGGAAATGAGGTGTGTATAGTCTCATTATATGATAATCTATCAATCAACCTGGCATCGTGATGCCCACTGGTTCTTGCCTCATTACCTTGAGTGCAACACCTTTCCAGAGATTCTGACAAGATCATTCATGCTCTCTGTCTTCACACAGTCTTTTCAGAGTTTTAATGGGTATAGTTTGACGTAGGGATGTTAACAATTAATCAAAGATCGATTGATTGATCGTTAAGGATTTACTCGAACACGTGACATTTACTCAATCTACTATGAAACAATGATATGTTGCAATGTTGTCCGTCTCTTATTACATTGTATCCGTCAGTAGAATGGTGTATTTTCAAAGCATGTTTCAATGAACAGATGGAGGGCACAATATAACGTGTCGAGGAGGCAACTACCTCTGTGTCTGGAAAATAAGCGAGGGGGGAAAAAACAGGAGCGATGGCAACTTGCAAAGTTAAGCAGGCTAAGAGAAAGCGTTGATTTTGACAAAATAACCCAAGTCAGTCTGCACATTTATCGAAAATGACATGATCGATATGGTTGACGCCGAAGGATTTCGGCAAATGATACAGCTAGAGCTGCCGCGGTATTGATGTTTTCCTTACCGCACAAATTTGCGAAATATTTCCTACCGCCGCGGTTATTACCGCACACTAAGGCTGAGCCCGAACGTTCGAACGTTCGAACGTTCGTTCGTTACGTTGACATTCGGACTTTAATTAATAGGTTCGAACGTTCGGTGAAAAAAAAAAAAAGCAGGCGCGCGACGTTGAGGCGATGTGAAGCGGCGCGTCCCCCGAGTGCGCTCGGCTCAACCAGTGTGGTCTCTGCCGGGCTGTAGCTGGATACTATTGTCTCAACCAATGCAATAGAACCATTTTGATTGACAGGCGATTCTGCCAATTACGTCACACCGCTTGCACCCGCCTCTGCTGTTACCACCAATCGGCAAGCGTTTATATATTTTTTTACTTCCGGCAATACATTTATCTGCTTGCGAGACCGAGAAGCACAACAGAGTGTGAACAGACTCCGTAGCTCCCCGCTGAGGAAGGATCATTAATAAATGAATGAATGAATGAAGCGCGAGCTTCATGGCGGGAGGTGGTTGCGTTGTAAACAACTCTGGCCGAGGGCGGACGGGCGGCAGGCGTGTTGGGAGCCCGGCGGCACCCCGCCGGTGTCTCTCTGTCGTCCCCCGTTCCTAGGTAGACGGTGGAAGGAGCTGAGGCGCGCGCCTCTCTCCTTCCCGTCGACCAAGAGTGAATACCTGTTATTGAATGTGTAACACTAACTATATAACGCTAATGCCACAAAACGAATGCATTTGTTTATCTAGCCTCTTACGTGACTGCGGTGTGCAAGGGCTATTGTTTATCATCAGTAGGAACTTTATGCAGTACTCAGTAGCTTGTTTATTTTCTTCTGAGTGCTTTGTTTAATTACATGTTTACATGAACAGCCACCACTGTAAACAACATGTTTTTTCACCAATAGATTATGCAATGCCGCCCTCCGTAGGATCTATAATAATAAAATTAAAAAAAAAATTATATAAATTTTTTTTTTTATAAAAAAAATTTTTTATTCAAAAATTTACAAAAAACGAACGTTCGTTCGGTAACCCTGGCGAACGTTCGAACCCTAAAAACAGGGTTCGGGCTCAGCCTTACCGCACACACACACACAAAAAAAAAGTTTGAATGCATTTTTTTTGTACTCTACTCTTTATAGCATATAGCCTGCCTCTAGTCTAAATGTCTATCTTTAGAGGATGACTTTGCAGCATGAATATTGTTTGGGATTCGGCAAGCACGCATTCGTTAAAAGTGAAACACGGATTTGAAGTATCCCCTCTGTGTCGCGGGCAGGTGTGGTAGCGGCGCGCCCGCCGGTTACCCCCCGACCCTTTCTTCTTATTATTATTATTATAACGTTACTACTTATGATTACAAAGGCATTCGTTTTGTGGCATTACGTTATATAGTTACACGTTCGTATTTACCGGACCATAGCAAGGCAAGCGTTACTCAATTCATATCTCAGTTCCTTTCTTTGCTCAGAGCGTGCAGAGTTGTACCCATTCTGCGGTCTGTTAATAAAGTTTTCAATCAGACAAGTGTATAGAACGAAGGGCTTTTATTATAACATTTCGTTGCAGTAAAATCATTATGCCTCGTTCCCTGAGGAGCGACGGTACGTCGGTAATCCACTCCGGTCTCCGGTGGGAGCTAACGTATATTAGTGTTGTGGCTGAGATTCAGGAAGTAAAAGCACTGCAAGACGATCCAACGTGGACGCGTCTCTCTTCTGACCAATCAGTGGTCTGTTTCACATGACTTTTCTGGTACCCAATAGGGTCGCTTGGAACCTCGATAGAGGAGTAGGGTATATCTGCAGAGCCGCAAGCCCAACGAGAGAAGGGTACTTTATTATTATTAAAAAAAAAACAGCGGTGACGCGGTATTCAGCCTACTCTTGCGGTGGGCGTGATGTAACAGCGATACCGCGGTAATGCGGTAATCGCGGCAGCTCTAGATACAGCTGCTTAAGCCAGCGTACCATATCCCATCCTGAGGCACAACCACCTCGCGCATCGAGAAGAGGTACACCGATGCGAAGTTCAGAGTTGCTCGCGCAGGTTGCATTGACAACAGACAGCTGGACGGCCCTGATGACCGAAAGCTACGTTACCATAACTGCGATGATGGCAGACCACCTCGCGTAACAGTTAAAAGAAGCTATTCCCCGTCCCTGGATAGAAATCCGACTGAAGTCAATGCAGGGAGATAACCCCAGGCTGGCAAAGCTGGCACGCCAGTACCTCTGTCTTTTTTGGTGTTTTGGACTGATTGTGACCAGGCTGCATGTGCTCCCGTCTTACACCCAACCTTTGGAAGAGTGGGGTAGGAGAGGAGTTGAGTTGAGTTTATTTTATCTCGAACAATCAACCATATAAAAACAGGTGGGGTAATGTAGGGTAGTGGGGTAGTAGTGGGTAGTAGTGGGGTAGGAACAGAGTGGGGTAGTAGTGGGGTAGGAACAGAGTGCTGTAGTAGTGGGGTAGGAACAGAGTGGGGTAGTAGTGGGGTAGGAACAGAGTGGGGTATTAGTGGGGTAGGAACAGAGTGGGGTAGTAGTGGGGTAGGAACAGAGTGGGGTAGTAGTGGGGTAGGAACAGAGTGGGGTAGTAGTGGGGTAGGAACAGAGTGGGGTAGTAGTGGGGTAGGAACAGAGTGGGGTAGTAGTGGGGTAGGAACAGAGTGGGGTAGTAGTGGGGTAGGAACAGAGTGGGGTAGTAGTGGGGTAGGAACAGAGTGGGGTAGTAGTGGGGTAGGAACAGAGTGGGGTAGTAGTGGGGTAGGAACAGAGTGGGGTAGTAGTGGGGTAGGAACAGAGTGCTGTAGTAGTGGGGTAGGAACAGAGTGGGGTAGTAGTGGGGTAGGAACAGAGTGGGGTAGTAGTGGGTAGTAGTGGGGTAGGAACAGAGTGGGGTAGTAGTGGGGTAGGAACAGAGTGGGGTAGTAGTGGTGTAGGAGAGGAGTAGGGTATGAGAGGAGTGGGGTAGGAGAGGAGTGGGGTAGGAGAGGAGTGGGGTAGGAGAGGAGTGGGGTAGGAGAGGAGTGGGGTAGGAGAGGAGTAGGGTAGGAGAGGAGTGGGGTAGGAGAGGAGTGGGGTAGGAGAGGAGTAGGGTAGGAGAGGAGTGGGGTAGGGTAGGAGAGGAGTGGGGTAGGGTAGGAGAGGAGTGGGGTAGGAGAGGAGTGGGGTAGGAGAGGAGTGGGGTAGGAGAGGAGAAGTGAAGTGCGTGCAAGAAGCACATTTTAGTATCCGTCACTCAAACTCGCTCAAGGCCACGTAAATTCACCCCATTCTGCTCATGTTGTTTCACTGCCCATTTCCTGTTATGCTATTGTGGTTAACGATTTCTAGAAAAGTTACTGGCTAATGTTAAAGTTGTCACATTGCCCACTTTTTGTGGCCCAGCTTTCACCTTTACTTTAGACAGGACAGAGGCCTGCCTCACTGCATATTATTATTATTATTATTATTATTATTATTATTATTATTATTATTATTATTATTATTATTATTATTATTATTATTATTATTATTATTATTATTATTATTAAACGTTAAATGTGTATCATTTTAACATCTCAGTAAAGTAGGCTACCTATGCTTTTAGGAACTGCCGCATCTCCCTAAAAAATAACAGACCCCCCCCCCCCCCCCCCCATATCTTAATTCAAATGCCCATCCAATTAATTTGCTCTGGTGCCGCAGGTCTAAGCTATCCTTTCAATTAAATCAGGGTAGCCTCTCTACACAAATGATGCCTTTGTGGCAAGTTTTCATAGGTTGAGTTAGGATTACAGTTTTCTGGGTGAAATAAACATCTGAGATCAGAAACGGCAGCAAGTAGGCTGTAGTAAGTAGTAGTAGTGTTTCTTTTTATTGAATACATTTCATTAATTACATGAATCACAATGAAGATAAAACAAAATAGAGGGCTATAGCTACATCCCAACAACGATACAAGAAGCCATAGAACAAACAGGGATTTGACTACTAGCAAGCCGGGATAAATGAAGAGTTTCAACGGCAACAATGAAGGCGCTTGCAAGTGGCGCACAGTTGCCATCATCATGTCACAGAGTCTTTGTTCTGATGTGAAAGGGAGGCCAGACAAATGTTGCGTTGTGAAATCATGCAAGACTTCTTCTGGCTTGCAAGGTTATGACCTCACAATCTGCAATAATTATGAGCAAACAGCAAAGAGTATCTATGTAATTTTTCACTTGAGACTGCCAAATCCACACACACACACACACACACACACACACACACACACACACACACACACACACACACACACACGCACACACACACACACACACTTTAATGCAACAGAGTTGGAGAAGTCTGTTAAACTCACTCCTCATAAATACTGCCCCTCAGCCAAATCAAGTGTGCCCTTTTGATTTATCTTGATCTGTAATGCTGCTCCCTATCACACGGATGAGCACAGGACTTGTGGTTCAAAACGTGGTCAAGTTCCAGGTTTCAACCTAGGAGAGGAAGTGAAAGTCCTTGCTAGCATAAATGACACCTGTGTCATCAGCACTAATATACAGTATAATATACATATACAATATACAGACTAGATACACAAGTAATGTTAGTAGACATGAGGACCGAGACTTTTTCCAGTGAGATGATTATCAATATCTCTTACAGATAACTTCTTAATTTTGCATTTGAGATGGGATTACAGTGTGTTTTCCTCGTTCAGCACAATGAAAAGACATTGGCATCTGACCAGAGTTATTTTGATCTTGTGTTCACTATTTCTGAGTGCTTGTGTCTTTTTTTCAGTTGTTCTCAGTGAGTCTATGAAGCTGCCTAAAGAAAATACTATGTGTCTTTTATAAATCTTTAACCCTTTGGTTGCCGACAACGTAGAGCTATGTTTCTCTGGCCCAGCGGTTGAGTGCCAGAAACGTAGATCTACGTTTCTGTGACGTTATTTCTTTTATTCGCTATTGCCATTCATAATCCATCGAGGCACCTTGTGCAGGCTGTCCTGAATGTGTCTGAGATCGCAAACGGCCAATACCGCCGCCTAACGCCTTGCGGCCGCTATTGCACTCCATTTGAAACGATGTGGCTTGGCGTCTGGGCCGTGGGGGGGGGCAGGGTCTGAACAGTCGGGCGAGACAAGCGGTTACCACAGTTGTCTCAACGAGGGCCCCCCCCCCGTTCATATTCATTGCTGGATTACGTTGGAAACATGATCGCGATGAGTATTTGGAATGGCAATCAGATAATTGGATTATTCTTTTTGCAGTACATCATAGACAAGGCAAGGGCTATATATTATCAATCTTGCGTTGATCCGATCATTTTTTCCCCGCGATCGGGGGCATGTGTGTGTGTGTGCCGGTGTCCCGTTGGTGGCGATCGAAGCATAGAAAAACGCACTGCACTGCAAAACACCGGCATTTATCCCATTGAACAGAGCGCTGGCACTCACGGCCCACAGCGCCCCCTGCTGAACGGCACGTGATGTGTTAAACAGTTAAAGCACTCTGGCGCATGTTTCTGGTTGAAAACATCTGACATTTTCAGAAAGACATTGCTCACATCAATGTGGCTTTTATTTTTGTAAGTAAGTGATTTGTAAACCAATCATGATTTTCTTTGTAATCCACTCATGACTGTCGAGTTTGAGCCGTGGCAGCGAGAGCATCACCCCAATCAAACTCATCCACGGAACGGCGGTTACAAGGAGGACAGACATCCTCTGCTTGGTCAGATTCATAGCGAAAAATAAAGAGAGAAACTGACGAGGTGATACTAGGATATGTTCCAGCAACAGTTGGTAGAATAATGGTGATATGATGACATTTCCTACGCTGTTGTCATGGATACAAAACCTATGTGCCGTTTCTCTTTCCCCTTCTCGGTGCTCTGCCAGCACTTTCCTGCCAGAAGAACCCGCCTAGTGGACGCGAGCCATATGTAGACATGCATGATATATAAGTTAATTCCAGGATGTCAGATGATTGCTTACACTGAATCACGATATTCATAGGATCGCCATTATTTGAGTGGGGCTTATTATCCTAAGTAAACCATATTTGGTCCAGAACTGCCAACATGAACGGGAGCCACAGCTCCTACATAATATCAGTGCTAAACTTTCCACATAAAGGAAGAGACTCTGCTCAGAATTTCAATCTTTTTGGTTGTATAATTGTCCCAAACCTGCCTCTGTTCCTCCTCAGCCTTCTCAGCTCAGCTGATGCTGCACCCCGCCACCCAGGCCACCCTGAGCAGTATCCTGCTGTCCGGGGTCCAGGCCTACACCCAGAACACCCCCTCCCCTCCGCCCGGCCTGGCCCCCATAGACAAGCAGCCCAACGGGGTCCCGGATTGCGCCAAGGGCCCCTGCACACTCAACGGACACGTCAAGGTATAGAGGCACTGCCTGCCTGGACGTGCAGATGCGTTATGCATGAACAGTATGCATTATGCACTTTACACACAAGGAGTTTATTATAGTGCACATTATTGACTGATTTATACAACTTGGCAGCTTTCACTTTTGAATACATTTTTACCTTTTTTTTCTCTTTTTTCTTTTCTTCTGTGATTACTGGCCTAGTCCACATGTACTATTATTACGTCAGTTTTCCCGCTGTTCTTGTGTGGACAGAGGTGCAGAAACGCAGAGAAAATGCTATGTTTTCAAGAACATGTAGACGGAGCCATTAGTTGTGATGTCAGTGTTTTGTGTTTTCCATAAGCCCAGGGTTCACCTGTCACATGAATACACAGTGTATTTTTTTTTTAACTGACGTTTCTGAAAATATTCACCCTGGCAGGAGGAGTTTTCAAAAAGGGCAGTTTTCAGTTTGTGCGTGTGGACGAAAGGCCAAATTGCATAGAAAAAGCTATGGTTTCACAAAATACCTGTGTACGTGTGGACAAGGCCTTCGTTTAGACATGCCAAGTTATATGTAGTTATGTTGCTTTCATATAGCAAGGCTTACAGTATGTCTTGTCTTTGTGTGTGTGTGTGTGTGTGTGTGTGTGTGTGTGTGTGTGTGTGTGTGTGTGTGTGTGTGTGTGTGTGTGTGTGTGTGTGTGCGTGCGTGCGTGTGCGTGTGTGTGTGTGTGTGCGTGTGTGTGCGTGCGTGCGGGCAGCATCCTGCCTCAGTCTATGGGAGGATATCCACTGCATCGCTGGGGGAGGCGGTTCTAAGCCCGACCCAGTGTGACTCTGTCCAGGAGGCCAGCGGGCACAACCCATCAGAACCGCGCTCCAGCAAGTCCAACCCAGACGAAGGTACTCCTCCTCTCAACATTACAGAAATAGGACTTGATGAGACCCGCGGTCTGAGAGCAGAACCACCCACCTCGGTACTGTAGGGTGATTCCATACCGTTTGTCAGAGGAGACCTCGTTAGCCCCACACTCCTGCTCTATGGCCAAGTCACTAGCAATTCGGTTCCTGTTTACTTTCAGAATGTTTGGGCATTTCACCCGGGAGGTGTTATGGAGGGGATTATTAAATATTTATATAGTCTACACTTTTTAGTTTTAGGGAAGTGTGTCAGCATGATGCCCACAGTCCAACCTTGACTAATCCTGTCAGTTCCAACTAGTGGTCTGCAAGGGCCTTGAAATAAAGCCTGAGCCCTGCCCGAGCCCATGAACTTCAGGCCCTGCCCGAAAATAAGCCCGACTGTAAATAATATTTTAAGCCCTAGCCCGCGTGAAAACCCGAAAAAATGTATTATTATTATTATTATTAAAATATAATTTTTTTTGTATTTGTTTTAAATATTCGAAACACGGTTTTATATGAACGTAATAAATAAACAAAACTAAGAAGCATTTACATAGCCTGTTTCGCAATGCCGTCTCTCCCAGTGCTCGCTTATATCTCTGACTCACACACCAGCCTCGTAAAACGTATTGAAGGCTATAGAATCTTCTTGACACACACACACACACACGACACACAATAGCCTACTCAGTCAAACAAACAAACAGAAAACAGAAATCAGATTTCGAGCAGAGCAACGTAATGAAAATCACAACAAAACAGGTAGCGAGTCGAGACCCAGCAAATAATAACATCACTCACCAGACGTCAGCAACGCATTGAACACCGTTAACAAAACCGGCTACATACATCCCAAGAACAAATTAAAACGTTCGCCAACTGGCTATATTCCAACACAACCAATCGAGTTGAACTTGTCCCCTGAGTTCTCCCTGCGCGCTGCAGTAATTACATCCAAATGTTTCTCTGGCGCAAAAGAGAAAGCGAATCTTAAAACGAAGGTTATCCTATAACCCTAGTTATATGAAGAAGAAAAAACGCAATAAAAAAAATAAAAACGGCGGTGCCCGGGCCCGGCCGAGCCCGAATTATTTATTAAAAAAAAAGCCCTACCCAGTGTTGGGGAAAATGTGTATATGAAGTGAACTAGTTTAATATAGGTCAACTAAGCAGTACTGAAAGACGGTCTGGCTGATGTTCTTAAAACAACTTTGAGATAGGCAGATAGACATTTCAGTACATCACGTCGTGTGCTTTTAATCTTGTACATCATATCGTGTGCTTTTAATCTTGTACATCATATCGTGTGCTTTTAATCTTGTACATCATATCTTGTCCTTTTCTCTCTTTCATACACACACATATACACACACACATCTCACTAATCTTGACTCTCTCTTTCATACACACACATATACACACACACATCTCACTAATCTTGACTCTCTCTTTCACACACACACATATACACACACACATCTCACTCAATCGCATCTCTCTTCGATGTTAAATCTATGTGTCATTTTAATGTACGTCATGTCATATCTGATATAATATGTCACGTCATCATATCTGTCATGGGGGGGCAGGGCTGAGAAGGGATTTATGGGACAAGCAGAGGGATTGAGAAGTTAGAGTGTTTTTCTTCAACTGTGGTGACCGTCTGCTGATCCATAGCTTCTGCTGTTAAACCTTCTGTCCTTAAATAAATTGCCTGTTGAAACTGGAAATAACGTCTCCTGCTGTGTTAACGACTACTCAGCCACAACACCAGCCCGAACCCGCCGGGCCTGGGCAAGGTTGCAGTGCACTAGTTCCAACTCAACTTTCATACATTCATCATTAAATCTTTTATTTCAACTTGAAATTTCATAGAGGGTCAGCCGTCATTGTCAATTACCTAGAAGAGCATACCTACATAATAAATGCACAATGAATACAAAATATATATAATAATTGCAAGCATAATTTTTGTAGCTTGTACAATCAATTAAAACAACTGCAGATTATGGTCGAATGGTTGGTGATTAAGGATTTAAAGGGGCTATGTACTGCTATTCCTAGCACTATTTGGGCAACTTTACACAATTCCTGTTAGTCTATTGAAGACATTTGTAAGTTTTTTTTCCAAAAAAATGCATTGTTTTATATTTCTAATCAAGTACTCAAAACCATCATTTTTCAGCCTCAAGATTTCAGGCTGTTATGGCCTGGCTCTGCCCATAAGCACTTTGAGTGACAGTCAGTCCACACAGTCTGCACTGGTAGAGAGAGAGAGAGAGAGAGAGAGAGAGAGAGAGAGAGAGAGAGAGAGAGAGAGAGAGAGAGAGAGAGGGAGGGGGTGGGAGAGAGAGAGAGAGAGAGAGGGGGAAGGGGTGGGAGAGAGAGAGAGAGAGAGAAAAAGACAGGCCGTTATTGACAAGGCCCCCTCTCTCCCTCTCTCTTCCTTTCTCTCCCTCTCGGTGATGAGAGTTCGCGGCGCGCGGCAGCTTGTGGTTTTTTTTTTTTCTTTCTTTCAATCTCCCGTTTGCGGGTGTGTGGCGCGCGGCAGGCAGGTCCCCCCCCCCCCCCCAAGTGCTCTCTATCTCTCTCTCTCTCTCTCTCTCTCTCTCCCCATGCAGAGTATGAGGAAATGGTTTCCACTCGCTGTGTACAGTCAGTCTAGGTAGAATGTGGGCGGGCATTAGCTACAACCACAGAGCCAATCACATCACTGTCTGCTACCCAGCGGCCGAATGACGTAAATCAGCCGTTCAAATGAAAATGGCCTGATTTACTGGAGGAGGAAAGGGGCTGAGCTGAATCAGAGCAATCCGCCAATATGGTATTTAGACACTAAAACACATTGATACGAACTCCTATTACTATAATACAATGCTAGAGACTGAAAAAATGACATTTATAGTACATGTCACCTTTAAACTGACCAAAGGATACCAAAGTATTAAGTTTTAAGAGTTTGTTATGATGTTCCGTGTGTCGGGTGCACAGAAGCCAAAAATGTCCCAAGTTCAGTACAGACTCTAGTTGCTTTGAGTGTGAGCCACTCAGTGGATCGTGTGCCATACAGTTCAGATGTCCACTCCAATAACAAAGTGCGATAATGTGGGCAATCTCAAATTATGGCTTTATATAGAAACAGATGCCAATGCAGCTCTCTGCTAGGGAGGACCACCCAAGTCTATTATACGGGACACAATGGTGAGTACCGTAATCTTCACTGGTGATAAATCTAATGTCTGAATGATCTATGGAGGGCTTGTGGAAACCGCCACATGTCTATAAATTACATCTCTCCGTAGTCCAACACAAACAGGAAGACTTCAATGACTCTCATTCTGATGCTCTCATTAAGGCGGAGATTTCACTGGAAAGAAATAATTGTATGCCTAATGTAACCCCTAACCTTTACGTCCTATTTTATAAAAATAAATAATTTATTTGTAAAATACTCCCTATTTTATAAAATAAAACATGTATGCCTAATGTAAACCCTAACCTTTACTCCCTACTTTATAAAATAAAACATGTATGCCATGTATGTATTCATTGGCTTTTTGAGGCTTGTTGAGTCCTGTTATTTTGTGTATTTATTTTGTATTGACTTTGAATTTGTCTTTCTTTGTACTGTGAAGCACTTCGGTTTGTTTTAAATGTGCTATATAAATAAAGGTGACCTTGACCTAATGTAACACCTAACCTTTACTTCCTACTTTATAAAATAAAACATGTATGCCTAATGTAAACTCTAACCTTTACTTCCTACTTTATCAAATAAAACATGTATGCCTAATGTAAACTCTAACCTTTACTTCCTGATTTATAAAATACAACATGTATGCCTAATGTAAACTCTAACCTTTACTTCCTACTTTATCAAATAAAACATGTACGCCTAATGTAAACTCTAACCTTTACTTCCTGATTTATAAAATACAACATGTATGCCTAATGTAAACTCTAACCTTTACTTCCTACTTTATCAAATAAAACATGTACGCCTAATGTAAACTCTAACCTTTACTTCCTGATTTATAAAATAAAACATGTATGCCTAATGTAAACCCTAACCTTTACTCCCTACTTTATGACTTATGCCTACTCCCAACATTGGCAAGAGACAACATATATATATATTTTTTTTTAGACATTGTCATGTTTGAGACATTGCAGTTTGTCCAGCCTGGACCTGTGGACTGTGCACAACTGTCCACCTAAAGCCGTTTCACTCTAGATTTATGTCACTCTTAAGCCCCTCGGTGGGGAAAAAAATGCCTTGAATGAACTTATTCATATTTTTCTCCTCTCGCCACATTACATGAAAAGCCCAGTAGAGACATTCTTCCCGTCTCTGACCACGTTTATTGGGTTGGAACAGAGACGGATTAACTGCCGGTCGACCAGCGGTGGTTCAGAAAGGCCCTCATTTCCTCTCGTCTCTTACACACATGCGGTTTTCCCCCCAAAGTGTCTCTCACGCGTCTCACTTTCCCCTCTCCGTGTTTTGCGAGCCGGCCTCCCCCAGCATGGCGTGTCCCAGTAGGGTTTCTTCTCCCCCGCCCTGACCTCCTACGAGCGTCCCGGAGAGTGTGTTTGGACTGGCTTGGCCCGGCGCGGCTCAGCGCGGCTCTGTGGAATGAGGCGCAGGGAAAGTGGTCCGACATTAAACCCCTGGGAGCGTCATCTGGCTGACTGACATATTATTCTACGCTACAGAGAGGGACACATGATACACAGGCAAATATACACATGCACACACACACA
Source organism: Notolepis coatsorum (assembly GCF_963971535.1). Taxonomy (NCBI): domain Eukaryota; kingdom Metazoa; phylum Chordata; class Actinopteri; order Aulopiformes; family Paralepididae; genus Notolepis; species Notolepis coatsorum. The sequence continues at coordinate 130,261,619 of NC_140173.1, forward strand.
CATGCAGGTACAGACACACACACACACACACACACATGCAGGCACAGACACACACACACACATGCAGGTACAGACACACACACATACATGCAGGTACAGCCACACACACACTAGTGCACTGCAACCTTGCCCAGGCCCGACGGGGCCCGGCCCGGCCCGGCGGGTTCGGGCTGGGTAGGGCTTTTTTTTTAATAAATAATTCGGACTCGGCCGGGCCCGGGCACCGCCGTTTTAATTTTTTTTTTTTTTTTTTTTTTTTTTTTTTTTTTATATAACTAGGGTTATATGATAACCTTCGTTTTAAGATTCGCTTTCTCTTTTGCGCCAGAGAAACATTTGGATGTAATTACTGCAGCGCGCAGGGAGAACTCAGGGGACAAGTTCAACTCGATTGGTTGTGTTGGAATATAGCCAGTTGGCGAACGTTTTAATTTGTTCTTGGGATGTATGTAGCCGGTTTTGTTAACGGTGTTCAACGCGTTGCTGACGTCTGGTGAGTGATGTTATTATTTGCTGGGTCTCGACTCGCTACCTGTTTTGTTGTGATTTTCATTACGTTGCTCTGCTCGAAATCTGATTTCTGTTTTCTGTTTGTTTGTTTGACTGAGTAGGCTATTGTGTGTCGTGTGTGTTTGTTTGACTGAGTAGGCTATTGTGTGTCGTGTGTGTGTGTGTGTGTCAAGAAGATTCTATAGCCTTCAATACGTTTTACGAGGCTGATGTGTGAGTCAGAGATATAAGCGAGCACTGGGAGAGACGGCATTGCGAAACAGGCTATGTAAATGCTTCTTAGTTTTGTTTATTTATTACGTTCATATAAAACCGTGTTTAGAATATTTAAAACAAATACAAAAAAAATTATATTTTAATAATAATAATAATTATTATTTTTTTCGGGTTTTCACGCGGGCTAGGGCTTAAAATATTATTTACAGTCGGGCTTATTTTCGGGCAGGGCCTGAAGTTCACGGGCTCGGGCAGGGCTCAGGCTTTATTTCAAGGCCCTTGCAGACCACTAACACACACACACATACATGCAGGTACAGACACACACACACACACACACACACACACACACATACATGCAGGTACAGACACACACACACACACATGCAGGTACAGACACACACACACACACACACATGCAGGTACAGACACACACATTCAGACACACACACACACACATGCAGATACAGACACACACACATGCAGGTAGAGACACGCGCACACAACAGTCCCACTCGTTCTCTCGCTCTGCCATGCTTGTGCACGTGTTGCACATACACACGCGCGCATATATACATGCTCACACACACACACACACATATACACACACACAAAAGTGGATCAGTAAAGGAAAATGTCTGTAATTATAGCAACTCTGTTTTTAATTAATAGAGGTGCCAACAGAGACTGTGCACAGCTCCCCAGGTCGGTGACTCAGCCACAGGTGGGGAGAACAGAGTGCTCTGTGCTGCTGTACTGTACTGTACTGTGCTGTACTGTACTATACTCTACTGTGCTGTACTGTGCTGTACTGTACTATACTCTACTGTGCTGTACTGTACTATACTATGTTGTACTATACTGTCCTGTACTATAATCTACTGTGCTGTACTATACTGTGCTGTACTGTACTATACTATGTTGTACTATACTGTGCTGTACTATACTGCTGTGCTGTACTATGCTGTATTGTGCTGTACTATGCTGTATTGTGCTGTACTATGCTGTATTGTACTATACTGTGCTGTACGGTTCTATACTGTGCTGTACTGTACTGTACTATGTTGTACTGTTTTGTATTGCATTGTACTGTATTGTGCTGTACTTTAGTGTACTGTACTCTGTGATGTACTGTAGTATACTCTGTACTGTATGTGCTGTACTGTAGTGTAATATGTGCTGTACTGTAGTCTGATGTACTGTAGTCTGCTGTACTCTGTGCTGTACTGTACTCTGTGATGTACTGTAGTGTACTATGTACTGTATGTGCTGTACTGTAGTGTAATATGTGCTGTACTGTACTCTGTGGTGTGATGTACTGTACTGTACTGTGGTATATTGTACTGTACGCATGGCATGGAGTGTAAAGTGAGAAGAAAAAGTAATTTACACATCTTTCTTTTTAAAGCTGACATAAATAAATAATTAGAATGTAAAGTACTATCGGCAGCTTCATAGGTGACCCCCATTTTTTATTGACCTCAACGTTACTAGTTGTAAGAACTGTTAACCTATGAAGAACCGTTGAGCAATTGGCCTCAATCTCGAACCCCGCCCTCTTTTCTTGATCCTAGTCCAAACTGTTCCGTTTCTCTGACAAACTGTTAAGAAGCGAGGCAGGAAACAAGGAAGGAGAAACATTGTAGCAACACTGCTGTCTTCCCCATGATTGAAGGCCAGCTCCTCCCCCAGCTCCTCCCCCAGCTCCTCCCCCAGCCCCTCCCCCATGTGATTGAAGTGTGGTTTGTTTCCTCCCCCTCCAGGGTCTGACACCTTCGTGGAAGTGGGCATGCCCAGGAGCCCGTCTCACTCAGCCAATGGGAGTGAACTGAAGCAGATGCTGGCTTCCTGTAAGACGTCGTCAGGGAAACGGCAGGCGGTGGAGCTGCTACAGGGGACCAAGAACTCCCATCTACAGTATGTTTCAAGTTACAAGTATGTTGTACAATGGATAATAAATAGATAATAAAAAACTGTTATTACATGGCGTTTTCACATTCGCCGAAATGATGCTTGATTGTGATTGGTCAATAGCCCCCGACAGCGGTGAATTATTTTTCGATAACCACCGGTGATTATTGTTTTTCGCAGCTGGAGCAATCAAGCCCCACTGACACACACTGTTTCAGTGCAATCAGACACACCTGCCGGGCTGCCGGCGATAATAATAATCACTTTATTTGGGCTGACAGAGCCACAGAACAACTGTGTCTGCATTTGATCTCGTCTTGTCGATGGTGTAAAATGAATTAGGTATATTATTGTTAGTAAGTTAGCCATGTAATAAGCTGGATAATGTATAGCTATACTCGGTCATTGTCGCAAAATAATTGACCTTCACTGACGTTTAAAACACCTCGGCGAGGCGCCTCAGTGTTCTAAACTCCGTGTCGGTCAATTATTTTACGACAATGACCTCGTAGCTATACATTATCCCTTACATAATTATCTCCATTTAGATTTTTTTTTTGTACATTTGATTAACCCATTCTCCGCCAATCACGTGTTAAGGCGGGTTTCTCCGCCATGCGTTGTCTGCCAATCAAAATATTTCATATTTTCGTCATGGTATTCATATTTGGTACCATTCATATTCGTCATGGTATTCTGAGCCATCACAACTCTGCAACGCTTCAATACCGCCAATACCAATACCGATCGGCGAGTTGTAAAGTTGCCAAGTAAAGAAAAAAAAAATATTCCACAGTAACGTTATCCATTCAGGGTGAGTTAAAATGCTATTGCCGAGCTCAAGCCTGTTGTGGTGTGAGTTTATCTCGTTGACTGGTTGTGCATTCCTTTAGATATCGACGGTGTAATATGTGAAGCCTGGTTTGATATTTGACTGCATGTGCACTCACTTATGCAATATTGTAGCCAGACTTGATATTTTTGGGCTGGTCGTCGTACATCTCTGGGTCACATTACAGTTGTGAACGTGAATTTAAGACATCTGCTGTGATGAAGCCTGCTCGCTTGTAAGTGCGCCTAGTAAAGCGGTGCCAGAATATCTCTCTCGTCTTACTGTGTGAAGCCTGTGCTGTTTGAGGCTACGAGTCGCGACCGCTTTGGAGCCAACTTCCAGGACCCCGGCTCACGAAGGCAACGGCGTACGAGCGCAGCAACGTTGTTTGACATTTGATTGATATTTGTGTATCCAAAGCAAATTCAATCCGTATGTAAACCCGACGGGTCTCTCTATAGTCGCATTATAAGCTGCATGCGATCAGAAGGGCTCGTCGGATTGTCAGTGCAGTAGGAAAGTAATGCTGTTTTTGATGTATTATCGAATAAGGACTGAGGGGACTCTCCTGTCTATATATTGGCCCCCGCACTTCTGAAATGAATCCACGACAGCACCTGTGGGGGGGGGGGGGGGGGGGGGGGGGGCGGTAGATGTACCTCGGACATGCTGAGTAGAACCACAACCAGACTGCAGACTTACAGTATGTATCATTGGTCACAGGTGAATATTAGCTCCACTGGATACCTTGTTCAAGCGTACTTTGGCACTAGTTGCCGAGGAAGAGGAGTGTTCAACCCGGCTGATTCCCCCAAGCTGGTCTCGAGACTCGCTCGTCAGCTGTTCTGATGTCCTTTGATCACAAGCGCTCACGCAGCAAGAAGGAGCCAAAACCAAGAATCCACTCTACACACACACAGGGATATGGGTTTAAAGGGATAGTTCAGACTTCTGGATCCCTAGCCCTATTTGCTACACGGTGGTGTAGTGGTTAACACTGTCACCTCACAGCAAGAAGGTCCAGGGTTCGATTCCCGCTTGGGGACCAGGTTTCCATGATGCCAGGTACCCAGGTGGGGTATCTCCCATGCCTTTCTGTGTGGAGTTTGCATGTTCTCCCCGCGCTCGCAAGGGTTTCCCCCCGATAAGATAAACCCAATGGAAAAACATGCACAACAACAGATCGCTAACGCTGTGGTGTCCTTGACGAAGACGGACAGGAGGGGTGGGTCAAGCGCAGAGACTCAATCGCATCTGCGACTGAGGAAAGACAATGCATGTGTGTGTGTGTGTGTATCCCGGTGTGTGTGTGCCGCTCCAATTGCATGTCCAGTTCGTTGCATGCCGAATAAAGACCCCCTAAAGAGGTCAAGTTCAAGTTCAAGTTCTTTAATAGTTGTCATACAGAAGTACAGAATACTTTCATACAAAATGCTTCTTACTGTTACGCTCCAGAGACTGTGCTAGACAAGATAGTATCAAATAACATAATAACATAATATAGCATGAATTTAGAAGAAGAATGAGGTCACAGTTGTTCGGTATAGACATATGTACAATGTTCTGAGTTACCATATAATATACAATACACAATACTATGCAGTGTACTAATGTACAGTACTATCTAGTGCAAAGCAGAAATGGGATGAGGTACAATTTTAGGTACAATTTACAGTAAGGTGTACGAGTTGTAGTGCAATCCTTCATCCATAAATATAAAGTGTGGGGAGTGGGTGCTACAGTGTGTTTGTTTAAAGTGGGTGTGTGCTATAAAGTGTGTGTAGTGGGTGCTACAGTGTGTTTGTTTAAAGTGAGTGTGTGCGTGTGGATGTGTGTGCTATGTGTGTTTGGTGGTTGTTGTTGTGTAGTGTTCATTCATTGTTCGTTTAGCAGCCTGATGGCCTGGGGATAGAAGCTACTTCTGAGTCTTTCTGTGCTCGCCTTGAGACTCCTGTGTCGCTTGCCTGACGGCAGCAGTTCAAAGAGGCAGTTGTTCGGGTGGCTCGAGTCCTTAATAATTCTCTTAGCCTTCCCCTTGCAACGCTTGTTGTAAATGTTCTGGAGGGTGGGGAGCCCCCCTCCAATTGTGCGTTCGGCTGAACGTGTCACTCTTTGTAGTCTGCTTTGGTCTTTTGCAGTGCTATTCCCAAACCAGGAGGTGATGTTGCCGGTCAAGATGCTCTCTATTGTACATGAGTAGAAGTTCTTAAGGATCTTCTGGCTGACTTGGAACTTCCTTAGGCGCCTGAGGAAGTAGAGGCGTTGTCGTGCCTTCTTCACCACACTGTTAATGTGTATGGTCCATTTCAAGTCCTCGGATATGTGGGCTCCGAGGTACTTGAAGCTGTTGACTCTCTCAACCGGTGCCCCGTCGATGCTGAGGGGGCTGTAGTCCTTGACCCCCGACCTCCTGAAGTCCACAATCATCTCCTTTGTTTTGCTGACGTTCAGGGAGAGGCTGTTTTCCTGGCACCATCCCGCCAGGACCTTGACCTCTTCCAGGTAGGCCCTCTCGTCGTTGGCAGAGATCAGGCCCACCACCACTGTGTCGTCAGCAAATTTGACGATTGTATTGCTACTCCGCTGAGCCACACAGTCGTGTGTGTACAGGGAGTAGAGGAGGGGACTCAGAACACAGCCCTGGGGGGCCCCTATGTTGAGGGTGATGGATGAGGAGGTGCAGTTGCCTGCTCTCACCACCTGGGGTCTGCCAGTCAGGAAGTCCAAGACCCACTGGCAGAGGTCATAGCCCAAGCCCAGGTCCCTGAGCTTGGCTATGAGTATGGAGGGGACTATGGTATTGAATGCCGAGCTGTAGTCGATGAATAGCATTCTCACATAGTTCCCCTGCCTCTTGTCCAGGTGTGATGCTGCTGTGTGCAGCACATGGGATATGGCGTCCTCCGTGGACCTGTTGGGGCGGTATGCAAATTGCAGGGGGTCCATGTTGATGGGGAGGGAGGAGCAGATGTAGCCCTTTACTAGCTTCTCAAAGCACTTCATGGCTATGGAGGTGAGAGCTACAGGGCGGTAGTCGTTGAGGCAAGCAGGCTTGGATTTTTTGGGTACAGGGATAATAGTGGACTTCTTCAGGCAGGTGGGGATGACAGCCTGTTCTAAGGACAGGTTAAATATGTCAGTGAATACTGGGGCCAGTTGGTCGGCACAGACTTTTAGGACGCGGCCGGGGATGCCGTCCGGACCTGCTGCCTTCCTGATATTCACTTTTTTAAAGGTCCGCCTCACCTCATGCTCTGTTACCCTGAACACTGCGCCTCCATCAGCAGCCGACCCCCCCCCCCCCATTGCCGAGGCTTGTGAGCTGGTGTTGTTATTACCAGCATCAAACCTCGCATAGAAGGTATTGAGGTCGTTTGCTAAGGAGATGTCATTATTATGTCCTGCATTATTATATAATATTATATATTATATATTATTATACATACCGGTGATGTTGTCGATCGGTAAGAGTCCTTTCTCGGCACACAATCCATGCTGTCGCTCGTACTGTAGCTCCGGAGAGTCGGCCACAAACCACTGCAAAGTCCGTGGGGTCGAGCTCCCGTCTGTACATTTCAGGTGTCTTCCGTCAGCTTGTATAGGTATAACAATATAACATTGTGCTGAGAGAAAAAATACTCGTACTGATCAACAACATCATTGTCAACAAGAAGTGGCAAGTTTCTGTGCAGACGTGCACACACTCACATCCTGACTATAAACAAAACACTTGCCAGTATATCTTTTTTTGAGGATTATAAATAATAATAACTGGACTTTTGAAGAAGTCTTTAGTCATCATGCAGTGACACACACATGCGATGGCCGGCACACACAGGAACACACACAAATGTGTCAATGAAATCGAGTCTCTGCGCTTGACCCATCCCGTCGTCCTTCCCCCCCCCCAAGGGCAGCCGGATAGGGGCTTCGGCGTGGGGCCACGCCCCCGGGGACCAATCCAAGTGCTCCTGTGCGTCTTCGTCAGGGAACGCGACAGTGTTAGCGATCTGTTGTGCATGTTTTTCCATTGGGTTTATCTTATCGGGGGGGGGAAACCCTTGCGAGCGCGGGGAGAACATGCAAACTCCACACAGAAAGGCCTGGGAGATACCCCACCTGGGTACCAGGCAATGTGGAAACCTGGGCCCTCATTCATCAACGTGTCTTACGCACAGATTTGTGCTTACCCTGTGCGTACGATCATTTCTAAGCAAAGAGTGGGATTCATCAATTTCAACTTGAACTTGACTTTGTGCTTATGTCTACGCAAAGCTCTGAGCACACTTAGCTGACGCCCAGTGGTAGAATATATTATTACAACAAGGAAATGAGCTTATGTGCATTAGTTTCAACACTGGCGGAGCGCAGTCAGTCAGTAGCCTACACCCCGTATATTCCGATAACGCTATATAAACCATGCTGCATTCATTCTGAGAGAAAGATCTATTATTCCAAATGCTATTTATAGGGTTTTGACCATAATTACACTACTGTTGCTATTTTACAATGAACTATAATGAATTACGGTTCATACAGAACTTATCATTGGTCACAGAACTTCTGTATGAACCGTAATTCATTATAGTTCATTGTAAAATAGCAACAGTAGTGTAATTATGGTCAAAACCCTATAAATAGCATTTGGAATAATAGATCTTTCTCTCAGAATGAATGCAGCATGGTTTATATAGCGTTATCGGAATATACGGGGTGTAGGCTACTGACTGACTGCGCTCCGCGTATCTCAACTCGTTATTATTTTGCGCACAGACCGCAGAAACACAGGAACGTTTTGATTATATTTAAAAGGCTTTACGTTAAACGAAACAAGTGGAGTTTCGAAGCGATATAGTGTTCTTCCCCCTTTTTACTGCATAAGAAAGAATAGAAAACGCATTGCAATGACACCAGATAGTGGACAGACTATGTATATGATGGGATTCAAGTTCGCGTTTTTGTTGATCATAGGCATGCTGTCAGAGTATGATATCTTAATCAAACATTCTAGAACATTTGTCGTCACAGATCATGTCCTAATAGAACATAGGCTATGGCATGGTCCATCGTGATATTGTGTGGACTGTTATTATTACTGTACCGGTACCACCCATTGTGACAACAGCCTTGTGAGTCCCGCACACAAACATGATGGAATTCAAGTTCATGTATTGAAAGGCAGGCTACATCATACATGCAGTGAGATTCATTGTTCTTGTATATGCTCTCGTATTATTGTTTATATAGGCTGCTACCCAATACTGACATCAAAATAGATTGTAGTATGCCTCTAGAAATCATATGCAGCAGGTAGAAAATTGACGGAAGATCCATCGCGATTTGGAATAAAATTGAGGAGAACTTTAATCCCTGGGTATTAATCAAACAACACGGGAAAAGGCAGTCATATTCCAGCGCGGTCTTTGTGTTTGCACTGCCCAGGCAGCAATGGTTAATAGATATCATATCCGACATCACCGTAAGTGTACACGTCTGTCAGCCTGTCGAACGAGTTGAGTTCTAACAAAGAACATATTACATGCTGGTATGCTGATAGAGTAAACTATTATATGAATATGATATGATACAAGGTATACACTGGTCCGTCGCATACACTGGTATGCGCAAGTTACTGTTGCATAATGTAGGCTATGGCTGCTATTATATGTAATTCATATAGGCTACCTAATAGTATATGATTTTTAGAGGCATCTATTTTGTTGTCGGTAATACCGACAACAAAATAGATGCCTCTAAAAATCATATAGCCAATCGAACACAACTAATAAAGGCATTCATATTACAGCACGGTTATAATGACACACAACCAACGCCAAACAGTGGTCAACGAACGGTCTTTATTAGTATTTTGAGCTCTCCAGGCAGAATTGCAGCAATGGTCTTAGGGAGCCGTTGATATCTGACATCACCGTTTACAAGTCCGCCTTTTATTTATCCCATAAACACGCGCGTTGTGTCTTCTTGGTTCGACAGCAGTGAAAAATCTCCGTGAAGCTTCTCAGAGTTCCGCTCGGGTCAGTCCATTATTTCACATCCCATGGGGGGTGTATCCTCACTTTCATGACCATATATGGATAATCATGCACGAGCATTGACGGTAGAACAAAGTGGTATTCATCAACACGGAGGAGCATAGGACCTGTGTACGCACGGTTGATGAATCCCAATATTCCTGTGCGTACACTCATTCTAAATTCTGTGCTTACGTGTGGAAATAGAACATGTTCTACGCACACGTTGATGAATGAGGGCCCTGGTCCCCAAGCGGGAATCGAACCCTGGACCTTCTAGCTGTGAGGCGACAGTGTTAACCACTACACCACCCTGCCGTCTTTACCGGATCCGTGCCGGATTACAGTACTTTGCCTGCTAGTCAAAATGTATTTTGGATTACAGTACTTTACCTGCTAGTCAAAATTAATTAGCGATTGTTTTTCAGCCCTGACGAATCCAAATAATTACATACAATTAGAAAGGAAATCAGACTGAGGCAATAAAGGCTGTGAAGGGACTTTCCAGACAAATACTCTAGTCTGTGTTTGGCGGGTTCCAATGTTTTGTTTGGCTGGTTCCATATTGGTAATTCTTCACACAATCGTGATTCTGATGCAATTGTTTTGCATCTCTCCCGTCTCCTATCAGTTCCGACTGCCTGCTGTCTGACGCAGAGTCCAGTTCGTCAGACAGTCCCGTGGCGGATAAGAGGGCCCCTGGCAGCGAGCGGGCAGCGGAGAGGGCAGCGCTGCAGAGCGAGCGGGAGAGGATCCAGTCCTCCTTCGCCAACATGCAGGTACAAACGCACACCCATCCACTCACCCACTCACTCACACACTCGCACACACACACCCACACACACACGCATATATAACCAGTATTTCTTTTTTCAGGCCTTTGACTATGAGCAGAAAAAGCTGTTGGCAACCAAAGGTAAGAGCTGCTCTTTCTCGTAGCTATCAAATGTATATTACTGTAGAAGATCTTACCATAGCTTGTACAATATTGTCTTGAAAGGGAATGTAAATTGCCTGTGCGTGTGTGACGTTCATCCCTCCAGCCATGTTGAAGAAGCCGGTGGTGACTGAGGTGCGGACCCCCACCAACACATGGAGCGGTTTGGGATTCTCCAAGTCTATGCCAGCAGAGACCATCAAGGAGCTGCGCAGGGCCAACCATGTCCCGTATAAACCCAGCATGAGCACCACTTTTGAGGTAATTAAGCCTTTGTATAGCTTCCCCATAATTTTCTTAAGCGAAGTTCAGACTACATGATTACAGCCTACTGGGTTTCCTTCCACTCGCAATTCCCAATTGCAACAAGACAGAAAGTTGTTTTTGTGTGAAGAGTGAAGCGATCTGACGAATTGCACGTAGTCATGTAGTGCGTGTGTATCATTAGAGAATATATGTATCAATTAGTGCTGTCAATCGATTAAAATATTTAATCGCGATTAATCGCATGATTGTCCATAGTTAACTTGTGATTAATCGCAAATTAATTAAAAGAAAACAAACAAAAAATGTATCTACCTTAAACAGATCTTTTTCAAGTTCCAAGTTTTAATACTCTTATCAACATGAGAGTCAACAAATGCTTGCTTTATGCAGCCATTTAACACAAAAGGATGACCCTCATGCATTGCAAATTTGCATCAAATTCAAAACAGAGTGATGCACAAAATAACTATAATAAAAAATAAAATAATAATAATTTAAAACAATGAATAAAGTGTGCATGAAATAATAGGGGAAAGAAAACGTTAGGAACTTGTTACATTCACGCACACAAGGGCTGAGTACTCACACCCCCCTCTCTCTCTCTCACACACACACACTCTCCCAGCTCTCTCACCCCCCTCTCTCTCAGTGGAGGTTTCTCTATGACAACACGTGAAACACAAATTCACTCATAATTCATCATTATTATTAATTTACATATACCTATATAAAAAAAAAAAACTATATATATATATTTTTTTTTTAATTATTATTATTATTTTTTTTTATTATAAATGTTTTCCTCTGTAAAAAAAATTCCAGTGAATTTTTTTTTCTTCAAAAATGGCCAAAATTGACAGCTCTGAGCAGGCCTGCACTGCAGTATTGCCTGCAGTAATTATTCGTGAAGAAAACTTCACAGGTGTGACCCATTGTTAAATAAATAATAAATAACAGCGAATCAAAATAGGCTATTAACTTCATCTAAGAACGGTCTGTGCAGTTAAACTCTTGCCATTGAATGGAGGATTGATTGATTGACAGCCCTTGACATCCAATACACGGAGGTTGAATATGATTGGCAGCCTTGCAAATCCAATCAGAGATTTCTGCATTGCAAAGTCAAAATGGGTCCAGCTGCATGTGAGGAGGATAGGTTTAGCTTTGGCCAATCTCAAGTTTCTCAAGTTTCTTTATTAGTTGTCATACAGAAGTACAGAATACTTTTATACAAAATGTAACATAAAGAAGCATTTTGTATAAAAGTATTCTGTACTTCTGTATGACAACTAATAAAGAAACTTGAGAAACTTGAGATTGGCCCGAGCTAAACCTATCCTCCTCACATGCAGCTGGACCCATTTTGACTATGTGAAAGTTGAGACTATGAGAAAGTTGTTGTTTAGTAGTTAGTAAGCTGTACAGCTATAACAAGTCAGGCTAAATTAAACTTTGCGCCAACATTAGGACCGAAGTATAAACCAGCAACTGAGCAACATGAAGAAGTGGATTTATGCATCTGGATCAGAAAAAACGTTGTGGATGAAAAAGTAAGTAGGCTACAGTGCTTGTATGCTAACAGTAGCTAGGCAGCTTAGCCTACATCACAATGATAATCACCAAGCTAACTTACTGTACACACTGTAGGGCTGGGCAATTAATCGAAACAGAATCGCGATATCGATTCATAGACCTATGCAATCTAATTTCTAAGTTATGACTATTTTCTTTTATAAAAAAAAACTTTTTTTTTTTTTTTTTTTTATTATTATTTTATCTGGGTTGAACATGATTTGTGGAACTCCCTCTGGTGTTGTGGTCGTGGTATTCACTGACCTTTGGGAAGTATTTCGACATTCACATGGGTATCTTAGTGGTGTAGTGTATCTTGTAGACCAGGCCCATTGCAAGTTGCTGTACTCTGTCTACTACTCTAAGCCATCCTAGGTTGTCAAAGTGGACAGGGGTGAGGTGGGTTTTAGGAGTAAGGTCAAGCAGTAGTCTGACCAGTTTGTTTTGTGATGTTTGTAATCTTGTTTTTAGTGCCTTTGAGGTGCTTTGGTACCATGAGGTGCAAGCATAGTCGTAGTACCCTTGAATGAGTGCTCCTGTTAGAGTCTTCAAGGTATTCTTGTTTACCAGAGAGGAGATCCGGTACAGGAATCTAGTTCGTTGGTTGACTTAGTTTTATTACATTGGATCCCATTTTGTCACAGGAAAGATTTGCCTCTATAGGATGGAACCCAGGTAGGTAATTTCATCTTTCCTTTTAAGATAAGATAAGATATTCCTTTATTGATCCCCTTGGGGAAATTCAGGCATCATAGCAGCATGGGGGAAGGGGGGGGGGGGGTACAGGTAGTGAAAACAACACAAGCAGTGTAAACAAATAGGTCAATATAATTTACTATCTAACTAACTGAAATATTCACAGTATCACAGTATCCACATAAGGTGCAGTATGCATAAGGTAGTGTTATTGTCCTACTTGGGTTCCTATTAGTTCTAGGTCGATGTCTGGCAGCAGTCGCTGCCCACTGTTGTGGAGCCTGATGGCCACTGGTATGAAGGACTGTCCGAGGCGGTTAGTTGAGTGTCGGGGGGGTATGAGTCTGTGGCTTCCTTGTCACCTTCACCTAATATGTTTTGATCTGGTCAGGTGCGCTGTCACCTAAAATGTTTTGATCTGATCAGGTGCGCTGTCACCTAATATGATTTCATCTGGTCAGGTGCGCTGTCACCTAATATGTTTTCATCTGGTCAGGTCCGCTGTCATCTAATGTTAATATGTTTTCATCTGTGTCCACTGACCACTGACACACAGTGGGGGATGTTTTAAAAATATTATTTAATATATAATATAATATAATAATTTGTGCTTGGTCAGCAGCCTCCACTGCTCTCTCTCTATATATATCTCTCACACACACACTTCAGAAACAAACATAGTATCAATGAGAGCATCAATAATACACCCGAGTGAAGTCTAGTAAAAAAAAATTAAAATTCTTAAAAGTTAATCGTGAGTAAAAAAAAAAAGTGCTGTTACTAGAATCGGGCGATAACGCGTTAATACTGCGTTAACTTTGACAGCCTTAGTATCAATATCATGTGTTTGATCTATTATATTGGGGAGACGTTACCATTGAGAGTACAGCTATATACCACATATAAAGATGCAATACGTGGGGCGCTCCAGTAGCACACCATGTACCGCGCTGCGTCGCGGATCGGCTGACCCGAGTTCGATTCCCGGACCCGCCGTCATTTTCCAAATGTCTTCCCCTGCTCTCTCTCCCGTTTCACCCTCACTGTATCTGTCGGTCATGTTTGACCAGGAATAAGTGATAAACGCTAAAAAATAAAGTAAAAAAAAAAAAAGATGCAATACGTGACGTATGATAATCGGACATAAAAACCCACCGACGTGTTCCGTGTCTCGAGAGCTCGGCCACATCGGCCCACTGAGGAACTCTGCCGGACGACGCCACCTAGTGGTGAACTGCAGACACTATCTCCTCAACCATTTTCAACTGTAGTGTTGTTGCCCAACTCGAGATAAACTGAAGAAATATTGAAGGAAATAGTTTATGCAGTTCATTCAGGGCCTGCTCTCCGCTGGGTTGACGAGTATGTGATTTAGATCTAAATTTCATGTAAACGTATTGCAAGCATATTGATTGATTGATTGATTGATTGAAAACTTTATTAACAGATTGCAGAATGGGTACAATACAGTACGGCTCAATACACACAATTGTTAAGGGGATGCGGACCAGAGAAATACTTTCGTCTTGTTTACATCAGGGTCCCCCATTTTAACTATTCCCGAACAGAACCACTATAACCTCAATCTGTTCCCTTCCAGGGTTCCCCCCTGTCGCTCTCACGCTCCAACAGCCGCGAGGGCGTGGGGAATGGCAGCGACTCCGACAACTGGCGAGATAGGAACTGCCTAGGCGGCATTCTGCCTTGTCATGCAGAGTTCCCCCCGATGGGTCCTGTCGTCGGCAGTCCCAAGAGGAAGCAGAACAAGTCTGGTCAGTGCTACTTCCCTTAACTCATTCAGCGCCATACCCGAGTATAGTCGGGTTATAGGGGGGTGAGTGTAACGGAGGTACCACAGTCTATCCACAGTCACGAGGGACATTAAGTGAAGTGGCTGTGGACGTTAAGCGGTACTGCAAGTAAACTCACTCCCCAGAGGCATCCAGACCCAATAGCAAGAAGTGAATTCACCTCTTGGTATAGTGGTCTGTGATGCCGCCCGCGACGCGGGAGACCGGGGTTCAACTTCGGAGTTGAACTCCGAGACCGGGGTTCAACTCCCACTTAACAGGGGTCGAATCGAAAACCCAATGCAGAGTAAGATCACACCGGCTACAGTAACACCAAGGTCCCTGGATGAATAATGAATAAAAAATAAAGGAATAAACGACCAAAACCAGAGAAATCTCGGGTCTGGCGTCCATTGAGTTAAAAAAGTTCCATGTACTTTATTTTCCATCTTCAGATCTGACACTCTTCAAGAATGTATTGATATATCGCGGCCGGGTAGCGCAGCGGACTAAGCGTCTGTCTACCACCGCAGAGACACTGGTATCGAATCCAGCTGTCAGCGGTGCCTCCGGCTTGGCCGGTCGTCATACTGACACAATTGGCAGTGTCAGCGGGAGGGAAGCCGGTGGGTGGTAATATGGTCGTTGTAAACAGCGACTCCTACAGGTCGGTCAGGGCGCCTGCACAGCGAGGAAGGGATCTGGGTGAGGTAGTGTGCCCTCCCACGCGTTACACTCACCCAATGAGAGTCCTCGCTGCCAGGTGAAAAGAGGCTGCTGGCTGTCTCCTATGTATCGGAGGAATCATGTGATAGACTTCAGGGCTCCCTAGACCGGCAAGTAGGGGGCAAATGCGCGCAACGACCAGGAAGGGGAGGGGGGAATTGGCATAACGACTAAATTGGGATGGGAGGAAAATACACGAAAAATAGGAGGAGAAAAAGTGGATCAAAAAAAGAATGTATTGATATGGTTAGAAAAATCAGGTCTCGGCGCTTGCTCAGCGGGGCAGGACTTGGTGGAGATAGCGTGCCCTCCCACGCGTTACACTCCACCAATGAGAGTCCTCGCTGCCAAGTGAAAAAAGGCGTCACTGGCTTGACGGCGCACGTCTCGGAGGAAGCGTGCGTTCGACATCAGGACACCCTTGTACCGACTCGTGGGAGAACATGCGTACAACAACCAGGTAGGGGAGGGGGGGAATGAACCTATCTCAAACCCTGCCCTCTTTTCTTGATCCTCCAATCACTGTCGCTTACTCAAACAAAGTTTGTCCGAGGTAAGCGATAGTTGTGATTGGAGGATCAAGAAAAGAGGGCAGGGTTTGAGATAGGTCTATTGGCACAACGTCTAAATTGGGACGGGGAGAAAATCAGAGAAAAAATAGGAGAAAGAGAATGTTGGTTGCACTGGGGGGGAAAAAACAATAAACGGATAATAAAACAATAAAAAGTTCATTATAAACTCTTATGGGATGATTTTCTTCCCTTGTTTACATTGTGGTTGTGTGTCCCTCTCTCCTCTGGTGCAGCTGCTGAGCACTACTTGAGCAGCAGCAGCTACATGGACTGCATCTCCTCGGTGGCCGGCAGCAACGGCTGCAGCCTCAACACGTCCCTGAAAGGCTCGGACCTGCCGGAGCTGTTCAGCAAGCTGGGCCTCGGGAAATACACAGACGTCTTCCAGCAGCAGGAGGTATAGCCCCGCGCCACCACCACCACCACCACCACACTCACAACCTCACTTCAGCTAGTAGCATGCCGTCTGGTCCCAGTTGAACCTGAGGAAGTATACTCCCTGTAGTGATGCACTGATGTGAAAAGTGTGGCCGATACCGATAACCGATATTAATATTGCTGTTCTGGCCGATACCGATATTTACCGATGTCGATATCTCTGTATAGAAAACACTTTTTTATGATAATCAAATAAAGAGCTATTTTCCAAAACGCATTTTTTTTTTTTTTTTTTTTTTTTTTTTTTTTACTTTTGTCAATTATTTTCAGAAATTACTGATAATTTGAAACAATTTAAGACCAAAACATGTAAAAAATAAATAAATAAAAAAAAAAGATAAAAAAAATAATTAATATCGGCCCAATCTTGATATCGGACCGATACCCATGTGTAAAAAAACGGCCATATCGGCCGATATTATATCAGCGGCCGATATATCGTGCATCACTAACTCCCTGGGTTACTCATCTCCCATAGCAACTGGCCTAGTTTAGCCGGTGAATAACCGTGGTGATCTATTAGTAAACGATTCACAATAGCAACTGGTTTATAGTTGGATAGCTTGCCTCGGCGTCAGGGGTGTAAAGTACTTGAGTAATTGTACTTCGTTACAATACTTAAGTACTGTTTTGGGGGATTTGTACTTTACTCGAGTATTATTAGGTTTGTATACTTTTTACTTTTACTCCATTACATTTCAGAGAAAAAAAACATACTTTTTACTCCTTACATTTAAAATGCAGACCTACAAAGTACAAAGTACAAATCTCACAGGTCCAACCATTTTAATTAGTATATTTTAATTGTTTATCTGGCCGAACTAAGGTTAACATTATTAATCCTGCAACCGCAGGTAAACAGCCAATCAAATCCCCATCAATGGAAAATGAACCCGCCCATACCCATGCTGATTGGTCCTTGTGCAAGACTAGCTTTCATTTCAGCATTGTCTATCGCAGAACACATTCCATTGTGGGCAGAGTGTATGCTTGGTTTCATTCCAGCCTTGCCTAAACACCAGCTGATGATTTCACTAATTGGCTCACCTCTTCAACTAACTCACCTGGTGCAAATGAAAACTTGGCCCACGATGGAAACAGTTATGGAAATGTACTTTTACTTTTTAGTACTTAAGTACATTTAAAAGTAGGACTTTTTTACTTTTACTCAAGTGTGTTTTTAGCCAGATACTTTGACTTTTACTTGAGTCAGATTTTGAGACGGTACCCATACTTTCACTTAAGTATAATTTCTGGGTACTTTTTACACCCCTGCTCGGCGTGGTAATAGGGCCGTCACTTTTTTTGTTTGAAAGATCATTCGGACCTGGTAAAATGTTCAATGTCGGAACTGTAATGATGTGTTAGGAAATTGGAGAGGGCAGTAGCCCTTTTTATTAGTATCACACATCCGCCTGTCTTCCGAAATTAGCACATCTGCTTCTGCACATCTGCCTCTGCACATCTGCTTCTCTCTCTCTCTCCTCTCTGCCTGGAGGCTTGACCGCTTGACCGCTGAGCACAGCACGTCCATCCAAACTAACCAAATCGTGTGGGCACAAAACTTGCTAGACGAGCTTAAAATAAAAAGAGCTCTCCCTCTCTCTCTCTCTCTCTCTCTCTCTCTCTCTCTCCCTCTCTCTCTCCCTCTCTCTCTCTCTCTCTCTCTCTCTCTCTCTCTCTCTCTCTCTCCCTCTCTCTCCCTCTCTCTCTCTCCCTCTCTCTCTCTCTGAGCAGGCAGTATGCAACTACAACTATCTAAACTAATGACAGTAATGAGGCAATTGCTTGAGATTAGGAAAAGCCTGCTGGGCGGCTAAGTGGCGCAGTGGCCAAGGCGCTCGCTACCAGTGCAGGAGACGCTGGGTTCGAGCCCAGCTCTCGGCATTGTCCTGTGTGTGGTAGTAATAATGTTCACCATGTGGTTGTGGTGTTGTTCCAGATCGACCTCCAGACCTTCTTGACTCTGACAGACCAGGACCTGAAGGAACTAGGCATCACTACCTTCGGAGCCCGCAGGAAAATGCTGCTCGCCATCTCAGGTATTAATCAATAGAAAGAGAGCAAACCAGTATGTCTTTGTGTACGCGCGGGTATGAATATATATGTGCACGCATGCATACCACACACACACACACGCTCACACATCCACACGGGTCTCCGAATGTGTGCCAGTCAAAGCCCAGCATCCTGCACTCTCTTAACACCCCCTCCCTCTCTCTCTCCGAGGCCTCCTCCAGCACTATGGGGGATCTGGCTGAAACGGGTGTGCTGTTCAGAGAATGGCTGTTTTCAGAAAGCGGACGCCTTGCCAACACACTCCTGTTTTGAGGCAGTGTGAAATTGGCTTATAATGCTTTTGATTAGCGCCCCTCTATTATGCCTGGCCCTGCCGCATGCACAGCCAGCTACGTACACAATAAGCCTTGTCAAAAACAGCTTGCCACTTGCCTACTGTACTCTGCCTCTTGTCTAAAAACCCCAAACTGAAGAAGTGATCTCTTCTTTATTTTTTTTTATATATATGTTTTTGTAGATTTGTATTGGTTTGTACTACCGGGCAGTCCGGTAGAGAGAGAGAGGGAGAGGAGGAGGAAATGGGGGACCGAGGAGGGGAAGACATTCGGCAAAGGAGTTTGCATGTTCTCCCCATACTCGCAAGGGTTTCCCCTCCTGATAAGATAAACCCAATGGAAAAAGCTACGGCAGCGATAGTTCCGGGCAGTGTCTTCCCCCGAGCCTTGCAGTTGAGGCAAATTTAACTTTCGTACCAACTGTAATTAATACCCCCAAGGAGTGGGCTAAATGGGATTCAGACGTCCACATTCTGATCAGATGAACATATTGGTATTGCTCCAGTTGTTCCAGCTGTTTCTCTTTGTTGGCAGTCGCCCGTGTCCTGCTGCACAGAATGTGCGAATAATGTACTTTGCACTTAATTACAGACGTCATATTTTGGGCATTGTATTAGCTGGCGACGTTAACAATGCCTAACTTTATCTTTCTAACGTTGGGAATAATGACGCACGTGTCATGGATGCACTGTGGGTGTTCAGTTTTGAGAGAGAGAGAGAATTAAGCCAATGTTCGTTTCACTGCTGCTCAATAACTCACGGGGGCCTGAACACGGGAATGTACGCACTTCCCTCACCTCTCGCCGCTCTTTCTCTGTCTCCCTTTGTTTCTTTACCTCCATTTTTAAAAGGGAGAGAATAACGGTACCAGTCACGGCAACTTGAGTGGAGTCAGGTTGTACTTCTTGGCCTGCGGGCCAGTAAAAAGAGAGGCTGGAATGAGCTACCAGTCTCTCCGGGCATCAGACTGAAGGTTTTGGCTGGCAGGGGCAGAGATACAGCAGTCACATGAGCACTCTGAAATGATTGCGTCCAGAGGCTTCTGTGGGATCTGCCATGTTAAAATAGGGGTCACAAAGTGGGGGGAGGTTTTGTCAACGCGAGCCGGTTCTGGGGCCCCGTTTTGACGCAGGTTTCCGTGTCACTGTTGATCAAGCCTGTGAGGAGAGAAACATCGGTAAACTCCAGGGTAATAATTTCCTCTTGATTATGTCGGGCCGACTACAGCGTCGGCACTGGGTCAGTCTCCGCGGATTCATATTTCCTTTGCAGGAAATCAACCGTGTTATTGGACAGTTTTAATGTTAATGAAGGCTTTCTTTTTGGTCTACAGAACTGAACAAGAACCCGAGGAAGCTGTTTGAGCCGCCGCCTATCAGGTCCTCTTTCCTGGAAGGTGGCGCCAGCGGCCGCCTCTCTCGCCAGTTCCATGCTGACATGGCCAGTGTCAGCGGTCGATGGTAGGAGGCTCCAAGACCTCCAGACCCCCCCCCGAAAAAAGAAACCGTCCCATCACATAGACCCAGCCTCTGGTGCCTCTCTCTTAAGGCTTTAGGAGCCCAGTCTTACTGGTCCTCCACCCTCCAGCATAGGCTGAGCTAAGACTGTTTCAATAATGTGTTGCCATATCAAAAAGCCATAGTTTAACCTGAAGTGCCAATAAGGGAAAAAAAGGGATTTCTCAGATGGAAGTGAGTTCAGTGTTCACTCCAGGTAGAGCCATGAAATCTATGTGGAGCATCTATATATGAAGGCTATTTTGTAGTTATGAAGGAAGGGTACTGTCCAGTATTTTGTCCACTTTGATTGAAAGGAACAGGCAGAATGATTAGTACAATCATTTTACACATTGATACCTTCTGCATTCGTAGTATGCCGCTGTATCAATGACTTGCACTTTAACAATACTAGACTTTTGCGAAAAAAGCCTGATTCCTCACATTGGAATAATGATATAGATCTATGCATTTTCCTATTAGCTCGAAGCACAGATGTATTTTGTACCAAAGCCAAATGTAAGCACTTAGCGAGTGAGATTAGGGTTTTAGGAATTTCAGTGGAGTAGGTCAATGTGCCAAAGTGGTGACATCATCGACTTTAGCTCAAGACACCAAAGGAACGACATCGTCGTGACCCTTGACCTTCGGCTGCCTTCAAGTGTTTTTGATTGGTGGACATTCCTCCGTGGTCAGTTTTGTATCCAGCAACAGCACACTGCAGTTTGGCCTGCAGTCAGTTGATGTATTTCAAAAACGAAACAAAATTATTATAATATTTTGTACTCTCATTATGATTTCATTTTTTTTTTTTTTTTTTTATGTTTTATCGGTAATCAGTTTACATATATATTTTGTATGTTTTTTTTTCTTTCTTTTTTTATATATATATATATATATGTTAATGAATGACTTTCTATATTTTGTAATTAGCATCTTTGATGACAATTATTTTCTGTCCCCATTATCTGTGGAGTCATTGTATGGCTGTGCCATCAGTCAGCAGCTGAGAGACGAGGCGATTAGTCCGTAGCGCTATAGGCCTCTCTCCGTGTCGGTTGGCATGTTTCTGTGGTCGTCTTCCTCTCTGTTTGTCGATGGTACACTATATGACCTTTTGTTTCATCTGTGTTGTGTGTCAGTATTCGCCTCTCTCTAGCCCCCTTTTGTGTGCGTACAATCCCGTGATGCCCCCCTCTACGTATTCTAAACACTAGTCACTATGCTAGAACTGTTTGCCTTTTCTCCCTATTCACCCAGTCTTAATATAGAATGAGGAAAGCTCTATTTAGAAGTCATTAACAAAGCTGAGCTATCGTCCGTGTCGGTGAAAAGTGACGACGTACACACAGTAGCTAGCTTTTCAGGAAGGACTTATTTCCATAACAACAACTAATGCTTTGTTCTAAACTTGATTTGACGTGACTTCCCATCTAGAAGGCACATCACCAAGAGAGAGACACGACGTACTCCTAATCGACTTAGTTTGAAATGATCGCTTCTAGAATAAGACGCCAATCACGACAGAAGGACCATGTTATTGAAATGAAGAAAGATAAAAGTACTGTTTTCCAGTATCAATAATGCGATGTAATCTGTGGAAACATTGTTGAGCTGTGTTTGGTGAAATAACAGGATTCAAAGCATGTACACTTTCTGAGCTCTTGTATTATGTTCGTTTTTTTTTCTTTTTTTAAAGGAAACGTCCTTCATGGCTGTTCATTAGTTTTTTGCATCCCCCCCCCAAAGTCTTGTGTTTGACCATTTTGTTTTGATATATGACTATGTGTCAATGTGAAGCACATTGCACCCAACCCACCTGTAACAGGAGTTTTTTTTCTTCAAGCAGCTGAATCTGAATATCCATGCAGTAATGAAGGCTAGATGGGAATATTTGAGAAGTGACTTGTGTTGTCAGTGTTTGAATGGGAGTGTAATGTGTATTGGGATACCTACTCTTTTAAGTAGAGAACGTTTCACAGAAATGTGTTTTTTTTTTCTTGACAAATCATAAGCTGAATCATCATCAGCGAGCCCTCCTAACAATCACACAGTAAGGATTCTGTACATCAGCGAGCCCTCCTAAGAATCACACGGAGAGAAGTTGCTTGCTCTTTACTTACCTTTCATGCGTTGCTCCTCTCCCAAGAATATGTTGTTCATCATGTGTTTTTGCTCTTAACCACTTTTCACTTTTCCTCTTGTCTGATTTGAGCCATTCTCAATGTGGTTGTAAAAGCAAATAACACTATACTTGTACTATTCTGACATGGTTGCTATTGCCAACCAGGAAGTTATGTTTTTTTTTGTTTTTTTCCCCTTTGAAGTCTTAAGGAAGATGCAAGGGAGATAGCTAATGTAGAAAGGGCTTCATTGCCCTGAGAGGAAAGGTGGGGCCTGTTCGCTCCCCCCCCCCCCACACTCATCATGGTACTACATTGAAAAACGGTCGAGCACTGATTGTACCAGTGTCGTGACTCATGCTCCTGCCTAGCAGAGACAACGGTTTTTTATTTTTTTTTTATTCCAGCAAAGGTTCACCTTGTTCGGATGCGTTTTGCTCAGTAGGGCAATAGAGGATCTAGTTTTATCAAATGAATGTTGTTTAAAAAAGAAAAAAAGAATTATTGATGCATATTGTTGTGGATTAATGAAGGGACTCATTTGTAGTCAAAAAGTTTACCGCCATTTTGCCTGATCGATGCCCTCCAATAGAATAGTTAATTATGTCTTTTTCTTTTTTTTACGTTTTAGGCAAATGTTGTTTCCAAAGGGATACATTTGAAGGGGTCTACTTTGTACTGCATTAGATAAAAATGGTACATTTGTGATGAATGTAAACCACTAAGGAATTCATGTAATGCTTAGCTTTTGTACAACCGCTTCATCTTCTACAGCTCATCACTTGCGTGTGAGAAAGGTACAGTTCTACACAAGTTAGTTAGAATATAAGCGTTGCCTTTTTGTGGCCAAAGCTCCTTTTTTTGTTGTGGCGTCTTTTGTTTATCCAGTTGTTTTTCCAGTCTGTAATTGAAGTACAGATACAAGTGTTTGAAGAAATGTTTGTGGTTTGGAGTTGTCAAACTTGACCAAAAAAAATTATAATAATAATTAAAGAAAAGTTTGTTCAAACATTGAAATGTTAATAAATGTATGCAGACCAAGTCTTCTACAAGTCTTTCTTCATGGCAGGTCACACAGAGCTGTCATTGTTGTTATTAGCAGCTTTCAGACCTTATTTTTTCATTGGTTTACAGTAAAAAAAAAAGTTAATATTAGTAAATGTCTCCTTGCCCCTTTTCCTCTCATCTATCAAACATTTTACTAGAGAGTAAGAGCTCTGCCCAAACTCGCATAGCGTGTGTATATTATGTCTAATGTGGGTTATTTTGTAGAATTTCATGGTTGCCAGCTTTGATCTCTTTCATGCCAAAACCAAGAATTGAATTCCCACTTCATGTAATGTTAACAAAGGATGGGATTCTTTATCTTCTCCAAATATGGCCAGTTTATTGTCTGAATAGATCTACATTCTACTGTAAAACTAAGGGGGCAGGGGGTTACATACCGTATTAGTTATTTTCTGTAAAATGATGAGAAATAGATCTAAAGACGTCCCTGAAACACAATTATTTAGTTGGAAGAGATCCACACATAATAGGTAATAATAAAATGTATGAAAAGAATAATAATGATTATGTGAGATTGCTGTCGGAGTCTACATGTCCCCTAGTCCTCGGGATCAGAATCTACCTAATCCCACAGACGGAATGAATCCACTCCCATTGACCGACTAGGAGAGAATCCAGGGTACAGGAGATCACTCAACTCAACCCTAAAGACCTTGGTTTACTGGCCGTCCTCCCTGCCTCCCTCATCCAGGTGAAATTGGAAAATATTGTACCTTTAATATATTTCCAAAATATATCTTTCCAATGTAGCCTACCCATCATATTCATTTGTCATTTGTCTCATTTTCACTCCTCATCTTTCTATTTTTTATTGATTTTTTTCATTTCATAGACAGGTGATCGAGGTTTCATCCAGGATACCGAACCTTAATTCCTGTGATGATATCATGGCTGGGTGGAGAGGTCGAATGAGAACACAACCAGCCCACGACGGTAGACTAAAGCACATCACTTATTCTGTTACCGTTGTGTGTTGCAGTTTCTCTCGTCTAATGCGATTGAACCAATTCGGCAGCTTTGAGGATGAAATGGGCTTCTTGCGGCTGAAATGGAATTGTGAGATTGTGTTTCCTGCACTCTGTGCTCTGAATGCAGAGTGTGTGTAGGGCAGTGCTGTATAATACCTCTAGGGGGCGCACTATCACAACTTGGAATGAGCTTATTCTCCCCTGTAGCAAAGCGAAAACCAGGGCACAATTCCAATTTGTGGAGATCACCCATTATAGATTTTTGTAGAAAATCTATCTTTTGGCACTGGGGACGCAAATGTCATTGTTTTGAATCATAAACAATCTGAAATCAGTTATCTGCTACCAGGAAGCTACAGTAGATCACTGAAAATGCTCAACCCTGCCTGTATAGTGCCATTCACAGGTCCCTACTCACTGATTGGAATGCAGCCCAGGATCGGGCAGCTACAGATTACATGAAGGAAGAAAAAAATATATATACTGTGTGTATATATATATATATATGAAGTAGCTGTAATATATTAATGAAGACTAATACAGTTGCTTTTAAATAGGTGATTTCTTGTTTTATTACTCACTATGTTTGAAGGGGAGGGAGGTACATGTATATTTCATAAAAATATTTTTATTCCACTTTCTTTTTTTTTTCTTTTTTTTTTTTACATTGAGCTTTACAGGAAATGAGTGCGCGTGTGTGTGCATACGTATGTGTGTTGTTTTCACTCCAGTTTGTTGACTTTGGCTTTGTCCTCTTTGGCACAAGTGAGGTGATTTCCATTTTACATTTAATTTATGATCATATGAAACGCTCTGAAGTCTAGCCCCTCCCCTAACAACGGACTCTGAATGAAGGCTCAGATGGTGGCGATGCAGGCAGAAAGCTTCCGCCCCAGAACGGCAGCAGGTGCCGCTGAATGTACAGCACTAGGTTCTGTGAAGCATGCAATTCACTGACTATCTCATGCCCTGTCATTAGCTCATACACTGTCATTATCAATTTGGAGCCCAGCAGGGGAGGACGAATCAAAACACCTTTGTGTTTGGAGCTCAGCACTGAATAGGACCTACATTTATGTTAACTCATTCAGCGCCAATAACGAATAAACTCATTATTGGCCGCCAAGCGTTGAGCGCCAATAATGAGTAAACTCGTTTTTTAGATCCTTTGATATTTTTTCTTTGATCCCCGTTCTACACAGTCCCCCGGAGCCTCCGGGCATAACGTTGGAATTGCAATGACGATCAAAATCCACCAGGTGGCAGTATCGCCTACCTTATGAACATGGGCCAGCTATTACAGACCCCACAGCCAGCGCCCACAGCCCCCAAAACAACTAGGTACTCTTTGCGAGCAGCAGTAAGCAGAACACGTTCGAGAATCGCGAACTATTGGATATTATAAAAAAGACTAAATGGATTATATGGATGATGATTATGGACGATAAGGTGCGTTTGTTGGACTAAGCACTACTGGTAAAACGTAAAACAACTATAATCAAATCGACTGATGAGGAAACCTATTCGGCTCCATGGTATAGTCTGACCCGAGCACACAATAGTAACCTGGCTGCAATGCAATGGCGAGCAAACTATTGGATATATGAAGAAGAGAAAACGGATTATGGATGATGATTATGGATGATAAAGTGCGTTTCCACCAGACTATGATGTTGGACTATGTCGGACCAAGCACTACTGGTAAAACAACTATAATCAAATCGACCGATGAAGAAACCTATTTGGCTCCGTGGTATAGTCTGGCCCGAGCAGATGAAGTAGACGGATGAAGGCTGTCTTTTTTAACTACTGTCTGTTGTTGTCATTTATTTCTGATTTTGTTTTATTGTGTTTTTATATTAACACTTTAATCGCCGAAGACGCTGGGCAGCGTCTTTCCCCGCCATGCTTATTCTGCCGAAGACGCTGGGCAGCGTCTTTGATATCAATATTTCAAAAATCTGTGATCGAAATCATATTTCTCCCCCGGAGACATGATATGTACTGTTGAGCCCCTCTCAACTCTCCAACGGTTCAAGAGCGCCATCTGGTGGCCGATCGGCGGATCGCCCAGGGCAGAAACAGGAAATGAAAGCTGGTGCTCATTTCAATTCGGTCCGATCACTCGGTAATAGTCTCAGGACTCGAGCTGATCACAACGGATAGCAATCCGTTACCAATAACTCGATAAACAACATGATTTGGACGTATATACTATTATACAACCTGGAAATGGATCGGATATTTCTACATCCCATAATAGGAATATTTCAGTTCCACGCTCATCGTCCAACGGCGCGAGGAAGATACGGTAAGATCCAGCGTTATTTGTCAACGCGTTCGATACTAACTGCTCTAATGATCATATCACCCACACTAGATGAATGATATAACGTTGGCCACGGAATTATAAACGACCCCCCGCCCATCCGGTCAACATCAGATCATACTTAGTAACTCCTAGAAGCACGTCCAGTTGAAATTTTTTATCTCGCACAGATTCCTATCAAACTGTATTTCATCATCAATATTTAATGCATTTGGGGCTATAAATCAAGTTCTGGAGAAAGCTGCAGAAAACGATAAAAACATACTTATACTTTAGACCGTATTTTAGTATGAATATGTGAATGAAAAAGTATAACGTTGCTACACCCTGAACAATAGATATAGGACGTTGAATGGGCCATAGTAATGTCAATTTAGCAATACAATTTAAAAAGTTATAGCCCTGCAAAGAAGGGGAACTTCTCCATGTTAAATAGGGCTGGCGAGGGATGGTAAATTATGAATTTAACCCTGGCGATCAAAGTGTTAAGCTGTAGTGTAAAGCACCCTGTGCATTTGTGCTGTGAAGGGTGCTATATAAATAAAAGTCATTCAAGTCATTCAAGGCATATGTATTGATCCTGTTCTGATTCAAGACACGTTTGGACTCGATGTGAGAAATGGAGTACATATAAAACAAAGGTAACGTCTTTTTTACGAGTACTTTACCGAAACTCCATCATAAAAATATGCGTTTATATGATCGCTGCTTCGGATAAACGACCCCCTTCCCCCCCCCCCGGCCTTGTGAAGAAACAAGGCCATGTGTTTACCTTTGACCTGGTAATAATGTGTCTCAGGCTGAGGCCAGCAAAAAACATGATTTACGCATACCTGCAGAAAACGTTCTGTAACTCGCGTTCCAGGAAATCAGCTTGGATTTTTGTGAAACGAGGCAATGTTTATATTGGAATTGTGAACGAACAAAGGTATGTAGAAACAAACCCTTTTTTACATGTTGTACTACAAATAGTTTCTGTCAAATTAGCCATACTATTGTCTCCATAGCTATAATATAGAATATACAATAGTTCCGCAAAGCTCATGAAATATCGCGAAAATGGTCACGAAAAGCTGGCCCATAGACAGCACAGATGGGGGTACACGCTGGCGCTGAATGAATTAAAGGGGCAATTCACCAAAAAAAAAACTGTACAACTGTACAAGCAAAACTGTACATTGGAATATTGACAACCATACTTGGTCATTTACTGTACATTGGAGGGGGTTGGGTTAGGACATTTACATGGGCCAGTTTCGAATTGCAGTCTCCCGTAGGTGTTCTTTGAGAGTGCTTTTGAAAGTGGGTAGTGATTCACATTCCTTTACAGCTTTGGGTCCTTTACAGCATTTATGTTCTGTTTGTACAGTAAGTTATGTATTTGCATGGGTAAATAAACCCCCTTATTTTTGCCTACACCACTGTGTCCTCCTCGTCTGGCTGCTTGGTCCCTAACAACTCTCGATAACAATCAAACTAAATTTATAATAATAATAATAATAATAATAACTTTGTTTTATATAGCGCCTTTCATAAAACCAAGGTTCTACATAGGGCAGAAAATAACAAACATGGTGGACAGACACAACATTCAATGTAGGAAGTTAGGGGTCAAAGGCCATGTTGAAGAGGTGAGTTTTTTGAAGGAGTCCAGAGTTGGGGCGTTGCAGAGTTCTGCGGGGAGGGAGTTCCAGAAGATGGGAGCTGCCACGCTGAAAGCTCTGTCCCCGAACGTCCGCAGTCTGGTTCGGGGGAATGGAGAGCTCACCAGTGTCCCGAGGATCGCAGGGACCGTGACTGTGTGTGGGGGTGGAGGAGGTCAGTGAGGTACTAAGGTGCCAGAGCATGGAGGGACTTGTAAGTGAGCAGAAGGGTCTTGTTCAAATTAATGTGTGCAAGTTTTTGGATGCGTGTGAGATTATTCTAAATGTATTTGCATTGTTTTTTGGTGAAGTTCTCCTTTGTTGTTGGTGTGTGTTGGAAGTGTTTGTAAGTAGGGATGCTGCTGTGGCCCATCGAGCTTTTGTCCTCCACTTAGAGGTATTGGTTTTGGTGATGATGTCATCCTATTGTTTCAAGTCCACTTCCTGGTCTCGTTCCATAATAGGTTTCTATCTGTCCATGCCAGCTAGCTAGCCTAGGACGGTAGCTACCTCATGAATTAACTAAATGCAAATTATAATATGAAACCCTGAAAGCCAATCGGATTATTAATCATCGACCATAATAGATCTGTGAGAGCTATTAAATCAGTAAAAAGTCCCTCCTTCTCACTTAGGATAACCTACTGCCAAGACTCAGCTGACGATCCTATTATTTGCCCTGCATGACTCATTTCAATTTCATGTTTCGCCATTGAAAATAGATCTATAGGGCCAGGAATAGTCAAATGTCTACGGTCACAGTGAATCTAAGCCCAGATATCTCTGGGTCTTTTAATTACTAATCAATCGTGCGTTCAGTCAGCTGGCCCAAAGGTCCTGCCAGCGCTGCCCACAGCAGCAGACTGTGTTCTGATTGGCAGGAAGTCACCGCAGGAAAGGTGCAAATTAGATGAGGTGCGACTTGGATTGCCAATGTGATGTGAATATTAAAATGGCCCCACATCCAGAGAAAAAAAATGTATTGCCGGTTGTGGTTTGTGTGTGTGTGTGTCTTGTCTGTCTCTCACATTGATTCACTCAAATCCAAAGCCAAACCAACAAACGTCCCTCTCTCTCTCTCCCTCCCCCCTACATAATAACCCCAACTCTTATTGCAGTGTTCACGTTTATTTAATGTCCCTCCTTATATTGTTACATAGTCCCTGGGGTTATACATTTTAGTACATAATGTGATTAGGTTTGTGAGACTGCAGGGGAGTCAGAGGAGCATCATCGCCAACATTGATGTTTCTCGCAAATAAATCTGAACACTGGGGAGCTTCTGATGTGTGTGTTACTTGTGCAATGCAAACAAAATCCTATCCTAGAGCCAATCTGCTTGATCAGTGTTGTACTTTAAAAAAAAGAAGACGGCCATATTAGTTTGGAATCTACTTCAGAATGTCTACTTCAACTTCAAACTATTTTAAGGTTACTGTATGTTTATTGCAATCACTGCAATTATTACATTCTTGTAGAGTTAGAAACATTTTGG
Organism: Notolepis coatsorum; assembly: GCF_963971535.1. Taxonomy (NCBI): domain Eukaryota; kingdom Metazoa; phylum Chordata; class Actinopteri; order Aulopiformes; family Paralepididae; genus Notolepis; species Notolepis coatsorum. The sequence continues at coordinate 130,291,594 of NC_140173.1, forward strand.
TGTTGGCCAAAATCAGTTTTTAGTTTTATTGGTTTAAACTTAAAGGGTCAATTCAGAATGTTCGACCCCTAGTCCTATTTCCTACTCATCAATGATGTCGTTGATTGATTGATTGATTGATTGAAAACGTTATGAACAGATTGCAGAATGGGTACAGTAGTACAGTACAGCTCAATACATACAATTGTTAAGGGGATGCAGACCAGAGAAAGACTTTCGTCTTGTTTACATCAGGGTCCCCCATTTTCAATTCATCAGGACATATATGACACACGACATACAGATAGACAGTACTGCTACATCTGTACATTTATGACATACCAGATTTGCAAATACAGTACTGTTTGTGATACAAAAAGTGTCCAGAAAATAGTGTATATACATTTGACGTAGAAACTGTACATTGGAGGAGGTTGGGTAGGTGGGGTTGGGGGGGGGGACTGTACATTGGAGGTGGGGGGGGGGGGGACTGTACACTGTACATTGGAATACTGACAAAGCCATACTTGGTCATTTACTGTACAACTGGGTTAGGACATTTGTAGGGGCCAGGGTTGAAGGGTAGAGTCCTTTCTCAGCACGATCCATGCTGTGTTTCATACCTGACACCCAGCTCCTCCTTAGTTAGCCACAAAACGAATGTAAATGTAATGGGGCCACGGTCAAATGCATTTGATCATACTCAAAAACAAACGTCTTTGCTTTGGGTGAAGAACACCATGGGTTGTGCTGAGAAAAGACTCACTTACTGGTGGAAAACATCATTATCAAATATCAAGATGTATCCATCAGTGGACCAATTGCATGCTTTTGCAGAGGACAAGAAGCCTTCAGTCGACTCCTTCAGACATTAAGCACCCCCCACAGCCCAAATGGAATAATAAAAATTAAAAAATAACTAAAAAGAAATATTAAAAATATTATACTTTTGTTTTGTTTTTTTAGTCGACCAATAGTCGACTAACGGCACATTTTGGCCAATCATAGTCGACCATCCAAATCCTTAGTCGGGGACCGCCCTAGGTTGTGCTGAGAAAAGACTACTGGTGGACACCATCATTGATAAGTGGGAAATAGGGGTCCAACATTTTGAACTGTACTGGTCAACACACTAACAAGTCATGAAGGATTCACGCCAGTGATATTACAGTAGCTGTCAGATAATACAGGCAGGGCCATGCTATTCTTTTCTTGTAGATTATTTGATGATCATTAGAGTTTCATTGAAAGCAGAGATGGAATGGCTTATGTGTTTGATGGAATTGCTTTGCCGAGGACCCAGTAATTTACATGAGCATCAATCAAACGGCAGCACAGGCCAGAGCCGAATCAATTATGTGCTTTATTTCATTCTCCCAGACAAATGTGTTTATAGTAGACTATTCTCACTCTCACACACACTCACACACTCACAACCCTAGAGACATAGTATAGTTTTGTGTACATGTAAACGTTTTGGCCTGTGTTCTAAATACTGAATGACCTCTTGAATGTGAAGCGACATATAGCGCCTACCCCAGGGTAGTGTGTGTGTGTGTGTGTGTGTGTGTGTGTGTGTGTGTGTGTGTGTGTGTGTGTGTGTGCATGTGTCTGTAAGGGAGTGGTGGTTATAATGAGAGATAGCATTGAAGGACAACTTCAAGGTTATTCTTGCCTTGATGAAGAATTTGATGACTCACATTATTCAGTATTTTACCATTACTGAAATATTTAGTATTTGCTGACTCACTACTGCCACAGGCATGCAGTGTATCTGAAAAGGTATCTTAATAAACACCACATACGTATCCCATGACAATCACTATATTTGACTAAAATGTCATGTCGCAAATGTATCAGTCCTAAATACCTGTATGTCCCTATGCCATAAATGTCATGTATGTTGAGTATGTCTTAAATGTCAATATGAAATGAAAATGGGGGACCCTGATGTAAACAAGACAAACGTCTTTCTCTGGTCTGCATCCCCTTAACAATTGTGTGTATTGAGCCATACTGTATTGTACCCATTCTGCAATCTGTTAAATAAAGTTTTCATTCATTCATTCATTCATTCATTCATTCATTCATTCATGCTACCTGAGGAGTTTGTAGGCCTAATATAACACCGTGTCTGAGGGAGAATTCTTGTCTTCCTTTTTAGACACCTTAAAGGTAAGTGGTATTTTCTTTGTTAAAGTAAGTGGTCTACATGTTAAAATGATAGCTCTACATTCCGACAGCCATCACTGATATAGTGTTTGGTGAGTAATATGGGTCTCCCAGTCCATCCCTCTGCAGTAAACAGAACATACATGTTCTGGTATCCCGTTCTCACTATTTCCAATCAGGAGAGAGAACTCCACACTGCAAAAATAATCTGTCAGAAATAAGAAATAAAAACAAATATGTGCTTGTGAAACAAGTAAAATAATCTGCCAGCAAATTTGGCTTGGCAAGATTTCTAGTAAAAAATATCTAGGGTTCTCTCTCCTGATTGGATAAAGTGGGAAGGGATATCATAAAATGTATTTTCTGTTTACTGCAGAGCGGAGGGACTGGGAGACCCATGTTACCGACAACCAAACACTCTATATCAGTGATAGTTGTTGGAATGTAGAGCCATTTAAGACTTATTTGAACAAAATAACAAAACTGTTCATGAAAAAGTCTACCGCAGATCTTAACAAAGCTTTTTAGCCAGATGTGGTTTCCTGTGTTTTTATGTGGTGTGATAGAAGATTTTCATTAGAAAAACATTAGAAGCAATAGTAAGAAAAAAAAAAAGCTACAAAATATTCCAGTCATGGTCAAAGATTATGACAAATAATGTCTGATATCGATTTTGTATCGAGGCAAGAATGACACCAACGTGTCAAAAACAGTTACTGTCCTTCAAGCTTCCTCTGCGTTACAGTATGGCCATTTTCTTCACCTATCACCTTTTCACCAACAAGATTTTTCCATTTCGCTCTTTTCTTCCTTTATCCCTATATGTCATGCTACCCCCCCCCCCCCCTCTCTCTCTCTCTCTCTCTGCTCACCCCCCTCCCTGCCATCTGCCACCGTGGGTTCACGTGGACTCACAGCTTCAAGCACAGCAGAGTTGAGTACATTGGAGTGGACTGCCAGTACAGGGCGGGCACACACACACACACACACACACACACACACACACACACACACACACACACACACACACACACCTTGGTCTGTGTTGTATCTGTTTCAAGTATGCATGTGGGTATGAGATGAACCAAAGAGAGAGAGAGAGAGAGAGAGAGAGAGAGAGAGAGAGAGAGAGAGAGAGAGGTCAGCGGAGTATGGAGGGGGAGGATGGCAAAGCGGAGAGCATGAGGGGGGGGGGGGCAGCAGATCAGTGTGTGTTGCAGCGTGGGACACAGCGATCCCTCTCTGATGCTAACGTGGGGCGACACTGACACTGACGCTCCCCGAGCACGAGTGGGAGGAGAGAGGGACGGCGAGAGAGGAGGGGAAGGATGGGTGGTGTCGTGTGTGTGTGTGTGTGTGTGTGTGTGTGTGTGTGTGTGTGTGTGTGTGTGTGTGTGTGTGTGTGTGACTGCAGAATCCCTCATCCTCATCGCCGTCCTCTCCCATAGATAAGCACAGCGAGAGCGTAGAATGGGTACCGTAATTGGAAGGGGGGGAGGGTGGGTGACACTGACAGAGAATGATAGTGGTGTCAGTTGGGGGAAATAGATGGCGGGAGCCCTAATAATGAGTGTTCCAAGCAGCCGTGACACCTTGACGTTTCTAGTGCACTTGAAATCAGCGTCTATGGTGGGGTGGGGGGGGGGGGGGGTCAGCCCCCCCATAATTTTAGTTAAAAAGTCCTATGGATTGTAATATGCACATTTCAGGACTCTGTGGATTCATGTGTCCAATGATAATGGCTTGATATTGTAGCATAAACAACACAGATGATGCTGTGTTACTATTGCAGATATCAGCAACACGTGTCATTCTGGTATCAAAACACTTCAGTTAGACAACGGGTTTGTAAGTGAGTGTACAGAATCCCTCTCTCTCTCTCTCTGTCTCTCTCAATATAGGCTATTTCATGTATAGCCTAAAGTACATTCATATCTGTAGCCCCCCCCCCCCCCCCCCCCCTCCTCGTAGACGATATTGATTGGGATTTCATTTAGAGTTTATATGTGTTGATGCTGAGCCGCCCTCCACCACCACAGGCACAAACAGCTCTCTGTGTAGAGAGGGGGAAGTCAACACAATTGACCTTCACTTTAAATGAGTTGCATTTTTCAGGCAGGAAATGTGAGCGTGAAAAGTAGCTGCCCTGACCGAATCTGGAGGCGGAATTACACTGACCTGACCTCCATCTAGTGTGTAAAAGCTGACACACTCTCTCTACTCAATATGAATGCCATGGCCGATTATGAGCTTATATTAATTCGCCCGCCTCCCATAACCCCGTTTAGTAATCCACCAGTAGACACAAACACGGTTTATTTGCATAACGTTTATATTCCATTGGCAAAAGTAGAACTGATATAAGAAAATGTTATGGCATTTGGAATCACTCTGCCCTCAATCATTCATTATTTCTCCTTCCCAATGATTGTGTGTGTGTGTGTGTGTGTGTGTGTGTGTGTGTGTGTGTGTGTGCGCGCGCGCGTGCGTAAGGGAGTGGTGGTTATAATGAGAGATAGCATCGAAGGACAACTTCAAGGTTATTCTTGCCTTGATACAGGATTTGATGACTCACATTATTCAGTATTTTACCATTACTGAAATAGTTAGTATTTGCTGACTCACTACTGCCACGGGCATGCAGTGTATCTGAAAATGTATCTTAATAAACACCACATACGTATCCCATGACGATCACTATATTTGACTAAAATGTCATGACGCTTCCTGAGGAGTTTGTACTAGTAGGCCTAATATAACACCGTATCTGAGGGAGAATTCTTGTCTTCCTTTTTAGACACCTTAAAGGTAAGTGGTATTTTCTTTGTTAAAGAAGTGGTCTACGTGTGTGTGTGTGTGTGTGTGTGTGTGTGTGTGTGTGTGTGTGTGTGTGTGTGTGTGTGTGTGTGTGTGTGTGTGTGTTTGGGATTTGCTACTGTATACAGATCAGTTGTGCGAGCCTCTAACTGCCCCTGCGTTTTCAACAGAATGACTCAGGGGTCCCGTCACGCAGCCGCAGAATCCATGCTGCCCGCTGAAGATAAAGGCGCACTGTCTCCTCTGAGTCCTCCTCTCCACTAGACATCCAGTGGCGCGCAGTGAAACAGAAACAGTCAAATGTGACACCGTGTCACTCCAATGTACCCGAATAATGCAGAGAGAGAGAACTGGCTGTGCTTTTGAGGTAATATTTATATTGAATATATAAGTAATATAATGGACTATATAGCGTTAATTTAAAGGGGAACTATCTTATAAATGGCCTTTTTGAGTGTTTAGCATTGTTTCCTAGCTATGTGAACTTATATTAATATGATCTATGTCTCAAAATTCTCATATTGGCGCATTCTTCCAATTCTCCTCTCACAATATTCACCCTCACTGAACTGAGTCATTTGAAAATGTGATGATTTGTGATGTCAGAGAGACACCGCTGCATGATAATGTTGAGATACATGATGAGCTGCACACAGTGGTTGGAGCCCAGGCTCAAAACAGCTCGAGATCTTGAGGTAGAAAAATGCTGTTTTTGAGGACTTGATTAGAAATACAAAACAATGAATAAAAAAAATATATATATTACAGAGGTGTTCCATAGACTCACAGGAATTGTGTAAAAGTGCCCAAATAGTGAAAGAAATAGTAAAATAGTTCCCCTTTAAGACTATTCATGGCCCAGCCATTCGCATTGGCTACCATGGTCATGACATGAGAGTGTAGGCAGGCCTATAGTTTGTGGCATTCAGCTAAATGTTTAAATTTAGTTGCCCATGCACATGACGTGACGTTATGATGAGTCAATGCGCCGAAAGGGTGTCTGGCTGACATGGATAATCCTGCCCCTGGGCCACTGATAACGAATGGGCGTGGGGGCACACAGACACACACACACACACACGAATGGCCAGTAGAGTAAATTCCCTGGGTTGTCTATTATGGACGTTGAACGGGTAGTCTGTAAAGGAATGTGAATCACTATACCCACTTTCAAAAACACTCTCAAAGAACACCTACGGGAGACTGCAATTCGAAACTGGCCCATGTAAATGTCCTAACCCAACCCCCTCCAATGTACAGTAAATGACCAAGTATGGTTTTGTCAATATTCCAATGTACAGTTTTGCTTGTACAGTTGTACAGTGTTCCCGCCCCCACCCCTCCTGCCCAACCCCACCCACCGAACCACCTCCAATGTACAGCCCCACCCACCCCACCTACCCAACCTCCCCCAATGTACAGTTTTTACGTCAAATGTATATACTTTTTTCTGTACTCTTTCTGTATCACAAATAGTACTGTATTTGCAAATCTGGTATGTCATAAATGTATAGATGTAGCAGTACTGTCTATCTGTATGTCATGTATGTCATATATGTTATGATGAATTGAAAATGGGGGACCCTGATGTAAACAAGACGAAAGTCTTTCTCTGGTCTGCATCCCCTTAACAATTGTGTGTATTGAGCTGTACTGTATTTTGTACCCATTCTGCAATCTGTTAATAAAGTTTTCAATCAATCAATCAATCAGTCTCCACTTCATTATGCGCGGCCCCTTCCACCTGACCTGCGAGCGCTGCACAGTGTGCATGCGGGCCGCCTCTCCAAATAAGGAGACGTGGTGGACTGGAGACCACGGGTACTAGGGATGACGAGTTTTGGAAGTAATAAATAAGAAATAACGGGTGTGTATACGGTTTAGATTGAGGGGGGCACCAGGCTAATCTGGTTACACAAGGAACCATTTAAAAGAAATAACTGGTGTGTATAGGTTTAGATTGAGGGTGGGGGGGGGGGGCACCATGCAGGCTAATCTGGTTACACAATTAAGGAACCGTTTAATTTTAATTTGCAGGGCACTTTTCACGCTAATCCGGTGGCCATATAGCATTGGGGAAAAAACACTTGTGGCTCCGACGGCTTGGGGCGTGACTTGGTGATGATTGAGGCAATGAAATAAGAAATACATAATACAGTTTTACTTTATATAAAACGACTATGTATGCCTATCACTATCACGTTGCGGCGTCAAATTGGCGGTGTGTGCTGCTGTGTAATATTATGCGCGCTGCGTGACGACGCGCTTTTAGCTGCACCGCCCCCCGCAGAGAGAAGAGAGAGAGAGAGAGAGAGAGAGAGAGAGAGAGAGAGAGAGAGAGAGAGAGAGAGAGAGAGAGAGAGCTGTGAGGAGCCAGGTAACCGATCACTCGTTCATCCAGTCTTTCTCTTTCCTTGTCGAATGTGAACGGACGCTGTTCTGCAGTTCTGCCAGTGCGAAAAACGAGTGTAATTCTATAGCAGCACCGGTCCGGGAGAGAGAGGCATATTCAATCACCCACCGTGACCAGGCTATTACGCGGAGATGGAGGTTCCAGGTTTGGCAGTGGCACACAATATCACCAGTCCTATGAGTCCGTGCGAGGGGATGATCAAGAACCTGAGTTTGGACGCCTTGCAGTTATGCGAACGAGACGGTAAGCGGGCTCTGCGCTTATGATGATCATCCCATGGGATGGGCTATTTCCATTCTTATTATGTCTCATTCTCTGTGTTTCCCAGCCTTACATAATTGGATACATGTCAAAGAAACAAGTGCGTCGTGTGCCCTTATTGTTGCGGTTTAAAAGGTTACTGGCTCTGCCTGTTTTGGGCTGCATGGTGGTGGTGTGTGCTGTTGCGTGCATGGAATGTTTTAACTAAGAATTACTTCTCTACCATGAAAGACTGGCCTCTATAGCCTAGATTCTAACCTAAATGTAGCCTTTAACCATCCAAAATTACCCTAACCAACCACCCTAACACATCCAATGGTTGGCCCTGGTAAGGGAGCAGTGGTAAACGCTCGTCTGTGACGCGTCTTTATTTCAGCACCATGGACAGAGGCCAGAGGCCGGATGGATAGGCGCTGGTTATTACGTCTCTTTTTCATTCATCTTCTGAAATGGGTTCCAATTTAACTCCATCACCAAATGTGCGTACACGTGTATAAAGATGTTTGAAATTACAAATTGTGTGTATTGAGCTGTACTGTATTGTACCCATTCTGCAATCTGTTAATAAAGTTTTCAATCAATCAATCAATCAATCAATCAATCCAAGACACCTGGATTATTAGTAATCTTGTTATTTTGAACCAAGTACTCAAGTTCACGACAAAGCTTCCCCATGGGCTCTGCTTCCAAATTGATAAATCATTCATGAGACTATAAAAAGAAACCTATACTGCATTTGATTATTCAGCTGCATGTAGTGCATATAGGATGATGCTGAAAATAGATTTAGCTGAATTGTAAACTTTTCTTTAACATCGTCAATAGCTGCACGGTGGACGCTCTAATTTGATAGAGGATGGATATAAGGGGAAGAAGCTCAAACTGGTTTCGGTGTAATATTTTGGTACCCCGGCCTGCATGGCCCAGAGGTGGTTTGTAAGATGAAAAAATAGAAAGTCATCATCAGGAGGGAATGGATAGAGACTCGAACATGGCTGCACCCATAGAAACGGGCACGCTGTCCTCATCAAGCCCCACGCGTGCCAGCGGGGAACCCATCCACGCCTATCGCAGTAATTACACACAGCGTTCACGCCACATCAGAGTGTGAAATGGCAACGCGTTGATCCCTTTTTAATTGAGACGGCGGCAAACACATTCACAGCACTGCAGAAAAAGAAGCGTTTTGAACCTGGACCATGATGACAGGCTGGTGTCTCTTTTGATTGGCACTGTAGGGTTGGCTTGTCCTGCAGGGCTCATGCAGCCTCGTCAATGGGTTGTGTTCATGTTCATTATTTTGGCCACAAGAAAGGAGTCCCTGCCTGCAGCTGCTCACAGTGCAGCCATTGTACCATTATCTCATCAGCTGGAGCTGCACGTCCTCACCGACACCGTGCAAAATGCAACAATGCAGTGAGATGCGGTTTATATCCTCTTTAGTGCTTTGCTGGCTTGGTTTTAACGCTGTAATTTTAGTAATGGCGTAGGCTGAGGGTGGACCTGTGATTGTCTAATGGATGATAGCTGCCCGTGCCAGCTCCTTTTGTATCATTGCAGGTTTACGAGGGGGTTTTAGCTTGATAGGCTTATATACTCTTCGCAGCAAAATAACCACTCTCCTATTTGTCAGGCAGGCTCTCCAGTGTGAATAGTGGCTCTGTGTCCCCGAGACGGCAAACATACTCACCGTGTATAGAGCGTCACAACCCACAATGTCTTTTACTGAAGGAAAACAGACCCAGCTTAGTTGGTGCCTCTCATAATAGCCATTCTTTCTAGATCCATTGTGGTTTTATGTTAGTCATGGTAGAGCTATTCTTCACAGGAGACTGTTTCCAACTGGCTTGATGCTTAAATGAGATTGTCATCCAATGTTTAGGTAATGTCACTGCACTGTTTGCATAACAAAGTCATAACAATCTCTCTCATTCATACTGTTATGGCCACTGGTACTCTAGATCCCTGGCTTGTTGTCACAATCGCTCTATAATAGTCATTAGACTTGTAGACCCAGGCTAAACCTCAACTCCAGTGATCTGGAATAAATCAAGTGTAGGACATCTACATTACTAGTATGGGGCCTGTTTCCCCTATAGGCAACATGTAGTGCAATCCACTAACCATTGTTTTGACAGCCAGTTGTATCGGGTCATCTCAAGAGAAATCACATATCGAGGCCTTAGCGCAAAAGGGGCATAAGTGACATTTTCAGAATTTTACAGGAGAGCAAAGATAAACGCCACTTACGCCTTTATGTTTTCGGCCTATTTGAAAAAGTAAAATTATAGTGAACTTATCCTTTTACCATTTGATAGAGCTCATTAAGAGCTTTAAAATTATATATAAAAAAGATTTCGCCTGAAGTGTCACTTGCGCCCCTTTTGCGCCAAGCCCTCGATGTACACCAGAGGGAGCTCCACAAATCATGTTAAACCCAGATTCGGCTCAAACAAGGGACTAAACACGTTTCGCAATTATGCCACATCAATGTGGAACGCCCTACCCAAAGCTGTAAAGGAATGTGAATCACTACCCACTTTCAAAACCACTCTCAAAAAACACCTACGGGAGACTGCAATTCGAAACTGGCCCCTGTAAATGTCCTAACACAACCCCCTCCAATGTACAGTATTACCAAGTATGGTCTTAGAATAGATAGATCTTTATTTGTCATTGTTGGTACAACGAAAATTTGTTAGGAACATCACCACTGGCATATAAACATAAGATATAGCATGTGCAAAATAATAATGTCAATAATAATAGTAATATAGTAATAAAGTATCAATGTCCCAATGTCCTCAATATATAACATACCATCATTGTCCCAAGTGCATTTAGTGCTAGTGCAAATAAATTAATAAATATAAATATTTCAGTGATAGTCCAGTGAGTTAATGGAAGGAGGGGGGGGGGGGGGCGTTGACTTGCAAAGGATGAATAGTGTATAGTGCAGCAATGCAAGTCCGGTTCACAGTTATTGTTGTAATGTGGAAGTGGGAGTTATGTCACCGGGGGTTGGGTGCGTGGGGGGTGGGATGCGGGGGGGGGGCAAGTTGATGTTGGTCGTTGAGCGGCCTGACAGCCCGTGGATAGAGGCTGTTGGTCAGTCTGCTGGTTCCGGACTGGATGGATCTGTACCTTCGACCAGAGGGCAGCAGTTGAAAGAGATGGTGTGCTGGGTGGTACTGGTCCTGTAGGATGTTATTCACACGACGTAGGCAGCGGGAGGTGAAGACTGTGGAGATATCTGGGAGGCTAGCTCCAGTGATCCTCCTCGCAGCCTTGACCAGTCTATGGAGGGCCTCATTCTCTGCCCTGGTGCAGCTAGAAAACCACACCAGTAGTCTGTAAGGTGAGCACACTCTCTACTGCGCAGTGGTAGAAGTTGGCCATCAGTCCCTGTGGGAGTTTAGCCCATTTAAGCTTCCTGAGATAGAAAAGGCGCTGCTGTGCTTTGCCCACAGCAGAGGCAATGCTGATCCCCCAGGACAGGTCATCAGACATTGTCACGCCCAGAAACTTAAATTTTGAAACCCTCTCCACCTCCTCATTCCCAATGAGGAGTGGAGAGTGGCTGAGGTCACCAGTCCTGCGGAAATCGATGATCATCTCCTTGGTCTTCGTGGGGTTGAGAGCATGGTTTTATGACCATCGCACCACTCCACTAGTTGCTCAACCTCCCTCCTGTATGAGGTCTCATCATTCCCTCTGATGAGGCCAAGCACTGTTGTGTCGTCTGTAAATTTTACTATGAGGTTAGATGGAGAGGAGGAACAACAGTCGTGTGTGAAAAGTGTGTAGAGAAGTGGGCTGAGTACACACCCCTGAGGGGCCCCGGTGCTAATGGCCAGGGTGGGGGATGTGTGCTTGCCAATCCTGACATGTTGTGTGCGATTTGTGAGAAAGTCCAAGATCCAGTTGCATAGTGTGTTCAGTCCGAGTTTGTGCAGTTTACTGTGAAGCTTGTTGGGTAGAATAGTGTTGAAAGCTGAACTGAAGTCAACAAAAAGGAGTCTACCATATGTGTGCCTGTGCTCTAGAATCTAGATGTTCCAGCAGAGTGTGCAACACAATGGCAATAGCATCCTCTGTTGACCTGTTCTTCCTGTAGGCAAACTGGTTGTGGTCTAATGATGGCGGTATGGAGGCTTTTATATGTTTCATGACCAGTCTCTCAAAGCATTTTGCGACGATGGGGGTGAGTGCCACAGGTCTGTAGTCGTTCAGGCCTGTGACTTTAGGTTTCTTTGGAACCGGGACTATTGTTGCTGCCTTAAGACATGCGGGAACCCAGGATGAGCCCAGAGAACCCAGGAACCCTTGTCTTGTCTTGTCAATATTCCAATGTACAGTTTTGCTTACAACTACAGTTGTACAGTGTCCCCCACCCACCCCTCCTACCCAACCTCCCCCCACTCCTACCCAATCCCCCCCCCCACCCACCCAACCACCTCCAATGTACAGTACCCCCCCCCCCCCCCCCCCACCTACCCAACCTCCTCCAATGTACAGTTTCTACGTCAAATGTATATACTTTTTTTCTGGACTCTTTTCGTATCACAAACAGTACTGTATTTGCAAATCAGGTATGTCATAAATGTATAGATGTAGCAGTACTGTCTATCTGTATATATGTCATATATGTTACGATGAATTGAAAATGGGGGACCCTGATGTAAACAAGACGAAAGTCTTTCTCTGGTCTGCATCCCCTTAACAATTGTATGTATTGAGCTGTACTGTACTGTACCCATTCTGCAATCTGTTAATAAAGTTTTCAATCAATCAATCAATCAATCAATCAATCAATCAATCAATCAATCAATCAATCAATCAATCAAGACTGTAGGTTATATGAGGTTCTGTTCCTGCTGCAATTGTAATGGCTGCTATAGTAAGACACTGCATTCTCAATTTCTGGAAATGACAATTGAATGTTTTGCTTACGACTCAATTCTAGTTGTGTTAGCAGCATAATATGTGTTTGATTTCCACTAAGCTTTCTATAAATTATTCATGTTCAATTCTTGGTGTGAGAAGCTTCTCACCTAGTCCCATGTGCTGACCTGGGAAATGGAAATCACCGCTACTGCCACTGTTTACTGTATCTAAAGGAAAACGGGACACACTTGAGGATTATTTTTCCATTTGAATAATCTAAATAAGAGATCCTGGTTTTTAGTGAGCTGGCCGTGACCAGAGGTTTGTGTCGCGGACAACGACGCGGTCACGAGCGATGTAATGTAATGAAGTACTGCAGCATGGCAGGTGAGTATTGCTTACTGTGCGAGTGGTGACTGAATCGCAGTGATGATACTAAATACAGTCACGTGACTAAAAGCACCTCTGCTCTCAGTGAGTATAACTCTGGGGACAAGGTAATGGGAGCCGCTTTCATACAGTGCAACAGAGTAACGATTTGTCGTCGCCCTTTCAAGGTCTGACTCGGACCACCATTTTGATTCCATATCAATGTGTGCTTACAGGGTTTTAATGAAACACACAGTAAATCTCTCACGGGGGCCATTGTGCCGTTGTTGTCACCCCACCGGCATAATTAAGTTGCCATGACGGATGGCTGTCGTTAATGCAACCAAGTACTGTGTCTGTTCTCCCAGAGACCTCGCCGCCCCTAGCCCCACTGCTCCAACTGTGACACCTTCAGACTGTGCGTGTGTGTGTGTGTGTGTGTGTGTGTGTGTGTAGACATACAGCAATGTATAAAGCAGCAAGAGAGAGAGAGAGAGAGAGAGAGAGAGAGAGAAAACAAGGAGAAAGCACCATCTGTCAACACTGCCTTACAGCTTCCACAACTAGCTCTATCAACTCACAGTAAAGCTCCATCCAGTTGAGCCACCCAATTAATAGACTGTGGTATTGTTTCCCCCAAATGCATTCCCACAACACACGGAACAACAGGCTTAGTTCCCAAGCCTCTTAGCGACACGTTTTAACAGGGTTGCAAGATGTATAGGGCAACGGGAGAGAAGAGCGGGTGGGAGTGATATTCTGTGATATTAATGTATGTATTGTTGAAAATATTAACACTAATGTCGTCATACCGTCGTCATACTGCATGCTTGGTGGACCACAGTTTATCCAACCTGGTAGCTGCAGCCAACCTTGTGACAAGTTAACTGAGTAAGTGGGCATGTTAACTTGGCCATAATTCCATGTGAGCAGTTGCTCCATGACTGTGTTGGTGAGGGGTACACAGTAGATACTGCTGCTGCTCACCTCGCCGCCAGATTTTGGGTTTAATCCTTTTTCCACAACTGGATGGAACCGTATAAGGCAAACAGTTAGTATCAGAATGGAATTGTGTATATATATAGTGGAATATGTCCCTTTATGGTTTACTGCAGTGCAATACTGCCACCCAAAAAGTTGTCTTCAAACCTATGTTTCGCTTTTTTAATTGCAAAACACTCTGCCAGAACAAGTGCTTAGAAAATCTAAGCAAATTAATAAAGGGGAGATGATTTACAGTGTTTTTTTGTAGATGCAGTACTGAATTTTGCCATCCGGACACAATTTGAATTATAATGCAATTTGAATATAGAATATCAGGCCTATAAATTACCTTATTATGGCCAAGTCATACATCTGTGGATAGGGACAAATCTCCTCTTTCCAATGGCAGTGTTAAATCTGGATTTAGTCATGTCCTCGCGTTTTCCTGATGCAATGCACAGAGAATTCACATTATTCAGAGAAACTCTTTATTTTCGAAAATAAATTAAATCATTGGTAAACAAACGTAGTGCTGAAAATATACACTTTGACTGCTGTTTGATAGGGTTAGGGTCTTTACTCTTGGCTACATTTGAAAAAGAAACAACATTTCTTATGGTCTGTATTGATCGATTTATGATGAGGACAGCAGGGTCCCCCAATTGGCTTAACAGGTTAAAGATATGGTATATATCGTTAAGCACTTGTTCTGGCTTAAGTGTTTTGCCAGTACACTACACACACAAACACTAGCCTACACTTTCAGATTCAGACAACTTTATTGATCCCGCGTGGGGCAATTCATATTTGTAGCTTCACGAGTAACAAAAACAACAAACAGCAAAAACAAAACATCTCAATGACAGCACGGCAACAACAACATTCCATGCAATACACAATCCAGTAAAAGTAAAAGTAAAAACAGACAACTAAGTGTAAAAGGCTACTTAAAATGAATACCGTCTGTGTTTAAAAGTCTGATAGCCGAGGGTACAAAAGATTTGGCGTAACGGTTGGTTCTACTTGGTGGAACTTCATAACGGCGGCCAGAAGGCAACAGTGAAAACCGCTGAGACAGAGCGTGGAGAGGTTGATTTGTGATGCTCGTCCCCTTCTTGACCACCTGGTCCGTCCAGAGAGAACATAGGTCTCTCTGTTTTACTCCAATTATTTTGGAGCACACTTTCACAATATACTGTAGGCTGTTCCTATCTTAGATAGGCCACTGAACCAGCAGATAAAAGAAAAAGTTAAGAGGCTTTCAATAAAAGAACTATAAAAAGTGCTCGGGATCTTTGCACTAACATTAAAAGAGTTCAGCTTTCTCAGCAGGTAGATCCTCTACTGACCTTTTTTGACAATGGACTCTGTATTTAAGTTGAACTTCAGTTTACAATCAAACACAGTTCCCTGGTATTTGTACGATTCAACAATCTGGACGTCCTCGTCGTGAATTACACTAGCTACACTGGCTTGATGATCGGAGTTGTGTCAGAAGTCAACATATAGTAAAATACTGAGCTAAAACCACAATGCGTTGGTTTGCATCTAGTACTGCAAAACATGGATTTGACCCTGAAGAACACTATTTAGGAATTTTACACAATTCCCTAATCACTTTACTGGAAAAATGGTAATTCTGCTAACGACAATTGCTCCTTCCTTTTTTGGGACGAGGTACTGTAAGAATGAGCGCTCTCCTAAGAGGTCTCGCATATTTTAATCAGGAGGCACATTCATGGGTACATCTATTTATTTTTTGATCTTTGAATCCCTCATTCGGAGGCATTCCACCTCTCTGTGTTCCCTCGTTATGTACAGGCACCTTGGTTTTTGTCCCTCTTTTGTTCAGGAGCCCTGTTGACATGAGGCGAACCACAGACTCTGAGGCCCTGACGAACGGGGAGGGCTTTGTTGATCCATCTCCGCTCTAGAGAAATATGCTTTCGCTCTGGAGTCTGGCGGGCGTCTTTCACTCTCAGTGCGGACAGGACAAGCCTATTTTGTCGTGAGAGGAACAAAGGCGTGATTTTCCCCACCCGCCTTGAAGCCCATACTAGCTTGTCTGTGTCATGCAGTTCATCTCCATCGGTTCAATTTGAAGCCTGTGAGCGGACTGTAGGAGTCCATCTCTAGACGATGAGGCCACCTGTGCAGACAAACACGACAGAATGAGTGATATCTCATTGCTAACGTCTGCTAGGTCTCTCTTGAAATAACAGCCTGCCGTCAACACACATCAACACATCAATAGACCATTCAAAACCTTAGCCAGTTGAAATTGAGCAGCTTATATTTTCAAGTGTGGGGGTAAGAACACAATCTCCCCTGGACAGACACGTGTGTCCAATGCAACAAGGCTGGTATTGTATGAATGGCCTTAGTGGGAAATCAATCTCTATCCTTGAACTCATCAGGATCCTACCAAATCAATTTCATGTGCTATGCCTTATGTCGACTTTGTCTATTTTGCCGCTTTCTATTTTATCCTCATGGCATGCTTATTTTATGCCTAATTTTATGTCTGCACTTTATGCCGTAAAAGAAACGTGAATGTGAATCCCTACCCACCTTCAAAACCGCTCTCAAAGAGCACCTACGGGAGGCTGCAATTCTAAACTGGCCACCGTAAATGTCCAAATCCTTGTATGAAAGGTGCTATACAACTAAAGTTTATTATTATTATTATTATTATTATTATTATTATTATTATTATTATTATTATTATTATTATTATTATTATTATTATTATTATAAATATTATTATTATTATTATTATTATTATTATTATTATTATTATTATTATTATTATTATTATTATTATTATTATTATTATTATTATTATTATTATTATTATTATTATTATTATTATTATTATTATTATTATTATTATTATTATTATTATCAAGCCAGATGTGACTAAAATAATCCCACTGAAGAGAAGCATTAGGTTGACCCCATACTAGAAACGTTAACAAGGTTGATATAGATCCTTCCGCTGCTCTTGCTCTTACACTGGCTATGGCATTGATTGTGCTCAGAGTAAAAGGGCAATAAGGTCCATTTGATCATGTTTACCGAGCAGATACAATGCAGCAGGCTACAACTTCTGAATGTCTCGCTGTCTCTCTTGAGTTAAATGCTTCTGTGCTGGTGCACAATGATGAGGCCACTGGGGCGGACATTGCTCTGCATTTTGTTATACGAGCAAATGATGTGGACTTCAATTCACCATGTCCTGTAAACTGTACATCCTATGTGCATTACACAACGGCTACCTCCATCACCTTATCATAAGCTCTCAGTTGACCGATGTAAAGCTTTCTAAATAGTCATAGGCTGATTTTCAATGACCCAACCTTAGTTAGGTTACAGAGCAACCCGAATTCTTCAATGCTACCTGACTAAGAATGAAGACAAATGCCATGCTTATAGACCTACAAGAAGCAGACAGACAGTTTGAATGTTCAGGCTACTTAGATAAGGCTTAGTTAAGGCTGTTGCAGCTAATAGCATTTGTACTATTTTGTGGTAAATATTTCGCTAACTAGATATTTTTACTTGTTGTAACATTAGCATGTAGAGTAATGTATATAGCTAGCTAGTGGTGTATGGAAGATGCTGTTGGAATTTGTGAGCTTGTCTCAGAGTTCAGAGTTTATACGGTTGTGTGTGTGTGTGTGTGTGTGTGTGTGTGTGTGTGTGTGTGTGTGTGTGTGTGTGTGTGTGTGTGTGTGTGTGTGTGTGTGTGTGTGTGTGTGTGTGTGTGTGTGTGTGTGTGTGTGTGTGTGTGTGTGTGTGTGTGTGTGTGTGTGTGTGTGTGTGTGTGTGTGTGTGTGTGTGTGTGTGTGCGTGCGTGCGTGCGTGTGTGTGTGAGTGTGATTATGCTTGGCATTTAAGTGATTGAAGTGGTGAAGACACCATTGCTAGGCAACTGGGCAATGCGTCTTGAAGCCACAACACTGGGTCCTTCATGTGGACTCTTCTCGTGAACACTGTAAACACGACCCCATTTGAAGGCAGCCGTTATTCCAGTTTTGGCCCCTAGAGAGCAGCTTAGTAGACTGAGAACAGCTGGCGAGTCAAACTGAGTCTTTTAAGGCCTCCTTTGTGTCTGACTGTGAGAAATTGAAGGCTTTTATTTTATCCCTTACCACCTGACCTTCATACTGCTTGGCTTTCGCTCTCTCCCATCTTTCATCTTGTGCTCTCATAGTCCCAGTGGTACAGGGAATAGCTTAGTAGAGGATCCTTAGCCCAACGTCTGCATCTCACAAAGGCTAGGGAGGCACACAGCCACACACAAGGCCTAACGTTAGATCTAGCATGGCTATCATGTGCAGTTGTGAAGAGAGGGGCTTATGTGCAGATTTGCATTGTTAAAATGCTATAACCCTCTTATGTGGCCTAGCCTAATTTTCAGACAGCATGTCTTGGCTAATTTGGACTTCCTGATGACTTTTATCTGCTACTGTTGGGACAGACAAAGTGTAAAGGGGAGTTTAATAGTCTACATCTCTTCCACATAAAGGACACACCTGAGTTTGGTTCTCAAATGGTTCTGGGGACTCGCAGGTCCTTGAGGAGGATTCAGGGGGTCCCCATAATAAAAAACAGGAACTAGTCCACTAAGACGCGCACCGTTAGCCTAGCTTAGCGTCAGTCACTGGAAGCAGGTTCCTCCATTAGCCTAGTTCCCAATGTCTTCCTACTCCTACTGCATGCACAGAGAAGAAAAAGGGTATGTATCTTCTTGTCTAACTCCAGGGTAGATGCCAAATAAGCGAATTTCCCAAAATGTTGGAGTTTTCCTTTAAAACTCTGGGAGAGGTGTTTCTGGCCAACAGCTGGGCTAGTGGTCTGTATCCACTTCCACTCATGTGTGATATTGTCTGACTCTGGAGAAGACTGTAAGCACATTCCCCATAATGTTGGCCTGTTCCTTTAAACTGTAGCCAGTCTTCAGTGTCGACACTAAAAGCCTGTTTTCTCTGAAGCATTAGCAATGCTTTACTATGCCTGTGTCATCAGTGCAGGCTAATGCCTCCGGTTGGAGGTTAATTAGGTGAGCTTAGTGAGAAGGAGTGCGGAGCTGAGTCAGCATTCTGGCTTCTTCTTAGCTGCACCAAATCATCTACAAGTCGTCCGTCTCTCAGAAAAATATATTTATAAAAGTTGTTCGCCGCGAGTACAGAGGTGTACATAATAGAGACGCAAACTTTGCCGCAATTATAGACTGGTGTACCAAATGCCTAACACAAATATCACACCAATCGGCCAGATGGTGGCACAATAATCAATGGTCAAAAATGTAAGATTTTTAAAAGCCATAACTTGTAAAAAAAATACTAAATTTTAAGACAAATTAAAGTTGAAATAATAATAGAAATAAGAACAATAAAGCATAGTAATACAAACACTGGTATGATAGAATATGATGATGGCCCCAGGTCACTATCTCCAGGGGGCAGGAGAACCACTCAGATCCAGTTGATCCGGTTTGATGCTGTAGGCCAAACTGAGGACGGCGTAGAGCAGATCCATCGCGCCTGTGGCGCTCAGATCTAGTTTGAGGTAGAACAGCCACTGCAATCGACACTGTAGGCCACATAGAGGACGGCGCAGGGTTGGTCCCACCACCTTGATAGGCCCAACGGGGGCAGGACCAGGGCTGGCTATATATAGGCTGTATACCTGTATATCATCACACAGTCATTCATGACATCCACAGAGAGACAGGGACAGGGTTTAGACTAGGGATGCACCGAATGGGAAATTCTTGGCCGAAACCGATACCGAAAATAGGAAACAGTTGGCCGAAAACCGAATACCGAAAGGCCGAAAATGATTAATATATATATGTTTTTTTTTTTTTTTTTTTAGCTACCTGATTATGGCAAAAGACATGATTATGGCTAAACTTAACTTAAATAATATTAATAATCACTATTATGGGCCCATAAAACATTTATTCAGCACTTTTGAATGCATACATTAATTCCAGACTGTTAAGACTAAAAGACTACAACGATTGATGACGACTTCCTGTCCTCGCATTTCCATTTCCGGTTTAACGATACATTTTCAACAACAGATTGCTGCTAATTAAACACTTCAATTAAAACGGAGTAACGTTAACGTTATGTCGAGTTCATACGTGTAGTGTAGTATGAACTCGTCATAACGTTAACATTACTCAGTGTCCACTGTTGCTGCCACCGTTGCGTCGCAGATGGATGGTACACTGTTAGCTCCGTAGCTAATCCGCTCCTAGACTACTGATAGCAGTACCGTTAACGTCGGAGCTGATCAATACTCCGGTTTTTTCTAATTTAGTTTAGAACCGGGTTTCGGGGGGCATCCCTACTCCCAAGAGGAGTTAGTTATCACAGGCTGTAGAATGCAGGAAGAGCTGCCAAGCTGCTCACGTTACATGTTGCGCATGCTACCGGTATGTCTGTAGTCGCGTTTTGATGACGTCATCACAACAACACGTTATTTGACTTTCGGTCATATATTTTCGGTGCTAAAACCCTTTCGGCCGAAAGCCGAAAGAGCCTTTTTAACCATTTTCGGCCGATAATTTTCGGTAGCCGAATTTTCGGTGCATCCCTAGTTTAGACTTTAGAAGACAGACATCCTGACTATTTACATTTTACATTCTGTCATTTAGCTGACGCTTTTATCCAAAGCGACTTCAGTTATGTACGACAAGTCATCAGGATGGGCACGACTCTGATCAGCTGAGTAACAATGTTCATCAAAGTGCTACAGTGTAGGTTAGTATATTAGGACAAGTGCATGACAGTAAGGTTAGTTAGGGTTAGACTTTTATTTATTATTCTTTTCATTTCAGATAATGGTTGAAGAAATGTGTCTTTAGTCGACGGTGAAAGATTGGACAGGTTTCGGCTGTCCTAACTGTGGTGGGAAGTTCGTTCCACCATTGTGGGGCAAGGACTGAGAATAGGCGGCTTCTCCTTGATGACCCTCCCGGAGCTTGGATAGGAGTGGGTCTGAGGTGGCCAGAAGATGCAGAGCGTAGTGGTCTTGAGGGTGTGTAGTTAGAGACCATTGACCGGAGGTAGGCGGGAGCGGGTCCCTTTGCCGCACGATATGCCAGGTTGAGGGCCTTGAAGCGGATTTGTGCGGCAATGGGGAGCCAGGCCAGGTCCCTAAGAAGTGGGGTGACATGGGCTGACTTCGGTAGGTTTGAGATCAGGCGGGCCGCTGCGTTCTGAATGAGTTGAAGAGGCTTGGTGGCAGTGGCCGGGAGGCCAGCAAGCAGTGTGTTGCAGTAGTCGAGGCGGGAGATGACTGTTGATTGGACGAGGAGTTGGGTGGCTTCTTTTGTCAGGAAGGGGCGGATCCTTCTGAAGTTGCTCAGGAGGAATCTGCAGGTTCTGGTTGTTGCTGAGATGTGAGCGGAGAAGTTCAACAGGTCGTTGAGGACAACACCAAGGTTCTTGGCGGTCGGGGACACGGTCACAGCAGGTCGGTCAGGGGGGAGGATTTGGCCGGCAGGTGGAGCAATTCTGTTTTGCTTAGGTTCAGTTTGAGGTGGTTGGTCATCATCCAGGCGGAGATGTCAGACAGACAGGCAGAGATCTGCTCAGAGACGTGGATATCCGAGGGAGGAAAGGAGTGGAAGAGTTGACTATCATCGTCATAGCAATGATGCGAGAAGGCATGAGACGTGATAATGTTACCCAGATATTTAGTGTAGTGAGGGAGAAGAGAAGGGACCAAGCCCTGGGGGACACCTGTCCGCAGGGGGCGGGGGGCCGACAGGGTCCCTCTCCATAACACTTGGTAGGAGCGGTCCTTGAGGTATGATGTCAGCGCAGAGCCAGCCACTCCCATTCCTGCTACGGATGCGAGGAGGATCTGATGGTTGACTGTGTCGAAGGCAGCAGACAGGTCCAGGAGAATCAGGACAGAGGAGGGGCCTTTCACTTTTGCTAAATGGAGTGCCTCTGTGACCGCAATGAGGGTAGTCTCTGTGGAGTGACCAGTCCTGAAGCCTGACTGATTAGGGTCTAGGAGGTCATTCTGTAAGAGATAATCAGTAAGTTGTTTGGATACAGCACGTTCAAGTGTTTTAGACAGGAAGGAGAGAAGAGAGACAAGACGATAGTTATCTATGACGGTCGGTGGGGTTCATGGTTGGTATTTTTTGTGAGTGGTGTGACTCTGGCTTGTTTTAGGGAGGTGGGGACCACCCCCGAGTTGAGGAAGGAGTTGATGGTTGCAGTTAGAAATGGGATAATGTCTGGTGCTATGGTCTGGAGGAGTGGGGAGGGTAACTGGTCTACCTGGCATGTAGTGGGACGGTTCAGCGTTACCAGTGTCAGGGTCTCGGCGTCTGTAATGGAAGAGAAAGATGACAGAATGAAGGATGAGGTTCTCGATTCAGTATTTGGAATGGGTGGGGGTTGGGAGAAGGAGGTGCGGATGTTCTCTACTTTTTCTTCAAAGAAGATTGCAAAGTCTTCAGGACTGGGTGGGAAACGGCGGGCAGGTTTCTCCACGAGGGGACAGAGCTTGTCGAAGGAGATTGAGATGGCTGAGAGAAGGGTGGAGGTTGCCGTCTCTGGGGGGAGAGCAGAGAAGATGTCACTCAGAGGTAGAGCAGTCGAGCAGATAGTATGTCAGAGGAGAGGGTGGAGGGGGATAGGGATTGCAGGTTGCGTCTGACTGAGACGGTTTGAGTTGGAGTGGATGGTTTGGAGTTAAGCATGAGAGTTAGTGAGAAGGATATGAAGGAATGATCAGACACATGCAGGGGCATTACCGTGGTGTTAATGATGCTGGAGTTACGGGAGAATATGAGATCCAAGGAGTTGCCTGCTTTGTGAGTGGGAGTCGGGTCAAAGGATTGTAGGAGGGAGATGAGTCAGGCAGGTTGAAGTCACCCATTAGAAGGAGGGGGGTGCCGTATTCGGGTAAAGAGCTGAGAAGCATGTCCAGCTCATCTGGGAAATGATCGAGGGGACCTGGGGGGCAATATAGTGTAACAATGGTGAGTTTGAATGGTTTAGAGACAGATACTGCATGATATTAGAGAGAGGAGAGTGACAGAGTTAGAGGAGAGTGACAGAGTTGGAAGTGATATTGCGTTTGTGGAGGGAGAGGTCAGAAGACCAGTGCCTCCGCCGCGTCTGGACTCTGGAGGGTCGTGAAGTTATAGTGAGTAGATAAGGCTGCCGGTGTTGTAGAATTAGCTATGTTCCCATTAACTAACTACTAGCTATGTTCCCATCAGCTCTACCTTACTCTAGCATGTAAACTGAACTAACCATACTAAGCTAAGGGTCTGTCTCAGACCAGGTAAGATCAGGGTAGGCCGAAGGAGAGGGAGAAAAGATGGGTCTTCTTGAGCAAGGTTCTGACTCTTCTGCTCCTCTTCCTCTTCTTGTTTTACTGATTGCTCACGGTCTTCTTTAACTTTATCAAAGGCCTTTAATTTCGCCTGTTGGGTCCACACAGTGACTTTCGAAGTTCCTCCTTCCTCCAATGCAGCTTCGTCGATGGGTCTGAATCTGTGGTTTGTGTGTTTCTTCAAGGCCTGACACATCACACACACTGGCTGTTGATCGTCCAGACAAAAGAGCTTTCGTTTCTCACAATGCAAACTGCAGAGCACCTCAGATCCTGCTGAAGCTCTCTGACTTCCCTCCTCCAGAGCACCTCAGACCCTGCGGAAGCTCTCTGACTTCCCTCCTCCGGAGCACCTCAGACCCTGCTGAAGCTCTCTGACTTCCCTCCACCAGAGCACCTCAGACCCTGCTGAAGCTCTCTGACTTCCCTCCTCCAGAGCACCTCAGACCCTGCTGAAGCTCTCTGACTCCCCTCCTCCAGAGCACCTCAGACCCTGCTGAAGCTCTCTGACTTCCCTCCTCCAGAGCACCTCAGACCCTGCTGAAGCTCTCTGACTCCCCTCCTCCAGAGCACCTCAGACCCTGCTGAAGCTCTCTGACTCCCCTCCTCCAGAGCACCTCAGACCCTGCTGAAGCTCTCTGACTTCCCTCCTCCAGAGCACCTCAGACCCTGCTGAAGCTCTCTGACTCCCCTCCTCCAGAGCACCTCTCAGACCCTGCTGAAGCTCTCTGACTCCCCTCCTCCAGAGCACCTCAGACCCTGCTGAAGCCCTCTGACTCCCCTCCTCCGGAGCACCTCAGACCCTGCTGAAGCTCTCTGACTCCCCTCCTCCAGAGCACCTCAGACCCTGCTGAAGCTCTCTGACTTCCCTCCTGTAAGAAGGAGGTTAGGTTATTTTTACACCAAGCTAGCAGGTGATTCAAATCAAATCAAATCAAATTTATTTATAAGGCCCGACAACACACGTTAATGTCCCCATGGGCCGTACAGGTCTTCTTTAAACAAGTCAAGAAGAAAACATAACAATAAGTCAAGAACAGAACAAGAACACCATAAGGTCCAAAAAATTTAAGATAAATGCAAATAAATGAAAGAAAGAATGCAAGCACTCCCAGACATACCCCACGCGAAGGTAAGGAAAAACTCACTAAAACCTAACAATAGGGAAAAATGCTCCACAGGCAGTGTGGAGGAGAGAAACCTTAGAAGGGCCATTCAAGGGGGGATCTCCCTTCTTAGATGTCGGTGATAGTAGTGTTGCAGACTTACAGTTGGTAAGCATGCACTCAAGTGTGAAGTGAAACACAGATGAGTGCATGCAATAGCAACTGAACATTTTGAAAGATTAAAGATCTGATTCACCTGATTTGGATGTAAATACCCTCAAATTAAAGAAAGTTTAATTTCAAGTACATTGTGGTGGTGTACAGAGCCAAACATTTGCAAGTTGTGTCAATGTCCAAATATTTATGGACCCGACTGTACTATTATCAAGATAAAACTACAATACTTTTCACTTGACATACTGAATAATTTGTTAGATGAATCTTAATTGATTTAGACAACGAAATTGTGTCATGATTCCAGATATTAAAACATCCCACCATACTGATGGGCGTGAGTAATTGATTACTTGCAGCTATGAGAAAAATCTATCTTAAATTATTAATAGTTTTTATGGAAAGAAAATTTTAAAAATGTACATATTTGTTTCACATGTAGGCTATGTGTAAGATTATAACTGTTTGTTGGTTTCCTTTTTTTTCTACTTTTTCTCCCATTTTCTATTTTTCTCCCATCCCAATTTCGTATTGTCCAATTCTACCCTCCCCTGTCTCGAACGCTGTTAGGCCATGGCTCCCACAGGCCGGCTGCAATGTGGACGAAGCCTTGCATCACGTGTCCCCTCCGGTACACGAGGAGGCAGCCGTCGCATCTTTTCACCTGCACAGCGCAATCAATTCAATCATTGTGAATCGTTACCTGCAAAGTGGACATCCCTGTGCTTTCCCGTGTGACTGGTATATGCCTGCAGACAGGCTTTACAGGAGCTGTGAGTACATGGAAGAACAACAACAGGCTCTTTAAAGATGTCACGACACACAGGACAGGAGAAATATTCAGCTGAAGATAAGAAATGATTGAGAACCATGTAGTCCATTGAGATCAGCAGCAGGTTGATGTCCCATTGTCCCAGTGTGGTTCATTAGTCCCTCCTGTAGCCGCCAGTGTGTCCTCCTCTCAGTGGGAGTTGTGTGTCTCTTATCTCAGTGAAGAGAATGAAAACATACTGACATTTCATCCCTGTACTTTG
Organism: Notolepis coatsorum; assembly: GCF_963971535.1. Lineage (NCBI taxonomy): Eukaryota > Metazoa > Chordata > Actinopteri > Aulopiformes > Paralepididae > Notolepis > Notolepis coatsorum. The sequence continues at coordinate 130,317,171 of NC_140173.1, forward strand.
ACGAAGCAGTCGGATAAGAAGTGGAGCTTTGTCACATCACAAAATAGAAATACATTTACATGTTGTTGTTCCTTCCCTAAACCACCCATGGATATTAACGGAGCACTTCACCCAAAAATCACAATGTAATATCAATTACTCACCCTGTGATGCCTTGTATTCATGAAGATCTTGTTTTCGCCTCCATGGTGAACTTAGAATCCGAAAAATGGTAGAAATACTTGACGAATTGAAGTTAATAGAGATTTAGTTTAACAACAGCAAAGCTATTATGATAACATCCATTTACAAACTCACAACGTGTGCAGTATAATCTAACTAATTTATCCAGTGGTATGCTCAGTACCTCACGCATTTTCGCTAAAACCTTGCTAACAGGATGGAAAGAAATCCCAACCTAAGCATGCTATAAGTGTAAAAAAATGATCTCAAACCTACCGAAGTCGGCCCATGTCACCCCACTTCTTAGGGACCTGCACTGGCTCCCCATTGCTGCACGAATCCGCTTCAAGGCCCTCGACCTAGCATACCGTGCGGCAAAGGGAACCGCTCCCGCCTACCTCCGGTCAATGGTCTCTAACTACACACCCTCAAGACCCCTACGCTCTGCATCTTCTGGCCGCCTCAGACCTACTCCTATCCAAGCTCCGGGAGGGTCATCAAAGAGAAGTCGCCTATTCTCAGTCATTGCCCCACAATGGTGGAATGAACTACCCACCCCAGTTAGGACAGCCGAAACACGTCCAATCTTTCGCCGTTGACTAAAGACGCACTTCTTCAACCATTATCATTATCTGAATTAAAAAAAGAAAAAAAATCTAACCCTAACTAACCGTACTGTCATGCACTTGTCCTAATAAACTAACCTACACTGTAGCACTCAACACTTTGATGAACATTGTTGCTCAGCTGATAGAGTTGTGCCCTTCCTGATGACTTGTCGTACAGAACTTGTAAGTCGCTTTGGATAAAAGCGTCTGCTAAATGACTAAATGTAAATGTAAAATAGAAAATAGTCAATGAACACCAGACCTGGTCGAATGTGGGAGAAACGCATAGGAACAAGAAGTGACTTTGTCCTATTTGCACCAATAGTGACACGCGTGTGTTTGCTCCATAGAACAGAAGAGGGGTGCAAAGTTTTGTGTCATCTGGCCACATGGTAGCACTGTTCATAGAATCACATGATAGAGACATGCATGAGAGAGATATTAGTTTGCCAGTGCCTCACAACAAATATCACACCAATCGACCAGGTGGTGGCTTTATAATCAAAGGTAAAAATTTACAACTTTGACAAGACACAACTTGTAAACCGTAACACAAGACTTTGTACATTTCCAACTAGCCGTTTTCTGTCTGTAGGCTATACTGTAGGACGGTAGTGTCAAATGTTGCCTAGGCTGTTTCTGTCTGTAGGCTATATGTACAGTATATGCTGGAAAAATACTTGGAAGTACAGTTTGAGGTAGGTCTGAATGTACTTAATTTAGTATTTCCATTTTAGGGAACTCTTGGCCTATACTGTGACTCCACTACATTTCAAAGGAAATGTCTCACTAAAAGAATTAAAGTTAATAAAAATCATTGTGATCATCAGTTGATGAAAAAGATGCACTTGCAGTTGAAACCCGGCAACATTAAGAGAAATCAGATTACTGGAATTATTCCATCATAAGTATTTGTATATTTTGTCCCATCACTAGTCATAAACTTATAATCACTGTCTGGTAACTACAGTTGCTGAGTGTTCTTTCTCACGTAGCCTTAGGAGGCTAGTTTGTTTATTGAATCAGATGGAGAGTGAAATCAAGACGATCGATTCCACCGAGCTGTCGCCTTGGAGCTTCTTCTTCTCCTTTTCTTTTATTATCTTTGTCGTCGTGAGTATTTTATCACTAGATACTCAATGCTGGGTGCGTTGTGTAAAATGACATCAGTGGTCCTGGCACCGTGTCACTGCCTCCAGCTGTATTCCATAACAGTCAAAGTGACTCCCCTTCTCCGATGCCGCCGAATATGTCAACAAGCCAGATTTAGTTTTCCTCTTATTGCTAAAGGTCAGTCAGTGACACTGGGGGCCTCTGGGGATGCTGTGGTGCTGACATCACAGTCTGACCCCGCCCCCCATGCTGTGGTGCTGACATCACAGTCTGACCCCGCCCCCCCATGCTGAGGAGCTGACGTCACAGTCTGACCCCGCCCCCCCATGCTGAGGAGCTGACGTCACAGTCTGACCCCGCCCCCCATGCTGTGGTGCTGACATCACAGTCTGACCCCGCCCCCCCATGCTGAGGAGCTGACGTCACAGTCTGACCCCGCCCCCCCTGCTGAGGAGCTGACATCACAGTCTGACCCCGCCCCCCCTGCTGAGGAGCTGACATCACAGTCTGACCCCGCCCCCCCCATGCTGAGGAGCTGACGTCACAGTCTGACCCCGCCCCCCATGCTGAGGAGCTGACATCACAGTCTGACCCCGCCCCCCCCCTGCTGAGGAGCTGACATCACAGTCTGACCCCGCCCCCCCCATGCTGAGGAGCTGACGTCACAGTCTGACCCCGCCCCCCATGCTGAGGAGCTGACATCACAGTCTGACCCCGCCCCCCATGCTGAGGAGCTGACATCACAGTCTGACCCCGCCCCCCATGCTGAGGAGCTGACATCACAGTCTGACCCCGCCCCCCATGCTGTGGTGCTGACATCACAGTCTGACCCCGCCCCCCATGCTGTGGTGCTGACATCACAGTCTGACCCCGCCCCCCATGCTGAGGAGCTGACATCACAGTCTGACCCCGCCCCCCCTGCTGAAGTGGCAGGCAGTCCGCTCTGACACAGCAGGCTGACTGTGGTAGTCTGTCCGCCTCTTCAGCACAGTCATGGAAGCTTGATCCCTTAGACCAGGGGTGTCAAACTCATTTTCACAGAGGGCCACATCAGCATTATGGTTGCCCTCAAAGGGCCAAAGACAGTATAAATGTTAATGTGTGTAAAATAAATGTAGCTACTCATTTACATATTGTTAAACATGTTGTTTCTGTATTTATTACTTATTCAAGTTATACATATTGCATATGCATTTGCATAGATGTAAAAATATATGTTAGCTTATGTTATTTTAACAAATAATTTTAGTTTATCAGAACCCCATATTACTCCATCAATCAATGATCAAACCATTCAAGTAAATAACAAAGAAGAATATCAATACAAGCTATGACATTAAGTTTGTTCAAAACCTTTTTGTCACAGTCAAGAGGGGCAGAACTAACAACTGTGAGCTGCAAAGAACATGTGGGACAGATGTAGCAGATGTTACAAAAACAAATGGCTGCACACAACCTTGCAGAGGCCATACATCCAACTAATGGAAGATAGTTTAATTAACTTGAATTAACAGATTGCAGAATGGGTACAGTACAGTACAGCTCAATACACACAATTGTTAAGGGGATGCAGACCAGAGAAAGACTTTCGACTTGTTTACATCAGGGTCCCCCATTTTCAATTCGTAATGAAATTGCTATTATGTGTCTGCATGAACACACAACTGTAACTGTACTCAAAAATAACAAAATAAGGGTTGTCTCAGTTCACAACTATATTGGTCAAGTTTTGGGTGGGACTTGTTTGCGTCCCTACAGCTTCTTATTCAATTGAGCGAGATGCTCGGTTATGTCACACAGCCAGTTTGCATCTGACAGTTTAGACAATATTTCTTCAACCCTTTGTTACCTATTCCGCCTGGATCTTTTTTGTATATTGGGCTGTAAAATTGTCAAAGAATGTCTGAGGAGTAAGTGCTTTTGGCTTTTTTCCTTTGTTACTTCATCAATACCTCAGATGTTCAACATACATGTATGTGTAAGAATGTGTAATAACTAAGGCTGTCAAAGTTAAAGCTTTATTAACGCATTAACCCACAATTATTTTAACGCCGCTATTTTTTAATCCAAGATTAATGTTTAAAAAAAAAAAATCAAATGACGTGGCGGGCCACATTTGGCCCGCGGGCCATGAGTTTGACACCTATGCCTTAGACAATTGACTCACATCATTGGGCTGTTTTAACACAATCAGCTAGTCTACATGGTCAGTGGTCACCCTATAGAATTGACCGTGATCTCAAACCCAGCCCTCTTTTCTTGATCCTCCAATCACAAACTGTTGCTTCCGTCTGAGGGTTTTCTTGATTGGAGGATCAAGAAAAGAGTGCAGGGTTTGAGGGCCATTAGGATGGCTTGAGTCACACCTCTCAGATTATTTTGTCAGTAGCCCAATTGTTTGTTGTGATTTGCTTGGGGGGCACCAGGCGGGTGGGGTTCAGGTTCAGGTGGGGTTAAGCTGAAATGTAGGCCATGGAGAATATTACAATTATTCTACACTTTCTGACACTCATTGTGATAAAACCCAACTGTCTACCCCCCATGGAGGTCAAGTGTGTGTGTGTGTTTGTGCCAATTGTCTAAAAAGGGGCGTGGCAATGGGAGTGGCCTATCGCAAAAAGGTTGCAGCTATTGCAAATATGTGCTTGTTTTGCTGTGTCTTTTGTCTGGCCATAATATGAGAAGCTTAGCCCCAGCAGTGTGACAAAAGGGCCCCTCTCAACAGGGAAAAGATTACTATTCCTGCTAATCAGCTAAACAGTGATTAGGATTAAAGAAGATGGATTCTGTTGCTGTGTGGTGGCGGTGGTGGTGGTGGTGGCGGTGGAGAGCAAATTGTTGTTTCTCTCAGGGGGTCATTGTGTGTCAACTTGGCCTCGTCATCTGAAAATAGGTAGGCGACGATGCTTATGGAAGAAGGGGAGGAAAGGTTATGCGCCCCTAAAAGGAATTGTATCCTACAAATGTCCCACTGATTGAGTGTTATACTAACTACTGACGTGCCTACTATATAGGCTACACTAGAATGAAGGGTCCATTCAACCCAATTATGTGAAGTCGCTCAATTATCACCAGGGTCTCTCAGCCTCTCTGCTCCGCAGCGCTGCCTGTGTCGTTGTGTATTCATGGTGTGTTATGTGTTACTCTGGAATTCCACATTCTTGTATCTCACTAATTCTCGTGTTTAGGCCCCAGAGAGTGTGCACAGAAAATCCATTGTTGCCATGCCAAGTCTATATTGACCCTACAGTCTACAAAGCTCTTATTCAACCCCATGTTTTGTTCTCCAGGCTCCGTTTTGTATTAGCTCACAGCTTGTACAACTAGCCTACATCCGGCCTAGTCGTTGCACAGAAATGTAATGGATTTGGCCTCTCTCGCCAGGAAATAAGCTGATGCCGTTGTCCTGGTAGGTTAAAGCCTTACTCCCTGAGCCAGAACATGTACAGTATGACCTGTGAAATGAACAAAGGCTGAATGGCCCTACCTCTTTAATTTCGAAAGCATTAGCCTAAATATGACCTATAGGTCTAAATGTTACAACCTATTGCCGTAGAAGAATCATTTAGCTGGCGATTATAAAAAGATCCAGCTCTCTTGAGAAGCAAAAACAGACAAAGAAGATCTGTAATCAGCAGCATGTGAAATATTTAACACTGGCGTATGTGCTGGCAAGCGGATGAATGTAGGTAGAAGATAGATGTGTTTCTATGGCAACATAATAGGCTACTCTACTCAGGAGCGCGCGCGTGTGTGTGTGTGTGTGTGTGTGTGTGTGTGTGTGTGTGTGTGTGTGTGTGTGTGTGTGTGTGTGTGTGTGTGTGTGTGTGTGTGTGTGTGTGTGTGTGTGTGTGTGTGTGTGTGTGTGTGAGACACAGCGTCCTCTATGGAACACAGAGGAGGATGTGTCGCCTACTGTGAGTGCTCCCCTCCTCATAATAGAGAGGCTGCAGGCCAGAAAACACTGCTGTAGTGTTGTGCATCATTCACAGAAAGCAACCAAGAAAACCCCTAGAAGTGACATTCTGAGGGCAAAAGATAGTCATAGGATAGCGCTTTTTAGGGATGGGTACCGGTACCGGTACCTGTGAATCGATACCGGTACCCAACGGTACCTTTTTTCGGTACTTTAGTCTCAAGAAATTTAATTTACCTACCTCATTCGTAAAAAAAAAATCCAAACTTCAAATAACTACAATTTCGACAGTTTTCGGCTTGTCATTGCTCCGACTGCTTTGTTGTAGAATCAAGTCAAATCCTAGGTAAGCATATATTGTGCGTGTGAACGTTGACATGAAAAGAAAAAAGGGAAAAAAAAAGAAAAAAAAAGGAAAAAAATAATGAATAAAAAAGATTTTTTTTCTCACTTGATTCGATACTCGGTAATAATAATAATAATGGATTGGATTTATATAGCGCTCTTCGTGACACCCCAGAGACCCCAGAGCGCTTACAGAGTCCATTATTCGTTCATACACAGTCATACCGGTGGTGGTAAACTACAATTGCAGCCAGAGCTGCCCTGAGGCAGACTCACGGAAGCGTGGCGAATAATCATCGCCTACGGCCCCTCCGACCACCACCAACATTCATTCACATGCATACACATTCATACGAGGCAAGTAGGTTAAGTGTCTTGCCCAAGGACACAACGGCAGTGGGATGGACATGGGCTTGAGCGGGATTCGAACCACCAACCCTTCGATCATTGGACGACCCGCTCTAGTACCGACGTCTTTCGGTTCGGTACCTCAAAAGTACCGAATTCGGTACCCATCCCTTTATGAGCCACTTAGATTAGGCCTACCTCCTCCTACTTAGCTACCAAGATTACCTCCGTCACGATGATCAATATCACACAGCCTCTGTGTGCTGAGCTGGCATAGATGAAGAGCACCTTCTGTCACCGTCTCACCTAGGTGTAGGCAGGAGCGCTGCTTTGTGCCAACAGCCATTTGCTATTATTATATAAACGACTCTCTCGGCCAGCTGGGGGGGGCGCTCGCTGCTTGTGTGCTGCTATCTCCGCACAATAATGGACATTTCCACACCCTTCTTTTTAACTGTACGTTCTCTGTTATTTGCACCAGGAACCTGTGTGTTCTGGCAAAATCGCAATTGCATATAGTGTACATGCTGTAGTTTTGTTCTGCAATGACGCCTGTACTGATAGCTGCTCATTCTGCTCATCTGTATCCTCTCTGTACATACAGTACCAGTCCTTATGGTTGTGAGTGGGTTAACTGCACATACTGTATCATAACCAGTCCATTTGCATCATCTACACCTGTGTACACTGGCTTATAGATACATATACTTTACATGCAATGCTGCTGTAACAATGTATATCTGTCTTTCTGTCTGTGTCTGTCTGTCTGTCTGTCTGTCTGTCTGTCTGTCTGTCTGTCTGTCTGTCTGTCTGTCTGTCTGTCTGTCTGTCTGTCTGTCTGTCTGTCTGTCTGTCTGCCTGTCTGTCTGTCTGTCTGTCTGTCTGTCTGTCTGTCTGTCTGTCTGTCTGTCTGTCTGTCTGTCTGTCTGTCTGTCTGTCTATCTATCTATCTATCTATCTATCTATCTATCTATCTATCTATCTATCTATCTATCTATCTATCTATCTATCTATCTATCTCTTTTTCTCTATATATTATTTTTGTAACTCTGAAGTTGCTCAAAGTAACTGAAGTACTGAAGTAACTCTGCCCACCCTCCTGTTCCCACAGGAAACAAGTCCCAGGACAGAGGCATCTCAGAGATGGAGGAGCTCCCCGTCCCGCAGAGCATCAAGATCAGCAACATCACGTGTGACTCCTTCAAGATCTGCTGGGACATGGAGCCGCGCGGCAAGGAGCGCATCACACACTACTTCATTGACCTCAACAAGAAGGAGAACAAGAACTCCAACAAGTTCAAACACAAGGCAGGTCAATCATCACAGAGACGTTACTGACTGAGAGCTTTGCCGCCGACACTAGAAATAATAATGTAGAGGCGCGAGGATGTACCAGAAGAACCAGAGGATGTTGCTTAATTACACAGCAGTGTCTGAAATAGTTGAATGACGAGTAACATGTAACATTTAGAGCTTAAAAGAAATTAGCTTACCGTCTTCTCCAGAGAGAGACAAGAAGATATATACCAGTTTCCTCTCTGTGCGTTCAGTAGAAAGCTATCTGGCTGCATGTTAGCCTAGCTTAGCACAATGAATGGAAGCGGACATGACCGGTTAGCCTTCGGGGTAGACGTGTTAGTTGGACAATGCCTAGGCTAACCGGTCATGTCCGCTTCCATTCATTGTGCTAAGCTAGGCTAACGTGCAGCCAGATAGAGGAAACACGGGGAGGAAACTGGTATCTACCTTCTTGTCTCTCTCTGGAGAAGACGGTAAGCTAATTTCCCCAAATGTTGCCGTGTTCCTTTAAATAGGCCTAAAGCATACAGAACGACAACATAATGAGGAAAGTCCCAAGTGGCTTCATCAGCTAGTATGTATTATGCCCATATCATGATGTGTTTTGACTTCAAACAAAAACAGGTGTAAACGGCAGATAACCTTTTACTTTCTCCTTGAGTATAAACAACAACAACAAAAAAAGGACCATGCTGGTATTGTGATGAACCTACTTAACGGTAAATCCTGGTGGAGAAAACAAAGAGGCAGTCGTTTCATTGGACCAGAAAGGACGAGAGAGATTGGACCAGAAAGGACGAGAGAGAGAGAGAGAGAGAGAGAGAGAGAGAGAGAGAGAGAGAGAGAGAGAGAGAGAGAGAGAGAGAGAGAGAGAGAGAGAGAGAGAGAGAGAGAGAGAGAGAGAGAGAGAGAGAGAGAGAGAGAGAGAGAGAGAGAGAGAGAGATTTTATATGGAGCTACCAATCTGTTCACCCACCAGGGCATCATTTTGGTAGGTACGTTTCTTCTATATAATTCTGTGCTTTATCACCATAACATCCTAGACGGAAACGTTGCCTTTAATAAAAAGGGTGTTCATGACTCCTCAAGGATCACAAGGATTTTTACTCAGATGTGCAAGAAACTTATGATGACCTTGATGGACATTTTCTTAAAAGGTAAACAAAGAATTTGTTTTTAAATCTATAAAAAAGTAAGCTACGCTCATTAAAGCGGTTGAGGGTAATATAATATAAAATATGTGTGCAGAGTAGTAAATGGGGCAAAACTCTTATTTCAATTTACAGTGGCCATGATATATGATGATCCATAGCTCCCTGCAGTAACATACTCCTATCACACACACACACACACACACACACACACACACACACACACACACACACACACACACACACACACACACACACACACACACACACACACACTGCACTTCCTCTCCTATCACACACACACTGCACTTCCTCTCCTATCACACACACACACATACACACACACACACACACACACTGCACTTCCTCTCCTATCACACACACACTGCACTTCCTCTCCTATCACACACACACACACATACACACACACACACACACACACACACACACACACACTGCACTTCCTCTCCTATCACACACACACACACTGCACTTCCTCTCCTATCACACACACACACTGCACTTCCTCTCCTATCACACACACACACACACACACACACACACTGCACTTCCTCTCCTATCACACACACACACTGCACTTCCTCTTCTATCACACACACACACACACACACTGCACTTCCTCTCCTATCACACACACACACTGCACTTCCTCTTCTATCACACACACACACACACACGCACGCGCAGCGCGCGCTGCACTTCCTAAAAGCAATTTTATCAGCTTCCCGTCCCTCTCTCCCAACAGTCACTTCCTGGGTGTAGTGGAGCTCTCAACTCTGCGTGAAGGACCCCGTGTAATTATCTTTATCGTGGCCTGCTGGGACAGTGTTGGTGAATCAATGGACTGCTTCCATTGCTAGGCAGGTGCTTGTGTAATTCTCTCTCTCCTGCTAGGTCACACAGGGATTGGGTACATGGCTTTCTCGATGTGTGTGTGTGTGTGTGTGTGTGTGTGTGTGTGTGTGTGTGTGTGTGTGTGTGTGTGTGTGTGTGTGTGTGTGTGTGTGTGTGAAAATTACAGGGGTGTAACGATTGTCCAAATGAATGATGATTGTCAATTTGACTTTTGATTTTAACCTCTTAACAATTGCCCCCAAAAGTGGCCATTTAGTTTTAGTTTTGAGGACTGCATACTGTTTTTGCAAACCAAAATACTATACTTACTTATAGCACATGCATGAGCCTGGTCTTTTTTGAAAGATGACATTCTGAAGCTTCTGATACAATAAAGTAAATTCACTTTTAGTGCGAATGAAATAGAGTAACATAGGTCTGAACTTGGGTTGTAGAAAAACTTGTTACGTTTTCTGTAGTAGTAAATAGTCCAGAAGTAGTATTTTAAAAAAATGGGATGGCTGAAAAAACACCCTGGGTCCATAGCCATGTCCAAATTTCATAAAAATCCGTTCAGAAATTAGTGATTAGACGTGGTTTTGGTAAAAGGTGAGAGAGCTCAGAAAATGTTCTGACTTCAATGCATTCAACAGAGAATTCTCTTCCTGTTTTGGCTCGTGACTTTTCACCTAGATCCCTGATTCGCTCATTCCCACGTGGGGTACCATTGGAAAGCCGTACTCATTGGTTACAACACTGTCCAATAATCTTCGAGATCGCCAAATGATTGACGGAGGTAGAGGCTCGAGAGACGGGAGTGGTATTTGAAAAAATAAAAAGTCTGCTGTGTACTTCGGTGCACGCCTCACATATCGGCGTGTAACTCGATAACTGCTGAACCGCCTGAAACGGCTATCGACAGGCAACAAATAGGGCTTTAATTCGATATATATATATATTGTATTAAAGAATATGCACACCCGAGCTGCTAGAGGTCGCCAAAGTGCCGGTGGGAAAATCGTCCTCAAGAGAGCCCACATGTGGGCCGTTGCATGGTCACAGTTTGATACAATCTTCTATTTCCTTTTCTCACACTGTTGCTACTGGGAGTTCTGTCATGACATCCACTGCTTTGTGTCACAAGAGTAAAATACTATATCCTATGTAGATATTAGATATTATGAGATTCTCCAGCAGGGAAACTCAAAACATTTTCTGAAAACATTACAATTTTAGATTTTTTTTGTACTTAATTGTCATTTGTAATACACATTGTAAATTTTTTTTAATATGTCAATATATTACTTATTTCTCAAGTTTCTTTAATAGTTGTCATACAGAAGTACAGAATACTTTCATATACTTTCTATAACATAAAGTACAATATGTACCCTTTACCTGTGGATTAGTACTTTATTTACATATTTTAAGCATGATTGGGCTGGTTTCTTACAAGCCTAGTGAATGTACATGCCGGTGCCCATCTCCGGTTAAAAGCAGTCTATTAATGAAATATCTCTCTCTGCCTTCCACTCCACCCGCCCCACCCCCCCCTCCAGGACGTGCCCACTAAGCTGGTAGCCAAGGCAGTGCCGCTGCCCATGACGGTGCGAGGCCACTGGTTCCTGAGCCCGAGGACGGAGTACACAGTGGCTGTCCAGACAGCGTCCAAACAGCCGGACGGGGACTACGCCGTCTCCGAGTGGAGCGAGATCATCGAGTTCTGCACCGCCGGTGAGAGAAGAGAGGGGGAAAGAGAAGAAGATTAATAGTTAGGAAACACAGGCGCCAGGGAGAGAGAGAGAGGGAGAGGACCGGGTAGAGGACGGAGAGAAAGAAGGATGGAGGGAAAAAGGGTGTGGAGAGTGGGAGGGGGGAAACCAGGGAGTATAGGAGATGGTGGAACTACAGTGTATCAGGATGCAGAGGTCAGGGAGTCCAGCTAAGAGAGGGGGAGGGGAGGTGAGAGAACCCTGATGATGTGGAGACCGGGAGGGAGGGATCGATCGGTAGACAGAGGAGGGGTTGAGAGACGGAGGGGGGGGAGCGAAGGGGGGATAGGCGGTTGGGGGGAGAGAGGCGGAGCGACAGCGGATGATGAAGGAATAGAAGAGGGAGGGATCGACAGAGAGAGAGAGAGAGAGAGGAGAGGAGGCAAGAGGGGAGAGGAAATGGAGACGGCTGGGAGGCAGACTTGGATGGGAAAGGGCTGGAGAGAGATGAAGAAGTTTTGTTCAGTGATATCGATGTAATGTTATTTTGTCTTAAGTGGATAAAATGTGCTACTGAGTGCTGTATATAGTGGTGACATCACTCCCAACAGGGCATTGTTTCTGAGAAATGTTGCGCCTGGGCAGAGAGAGCCCTTGGGTGGAAAAGAATCCCAACCTGAGCATGGCCTAAGAGCAAAATGGCTGCCGTGTGAATATGGTCAGTAGAAAGGAATAGGAAGATAAAAAAAAATAATAAATAAATTATCTGAGATCTCTCAAAAGTGGACATCATCTCTCACATTAGGTAAACATTTGGTATTGTCTATACAAATAAAGTTTATTATTATTATTATTATTATTATTATTATTATTAATAGAGACTACCAATTAAATCCATAGCTTTCTTGTCCTTCTTTTTGTGTGTTCTGTATTATAGCTATGGAGACAATAGTATGGCTAATTTGACAGGGATTGTTTACAGTCCAAGAGTGACAAACCAGTTCATTTCTACATACTGTAATGTGTGAGCTATTACACGCTAAACATCGCCCCTTTCCAAAATAATCCAGTCTTTTTGCATAGATCGCGAGATATGACGCGTTAGGGGTCATCCCTATGTTCCCCGGGTCCTATGTTCCCCGGGTTCTATGTTCCCCGCTTTTTTTCTTCTTTTTTTCGAAAAAGGGTTCTATGTTCCCCCGTCCGCAAAAGGGTTTTATGTTCCCCGGGTCCTATGTTCCCCCTATGTTTCCCCGGTAGCGATAAAGACTCGCCCCAGGCTCGCCACAGCAGTGGATTTCAAAGATAGTCACTTTTATAGATAATTCATTTGTATCGCAACAGAGTCACGGATCTAGTCGGGCCACGTAGCATTATGTAGAGAAAAATCAAATACAATAAACAAGTGCAAATTAAAGAATTTAAAACGAAGTTTAGCCTATTAAATCGTTTTATAAGCGTTAGTTCTTATTTGCGGTCTGTGTGAGAAGCATCCATCTGCAGAACAGTCAGCCCAGCACTCTCAGTCCCCACGCTGTCAGGCCCCTCAGGAATTTGGGTCATGAGACCGTCACAGGCCACCAGACAATTCAGCCACCCACCCAATGGCTGAATTGCCAATGGCTGAATTGGAGTATTGCACTGTGCGGGATTGATTGATTGATTGAAAACTTTATTAACAGATTGCACAATGGGTACAGTACAGTACAGCTCAATACACACAATTGTTAAGGGGATGCAGACCAGAGAAAGACTTTCGTCTTGTTTACATCAGGGTCCCCCATTTTCAATTCATAATGACATTTATGACATACTCAATGCAGTACTGTTACATTTGTGACATACAGTAAATATATACAAGGGGGAGGGAACTGTACATTTATGATGAATTGAAAATGGGGGACCCTGATGTAAACAAGACGGAAGTCTTTCTCTGGTCTGCATCCCCTTAACAATTGTGTGTATTGAGCTGTACTGTACTGTACCCATTCTGCAATCTGTTAAATAAAGTTTAAATAAACGCATCGCGGATCTGCCCGCAGGAACGCCCTACCCAAAGCTGTAAAGGAATGTGAATCACTACCCACTTTCAAAAACACTCAAAGAACACCTACGGGAGACTGCAATTCGAAACTGGCCCCCACAAATGTCCTAACCCAGTTGTACAGTAAATGACCATGTATGGCTTTGTCAGTATTCCAATGTACAGTGTACAGTGTCCCCCACCCACCCCCTACTCAACCCACCCCCACCCACCTCCAATGTACAGTCCCCCCCCCCCCCCCCCCCACCCACCCACCCCACCCCACCTACCCAACCTCCTCCAATGTACAGTTTCTACGTCAAATGTATATACACTCTTTTCTGGACACTTTTTGTATCACAAACAGTACTGTATTTGCAAATCTGGTATGTCATAAATGTATAGATGTAGCAGTACTGTCTATCTGTATGTCATGTATGTCATATATATGTTATGATGAATTGAAAATGGGGGACCCTGATGTAAACAAGACGAAAGTCTTTCTCTGGTCTGCATCCCCTTAACAATTGTATGTATTGAGCTGTACTGTACTGTACCCATTCTGCAATCTGTTAATAAGGTTTTCAATCAATCAATCCCGCACAGTGCAATACTCCAATTCAGCCATTGGCAATTCAGCCATTGGGTGGGTGGCGCTGCTAAGCGGGCCTGTGGCGGTCTCGTGTCCCAAGTTCTGCAGATGGATGCTTCTCACACAGACCGCAAATAAGAACGAACGCTTATAAAACGATTTAATAGGCTAAACTTCATTTTAAATTCTTTAATTTACACTTGATTTTTCTCGACATGGCCCGACTAGATCCGTGACTCCGTTGCGATACAAATGAATTATCTATAAAAGTGACTATCTTTGAAATCCACTGCTGTGGCGAGCCTGGGGCGAGCCTTTATCGCTACCGGGGAAACATAGGGGGAACATAGGACCCGGGGAACATAGAACCCTTTTGCGGCTACCGGGGAACATAGGACCCGGGGAACATAGGACCCGGGGAACATAGAACCCTTTTGCGGACGGGGGAACATAGAACCATTAAAAAAATTAAAAACAGGGAACATAGAACCCGGGGAACATAGGACCCGGGGAACATAGACATGTTCCCACGCGTTATATGCATTATGCCGAGATCGTTCTGGTTGCTCGCCTGAAACCCCAAATACTTCCAAATCAAAGGTATATACCATATACATATGTGTCTTCTTCACAAAAGAAGGGAGGGGGGGGGGGGGGGGGGGCGTTTTAATCAGAAAATTGTTATGCGTATCATGTTTTAGGTCCGGTAAAATACGACACTGTGATCGGTACAGAAGCATGTTTTTTTTTTTATCCACTTTTTCTCCCATCCCAATTTCGTATCATCCAATTCAACCCTCCCCTGTCTCGAACGCTGTTTCTTGCCTCCCACAAGCCGGCTGCAATGTGGACGAAGCCATACATAGCACGAGTCCCCTCCGATACTCGAGGTGGCAGCCGTCGCATCTTTTCACCTGCGCGGCGCGATCTTTCAGCATCAGGGGTCTGCGCTTTGGAGGGGCGCCGCCCCCATCGCTTCTTGATTCTACTGCACAGGCGCACCAACCGACCTGTAGGAGTCGCTGTCCACAACGTCCGATCCCCACCCTTTTTTCCATCCCCCTAATACTGCCAATTGTATTAGTACGGACGACCAGCCAAACTGAAAACAATGTGGAGAGCTGGGTTCGAACCCCGCGTCTCCAGCATTGTTGGTGAGTGCCTTGCCCACTGCACCACCTAGCCGCCCTTACAGAAGCATGTTTTACGTAAAAAAAATACCAGCAGGTTACCTAAGATAGACCTTACCTCAGTCAGAAGATACTCCAAAATGAATAAATCCCAGTCGATCCCATGGCGATCGCAATTACTCGTGTATATTGGGCATGGCTACCATACGGGAAATAATAGCTCTGAGCACCAAATCTTCCACCGATTGCTATGTTGTGATCCACTCCTAGGCGGAAACAGCCAAAGGAAAGTCAGTACTGGAAGACAAGTGATATCCCCAGTTCAAAAGGTAGGCAATACTGCCACCTGGCAAGGTTCGATCGTCATTGCAATTCCAACATAGGCAGATGTGCCAAGGAGACCCAGGGAGCTTCGGCTGAGTGTATAGAACGGGGATCAAAGGAAAAATATCAAAGGATCCAAAACGAGTATACTCGTTTTTGGCGCTCAAGCGTTGACGACGAAACACGAGTATAGTCGTTTTTTGCGCAGAAAGTGTTAAGACAAAACGGATTATATAGATGATGATTATGGATGATAAGGTGCGTTTCCACCAGACTATGTTGGACTCAGCACTTCTGGTAAATCATAAAAATACTATAGTCAGCGGCTGGGTGGCGCAGCGGACATTGCACTCGTCACCAACGCAAGAGACACCGGTCGCGAATCCGGCTGTCAGCGTTGCCTCTGGCTTGGGCCGGCCGTCATACTGACTCAATTGGCAGTGTCAGCGGGAGGGGAGTCGATGGGTGGTAGTCTGGTCGTTGTAAACAGCGACTCCTACAGGTTGGTCAGGGGGCGCCTGCACAGCAAAGACAGGAAATGGCGGGGCAGTGTGAGCCTCCCACACGTTACACCTCGCCAATGAGAGTCTGTGCTGGCAGGTGAAAAGAAGTGACTGGCTGCCTCCACATGTATCGGACGGGACATGTGATGGGCTTCTATCCTCCCTATGACCGGCCAGTGGGGGGCACATGCGAGCAACGATCAGGACAGGGGAGGGACAATTGGCACAAGAGGAAAATTGGGATGGGAGAAAAATCACAGAAAAGGGAGGAGAAAAAGTAGGTAAAAATAAAAAAGACTATAGTCAAACCGGCCGATGAGGAAACCTCCGGCTCCGTGGCATAGTCTGGCCCGAGCAGACTATAGAAGAAGACAACGGATGAGGGCCACCTAACGTTATATGTATTGATCCTGTTCTGATCCAAGACAGAGGAGCGAGAGTGGAGTACCTTCTGACAAAGGTAACGTCTATTTTACGTCTATTTTACCGAACCCCATCATAAAACATGCTTTTGTAATGATCGCAGCATCGGAAAACGACCCCCCCCCTCTGTCCATTCACAATGAAGTTTGTGGGCTCAAATCAATGTAGGGCGTTCGTGAATCCAAAAATGTTGCCACATCCGAGGATTCTGTCATAGCGTCCTGGGAATTGTTCCATTATTCACTGTCTATGAAGCAAGTCCAGGAATTGTCCCTCAATGACATCACCGCTGTTGTCTTTTTCCCTCTGGTGTCTCAGTTTAAGGAGAAACTTCACAAATTAAAACTGAGCTGTACAATATTATATAAATAACAGATGTGAATTCTACTTTAAGAGTCTTCTGAACTGAGCTGCTAGTTAAGGTAGATTGGATAAGAGGATTTAAAGATCAGTCTCTAGACACTGACTCATATCAACCTAGGAATAAAACATGAAGTCGCAAAAAAGATGAAAGCATCTCTCAGAAAACATCTTCATGGATCCGTCAGTACAGACATCCATTTGATGTTGAATCCCGTCCTGAGCCCAGCAGTCAAAGACGCCACCCAAACAACTGCCCCTTTTCACTGCTCTGGTGAGGCAAGCGCTACCGGAGTCTCATGGCCAGTACAGAGAGACTCAGAAGGAGCTTCTACCCCCAGGCCACCAGGATGCTCAATGACTCTATGTAACACTAACCCATCCATCTACATTCACTGCACACACATCCACATGCACACACTCACTTTAAACAAACACTCACCTTAACACTCACTTTAGACACTTTAAAAACGTTTAACACTACACCATATTTTATGTATTTATTACAAAAATATTTGCACTACATCCATATGTCTTTTTAGCATTCAAATTTTGCATTTTTGTACCTCATTGTCTGCATTTCTACTTCATTGTACTTTAGGTTGTACTTTAGTTTGTATATTGTATGTTGTCTATTGTATATTTTTATAGTGTGTTGGGACTTTATTCCTCTTTGACTTTTTTTACTGTATGAAGCAGCACATTCTCAGGGGCTCATACAGAACCAGAATGTACATGTACTTTCTTCTTCTTTTTCTTTCGGCTTTTCCCGTCAGGGGTCGCCACAGCGGATCATCCGTTTCCATCTGTTTCTGTCCTCTGCGTCGTCCTCCGTCACTCCCGCTGCACGCATGTCCTCCTTCACTGTGTCCATAAACCTCCTCTTGGGCCTTCCCCTCCTCCTCTTTCCTGGCAGCTCCATCTCCAGCATCCTCCTCCCGATGTACCCCACCTCCCTCCTCCGCACATGTCCAAACCATCTCAGTCTTGCTTCTCTCACTTTCTGCCCGAACTGCTCAACATGGGCCGTTCCTCTGATGTAGACATTTTGTCGATTTTGTCCAACCTTGTTACTCCCAGAGAGAACCTTAACATCTTCATCTCTGCCACCTCCAGCTCCGCCACCTGCTTGTTGGTCAGCACCAGTTTCTAGACCATACAGCATAGCTGGTCTCACTACCGTGCTGTAGACCTTTCCCTTTACTCTTGCTGGTACCCTTCTATCGCAGATCACCCCTGTCATCCTTCTCCACCCGCACCACCCGGCCTGCACTCTCTTCTTCACCTCCCTACCACAGTCCCCATTACTTTGGACTGTTGACCCCAAGTACTTAAACTCGTCCACTTTTGGTACCTCTACTCCTTGCATCATCACCACCCCTCCGTCTTCCTTCCCATTCACACACATATACTCGGTCTTGCTTCTGCTCACCATCATCCCCCTTCTCTCCAGTGCATGCCTCCACTTCTCCAGGTTCTCTTCCACCTGCTCCCTGCTCTCACTACAGATCGCGATGTCATCTGCGAACATCATGGTCCACGGGGACTCCTGCCTGACCTCGTCTGTCAGCCTGTCCATCACTACTGCAAATAAGAAAGGACTGAGGGCCGACCCTTGGTGCAATCCTACCCCGACCTTGAACCCTTCCGTCACTCCCACTGCACACCTCACCACAGTCGCACTGCCCTCATACATGTCCTGTACTACCCTCACAAACTTTTCAGCTACTCCTGACTTTCTCATACAGTACCACACCTCCTCTCTTGGTACCCTGTCATACGCCTTCTCTAGGTCTACAAAGACGCAATGCAGCTCCTTCTGGCCTTCTCTATACTTCTCCATTAACATTCTAAGGGCGAACAATGCGTTTGTCATGCTTTTCCCTGGCATGAACCCATACTGCTGCTCACTAATCCTCACCTCTCCTCTTAGCCTCCACTATCCTTTCCCATAGCTTCATGCTGTGGCTGATCAGCTTTATTCCCCTGTAGTTGCTGCAACTCTGTGCGTCTCCCTTATTCTTAAAAATCGGCACTAGCACACTTTGCCTCCACTCCTCTGGCATTTTCTCGTTTTCCAAGATGTTGTTGAACAATCTTGTTAGAAAAACCACTGCCATCTCGCCTAGGCATCTCCAGGCCTCCGTTGGTATGTCATCTGGGCCTACCACCTTCCCACTCTTCATCCTCTTCAAAGCTGCCCTCACTTCCTCCTTACTGATCTGTTGCACTTCCTGGTTCACTGCCTCCACACTGTCCATCCTCCTCTCTCTCTCATTTTCCTCATTCATCAGCTCTTCAAAGTACTCCTTCCACCTTCTCACCACACTGTCCTCGCTGGTCAGCACCTTGCCCTCCTTATCCTTTATCACTCTGACCTGCTGTATATCCTTCCCTGCCTGGTTCCTCAGCCTAGCCAGCCTATATAGGTCCTTTTCTCCTTCCTTAGTGTCCAACCTCTCATACAGTTCGCTGAATGCTCTTTCCTTCGCCTTTGCCACCTCTCTCTTCGCCTCCCGCCGTCTCTCCATGTATGCCTGTCTACTCTCTTCATCCCTCAGTCTGTCCCATACTTTATACGTGACAAATAAAACAAAACTTGACTCACTCACTCACTCACCTACTCGTACATCTTATTCGACTGTATTCTACTAATGACAACGTTGTGTCATGTATCTTTCCACTGTGTGTGTTTTATATGTATATGTATAAGTCTAATGCTGGTGTGTGTGTGTGTGTGTGTGTGTGTGTTTGCAGATTACTCCCCGGTGCATCTAACTCAACTACTGGAAAAGGCAGAAGTCATTGCTGGGCGGATGCTGCGTTTCTCAGTCTTCTATAGGAACCAGAACAAAGAGTACTTTGACCGGGCCAGGTAGGCAGTTCTGTTTCTCAGCCTTCTATAGGAACCAGAACAAAGAGTACTTTGACCAGGCCAGGTAGGCAGTTCTGTTTCTCAGCCTTCTATAGGAACCAGAACAAAGAGTACTTTGACCAGGCCAGGTAGGCAGTTATGTTACCTACTTCTACTCACAACCAGGAGAGATGTTTACCTAAAGACCTACAACTAGAAGACATATCATTGGGGGTTGTAGTTTACGAGCCTCATACCTAAAGAGAGCCCTAAATCGTGTGTCATAATCTGTGACTTAATATCCTATCCTGTGGAATGTAGTTTGTTTGTGCTTTCCCCCAGTTTATCAATCAATCCATCCATCCATCCATCCATCAATCAATCAATCAATCAATCAATCAATCAATAGGGGAGCTGAAGTTATTGATTTCAGAGGATGCTTGTTGTCATTGTTCTCAGGAGGTCATGATTTGATTTGATTTGATGTTTTTTATTTTCGTGTCTTACATACAGGTGTATGCCCAGCCCATAATGGGCTTACAAGACACATAACAATAAGTATATAATAATATACTTGACCAATTACTTGACAAATGACATATAGACCAGGATGGCCACAAGAACAAGAAAATACAAGAAAATACAATAAAACGTAATATAACACAAGCTGTACGCAATGTATATAAACAAAGAAACAAGAGGAATTCAAATACAATTATATAGGATATAGTGTGTTTTGTCTCAAGTGCCATGCTTTCTCCAAAAAATCCTGCAAAACTGAAGATGTCCTCCACAAAGAAACAACTCAACATACAACTCTCAAAACTGCCAAAACAAATCCGGATTTACAATTTGAATTTTCTCAAATAAAGCCCTCCTCAAAGCGGTGTACAAAGGGCAATAAAAAAACAAAATGATATTCATCCTCCACCACTCCCGGATCACATAGAACACACAACCGCTCCTCCTCAGGTTTACCTTGGAATCTACCCACTTCCACAGCCAATGGCAGCGTGCCAGACCTCAACTGGGCACACAGAGACCTCCGTCTTCTCTTTAAGTTTAACATTACATAAGGTTCAGTAAAATACAAATTTTTAATTACAACGTGTCATAACGTTGTAACATCAGCATCTGGGGGCGACTCCCTTGGAACGCTTTGATGTCACTCATCTGATGTTGGTCTGAGCCCCAAGCTGTGCAGTACTTCACATGGAAGTAATGACACCACGCTTCAGTGCTGCAACGCCATATGTTCAAATGCAACAATGTGGTGGTGTTCATATGCACAGCGACAGCTATGCGGTAATGTGATGATATGATTCTGGCCGTGCATTGAAATGTGTTGAAACACAACAGCCGCGCTATTCAATTATAGTCATTGATGCTCCTGAAAACCAATTGCCAATTGTATTTTTTCATTGTTCAACGGATTGTAGTGTATCTGTGATACTTAAGCTCTGCCCGTGTCTATGTGTTTATGACTGAATGCACGTACAAATACAGCTGTTTGTAGCCAATCTCTGCATTTGATATGTGTGTAGGGAGATGCAGGAGCAACAGGAGAGCGCTATTGCACAAAAACATCTTGATTAGGAAGCTTAGGATTAACTCCATAAATCCATAAAACCGGCTCCTTTCCAGCCAACTGCACCGAATGTAATCTCCTAGCGGAGCTACAGTATTATGGCCCTAGTTTAGTTATGTCCGGGAAATTCTTGTACTTATATAACGTAGCCTAAGCACGTACATATTTCATTTTCCATTTCTTCCCAGAGGAACGGTTGGGAAACATCAAGCTTGCATTCTAAATGCTGAAGTGCAGACTCCTCGCTCCCCCCCCCCCCCCCCCTTCATCTCCACATAGTTGCCCGTCTCCTCTGTGGTTTCTTACATTGGACCAAAAGCCTGGTGTGATTTCTCCAGACAATAGCAGACCAACAAAGCCGCTGTACGATGACGAGTGTGGATGTAAAGGAATGAAAAACGTGTGATGTTAGTGTAGTGTTGGTGATGCCTATTTCTAAAGGAACACGCCAACATTTGGTGAAATTCCCTTATCGTCTTCTCCAGAGAGAGACAAGAAGATGGATACCAGTTTATAGCCTAGGCATTGTCCAACTAACACCTCTCCCCCGAAGGCTAACCGGCACTGTCCGCTTCCATTCATTGTGCTAAGCTAGGCTAACGTGCAGCCTTTCTACTGAACGCACAGAGGAAACTGGTATCTATCTTCTTGTCTCTCTCTCTGGAGAAGACGGTAAGCTAATTTCCCAAAATGTTGGCGTGTTCCTTTAATTGTTTACTCAAGTGGTAGTTATGTTCTGCATAATTTCTCTCTGCTGACAGGGGTGGCTTCCGCCTCCGTCCCCCCACCCTCTATTCTCGCCTCCTAGAAGAAATGCTTACTTCTTACTATAAGACACACCACTACTGAGCTTCCCTTTGTTCCTCCACTGACCTGCAGCGTTTACAGCGGATTGCGATTCTAGTGTGTCTGTCAAGTAGCCCCCCCCCCCCTGGTGGAGAATAACAGTGATGACGTTCATGCTGTAATATGCTCCATGACCTGGGCGGGGGCTGAATAATTCCATAATGATCGCAACAGAGAGATAATTATGGTAATAATGACAACCTTTGATGTGGCAGCAGTGTAATTACATTTCATAATTGAACCTCTGCATCTGGGCTTCACATGGTTGGGAGGCAGCGGAGCAGTCGCCAGGAGCATGCGCTGTAGGCCGACATCTATATTATTCTACAGTTGGAACCGAGGGAGCTTTCTAAACACTGGAATAATATAATAATTATGTCTGTTTATTATCGAGCAATTATCTCTATCTATCTAAATTAAGTCCATTTTAGGAAATTCACTGGCTGTCTATAGCCAAAGGAACATTTCAGGCAACACTATTCTGTCGGTACCTAATACATACAAACAACATTTTCTCCCCCAGAATGAAATGAAATGAAATGAAATTCATTTGTATAGCCCGAAATCACAACAAATTGCCCCCATGGGCTTCACGGATCAACACAAACCACCATAAAATCCACAATTTTGCAACACCCCCAGACTTTCCCCAATGAAGACGAGGAGCAACACACACACACACACACACACACACACACACACACACACACACACACACACACACACACACACACACACACACACACACACACACACACATATACATACAAGTGTAACGGATGGTATCGTGGAGCGCAGTCAAGAAGGGCTGGGGTGAGTAGCGGTGCTATGGGTTAAACTCACTCTCACATCCTCAAAAGACACATAGACCCAGCATTTAGAAGTGGATTCACCTCTTGGTATAGCGGTCTGTGTTGCTGCCTGCGGTGTGGGAGACCGGGGTTCGACTCCCACTCGGGGCATCGAAGTTTGAGGTGACGTTGTCACAACCGCTACACATACATACATACATAGTAGCAATAGTATCTAAAGTATAGTAGTAAAGTAAAGTAGTATCTAAAAAGTATATATTCTCTTCTTATAAGAACATTTAAAAAAAATTATAATAATAGAACTAAGAACAAAAGCATAGGAATACAAGCGCTGGTATGAAAAACAAGATGATGGCTCAAGGTCGCTCTCCCCAGGGGGCAGGAGAACCACTCAGATCCAGTTGAAGTAGAGCGGGCATCATGGTTAGACGCTGTAGGTCAACTGAGGACGGCGTAGAGCAGATCCATCGCGCCTGAGGTGTCGGATCCAGTTTGAGGTAGAACAGCCACTGCAATCGACACTGTTGGCCACAACGAGGATGGCGCAGGGAAGAACACACCACCTTGACAGGCCCAATGGGGGCAGGACCAGGATTGGCTGTATATAGGCTGTGTACCTGTATATCATCACACATCCACTCACAGAGAGACGGACAGGGGTTAGAACTAGAGCTCCCATGTCTACCTATCGCGATCCGACATGGGAGCAATAAACAGACATCCTGACTAAACTACCGGTAACCATACTAAGCTAACGGTATGTCCCCGACCAGGTGAGATCAGGGTAGGCTGAAGGAGAGAGAGAAAAGATGGTTCTTGAGCGAGGATATCAAAACGTCGACAGAGCAGGCGCCGGCGGATTTCTTTTTTACCCTAGGGATCGATAGGAGCCCCGCATTTTGTGAACGCACAAGCGAGCGAGGGGGCAAGTATCGTGTAATGAGATCGGATAGATAGAGCGGTGTGAGCCCATACATTTTTTTTAAGTAGCATCACATTAAAGTCAGATCTGGCCTCGATGGGAAGCCAGTATAGGGAGGACAGAATGGGTGTGATATGATATATCATCATATCACACCCATAGTTTTAGTTAGTATGAAAGAGCCCATAGCCTACTATTCTCTGGTAACAGGTAGTCAGTCTCAGTCCTTCTCTCTCTCTCCAGGGAGGCGGAGAACCGGATGCTGCCCTCGGTGAAGGACAACAGCGGCAGCCACGGCTCTCCCATCAGCGGCAAGCTCGAGGGCCTGTTCTTCAGCTGCAACACGGAGTTCAACACGGGCAAGGTCCCCCAGGACTCCCCCTATGGCCGCGTGCGCTTCCAGGTGGCGGCCGAGGCGCTCTTCAACCCCAAAACGAACCTCTACTTCGGGGACTTCTACTGCATGTACACGGCCTACCACTACGTCATCCTGGTGCTGGCGCCGCAGGGCTCCGCGGGGGACGAGTTCTGCAAGCAGAGGCTCCCCGCCCTGGACATCGCCGACAACCGCTTCCTCACCTGCACGCGGGACGAGGAGGGCGGCGGCGAGGGGCTGGTGTTCCACCACGCGCAGGACGTGATCCTGGAGGTGATCCACACGGAGGCCGTGGACCTGGCGCTGGGCACGGTGGCCGAGATCAGCGGACACCAGCTGATGAGCATGTCTACCGTCAACGCCAAGAAGGACCCCAGCTGCAAGACCTGCAACATCAGCGTGGGACGCTAAGGAGGGCCGGGAGGAGGGACTAGAGGGGACTGACCTCAATACACACACATGGAGCGTATACGGTACACACATTTACACACACACACACGCACACACACACACGCGCACACACACAGATTTTGCAGACACTAAAACACACAGATAGACATATGCATATCTCTTGTTGTTACACACCTCTGTATCCTTAATGGACCATCACCCCGGAAGAAAAGTGTAGAGAGAAACAATGTGAGCAAGATACAAACACAGAAATAGACACACACACACATACACACATACACAGGCACACAAACATACATACACAGGCACACACGCATCCTCTCTAGGACTACCCCAAATCTCCATGCAACCATTCCTATAAGATTATCACTGAAGGGAGGGGCCGTCACCTCCATAGAGATCTGTAACTCAACCATGGGACCCCAGCACCCTCCATCCATCCATCCCATCCCAACCCATCCCAACCCATCCATCCATCCAGACACCCAGCTAGCCAACACTGAACCCTTTAAACTGTCCTAACCAAACATGGAGCACCCCACCACCCTGCATGTGTTCATACATAGCATCTTCTTTTTCTTCTCTTCGATCGCCACTCCTATTGGTTTATTAATTAGCCACCCCTCTCTCTCTCAATGACCTTTAAGCTGTTCCGGCTGATATTCTGTTGTTCAACTGCTGTCCTCCACGTGGACAGGTGCTTGTGTTCTCGTTAGTTTTTATTTTTTATTTTTTTTACCGTCTGTCTGTCTGCCTTTCTGGACGAGGAGGTTCCCTGGTGTCATTTCAGAGAGAGAGCAGACGTATTTTTAAGTTTGACTTTATCTCCCACTAGTGGCAGAGACTGGTACTACAATATCCTAGGGCTGCAGCAGCGTTGTCAGTCATCTTTCTTTATGCCAAAGGTGTGTGAACTGTGAACTAACCACTCGTCGAGCCGAGTCTGAAGCAAGGACTATAGGTGACATTTAAAAGCATGATGCCGTTCTGTGCAGCATGAGTCAGTTCCTCTACCATAGATAACCTTCTGCACCCCTGTTCTAATTTATTGTAGTTTTTAAGGAAGGAAGGAAGGAAAGACAGAAAGTAGAACCATAAACTGTGTTTAGCAGAGTAAATGTGAAAAAATATTTATTTTTTATTGATATATATATATTAAAAAAATATATAAACCAGAAGTGCACAATGTTAAAAGCTCTGTCCATTGTCAAGAATGGAATTTAGGGGGGGGGGGGGGGGGTGACATCGTACAAGCAAAACAGGTGGAGACGGATCTGAAATAACTTGCACACTACTATGTCAACATTCACAACATATTTTTCCAAGGTCAATGTTTTAACATGAATTGTCACAATTACTCATATCGACTATGGAATTCGTATTTGCATATCATAGCACAATGTAGGACTAAAAACAAAAAAAAACATGCACAAACATTCTACAGGATTGTCGGGGGTTGTGTATTATCTAAAATGACACGTCCCTCTTGCCAAGATAGCACTTTTTAAAAAGAAAACGAGGAAATAGCAAGTAATAAAGTGCCATAAAATACATAAGCTTAGAAACTGTTCATGTGTAACCAACATCAACTTGGTTATTACTAGAGTATATCTTTGTTATAATCCTTCCCTCCTTGAGATGCACGGTACTGGTGCTACATACAGTACACTTGCTGCATCAGGTTTATAACAGGATGTCATAACGTGTCACAAATGACAAGGGATGTTGTTTTTAGGGACCTGCTGTTGCCCAGCAACCTTTTCGGGAGCGTCATTTGCCATCTCTACTATTTTTAAAGTGCATCGACATTCATAAGCATGGCATGAAATGAAACCAGGACTGCTGGCTTCTTAAACCTGAAGATGTGTTTTGAAATCACTTTGTTAGGAGATTAAAAAAAGTTTAAAAAAAAAAGCTCTCTTTCCAAAATAAAAGTCCCACTGTGAGATATTTTTCTTTGGAATCTGTGAGAGAATCTCAACCTGCAGTCTCAAATGGTTGAGTCCTGTTGTTTACTGAGCAGAGCTTCAAGGAGGCGGAGCTTGGCTTTGAGGTTCTTGTACTGGCAGTACTCTTCTGCCATTGGTCCACGGTCCTCCTTTTGGCAAATCCTTAAAAAAAAAGAAAAGAAAGAAACAGAAAGGGGAGAAGATATAAAGTAAAAGCTAAACTTTTTTCATTTCCTGTTAAACTGCAGCAGCTTTCATAACTGGTCACTAGTCCCTGTGTTGCCTTACTCCGATAGCATTGTACGGTGAGTATTGTAATAAAAAAAAACATTGTATTTTACTTTGAAGAACCGCTAACATGTACAGTACGGAAAAATGTGTACAGTTCAGAGAGCAGTTGTCTATCTCTTTCTCTCTCTCCTGAGTACTTGTGTGTTGTTGTATTAATGTGCAGTGAGTGTGCATCACGCCGTCGTTCCATTACGTTGGGATTCCCTTTTTTTTTTTTTTTGTGGATGTTTTTTTCTTTTGTTTTTCACAAGGCATTGTTGAACTATGAAAACCAAATGTTCCAAGTTTATTAAAAGATGAAATAAAACGCAAAAGAAAGGTTGTGTCGTTTGTGTGTGTTTGTGTGTGCGTCTTGATGCGTTAACTATCTTCACCTGCCGGTCTGAGAGTAGAAGTGGTCCTCGAACTCACGGAGCGCTTGGCGATGCCTCCGCTTCTCCGTCCGCGTCGTCCTCAGCTGGTCCTGGAGCTCTGGCCTGTGGGACGACAGTCCCAACGCAGTGAGGAGGAGACATTCAGGACATTTGTCAAAGGTTCAGCAAAGTGATTCCTCCCATGACTGCACACGCTGCTCCTCCTAAGCATTGTGATTTGTGATTTTCTCTGTGGCTTCTGAGCAAAGTGACTATTAACCACGATCAATCTACAAGAAACCCATGGTTCTCCTCCCAAGCTCGTAAAGCAGTCCTTGAGCAAGACACTTCACCCCTAACTGCTCGCGATGAGCAGGTTGGCACCTTGCATGGTCGCCTACGCGGTCGGTGTGTGAGTGAATGGGTGAATGTGAGGCATAAGCTGTAAAGCGCATTTGGATGGAAGCACTATATAAATGCAGTCCATTTACCATTTAGTTGCACATGTAAAAGTAACACAGTCACAGTTGGTTGTTAGTGTTTGTTTTTTTTATCTACTTTTTCTCCCATTTTTCTATTTTTTTCTCCCATCCCAATTTCGTATCGTCCAATTCTACCCTCCCCTGTCTCGAACGCTGCTAGGCCATGCCTCCCACAAGCCGGCTGCAATGTGGACGAAGCCTTGCATCACGTGTCCCCTCCGGTACTCGAGGAAGCAGCCGTCGCATCTTTTCACCTGAACAGCGAGATCTCTCAGCGGCGGGGGTCTGCGTGGGAGGCTCACGCCGCCCCCGTCGCTTCCTGATTCTGCTGCGCAGGCGCACCAACCGACCTGTAGGAGTCGCTGTCCACAACGTCCGATCCCCACCCATCAGCTTCCCACCCCCTAATACTGCCAATTGTATTAGTATGAACGACCAGCCAAGCTGATAGCAATGCGGAGAGCTGGGCTCGAACCCAGCGTCTCCTGCATTGGTGGCGAGCGCCTTGCCCACTACACCACCTAGCCGCCCCAGTTGGTTGTTAGTGTTACAACCTTGTTTCAACTTGTTTCCTGGTTTAAACAAACGACAAAAGAAATCTTATGATCAAGATAATTGTGGGTCGCTATATGTTGCACAGTAGATGTACTGTGGCTGGCTAATGTTAATTCAATGTTAATAATGTTCATCTGTCCGAGGCTACAGCCAGAGAGAAAACACACTAGTGTAACCAGACTGTAGCGCAGCTCACTGTGACGAGCGTGACACTCACACACTGCCAGAGTGGTGTATTATACACAATACCTGGAAGACTCGTGTAGCGTTGCCAAAGTGATGACCAGGGGCTGGAAACCTTTGACCTCCTCCAGTGGGGACACCAGCGTGTCCGGCGCCACCTCCTGGAAGGGCAGGAGCAGGGACTCATCCCAGGACACACACAGATGATCATGTGACCCGACCGTATGAGTGCGGGGCCGTTGCCCGGGGCTTCGCTGTTGGACGTACTCTTCGTCGGAACCCTCCTCTTCCTCCTACACATGCGCACACAGAGAGAGAGAGAGAGAGAGAGAGACTGTGAGTCATTAAAGCCATCAGACCCTAAGTCTATAGAACTGGGATAGGCGGTGTACGTTTTTCCTGTGTGTGTGTGTGTGTGTGTGTGTGTGTGTGTGTGTGTGTGTGTGTGTGTGTGTGTGTGTGTGTGTGTGTGTGTGTGTGTGTGAGATGTCCCCAGGCCCATGTGTAATAGGTCATTTATATCCTACCCCTGTGTGTGTGTGTGTGTGTGTGTGTGTGTGTGTGTGTGTGTGTGTGTGTGTGTGTGTGTGTGTGTGTGTGTGTGTGTGTGTGTGTGTGTGTATGTGTGTGTGTGTGTGTACACTTACAATGGTAGTGATGAGTGGGGCGGTGGTAGAAGCAAGCAGCAGCTGTTTGAGGAGACGGTAGCGGTCGTAAAAAGGCTTCATCAGCATCCGCTCCTGTCTGGTGCTCTGATCACACACACACACACACACATGCACACGCACACGCACCCAGACACACAGAAGACTATTACTGATTCAGGAGATACTACTAAACAAATGAAGAGAAACGACCACAATCAAGGTTGTGGAGAAAATAAACTAAATGAATAAGAGGAGAGTGTTACCGGACGTCCATGCAGGCTCTCAAAAGAGAGAAGACACTTCTGCAGGCTGGTCTTCTCCAGAGACTTCTGGGACTGAGACATCTCCTGGAGTGGAGACACACGCTGCACAAATTCACTCGCAGCCCTCAAACTCCACATATACTGGAGCAGCAACGCTAACCGTCAACCAGTGTGTTTGCCACACAGTGAAGAAAGTAACGGTCAGCGACTGCACAATCTGTTTTATTTTTTCCAATTATTTTATTTGGAGCGCCTATGTAATTATGCATACATAAAGGTGTATGGACTCTTGGGAGGAATAGCTCAATAGACACTTGGGCAAGGATGGTCATGGAGAAAATAGTCTATGAACAGGTCGAAAAGTACTTGGCGGAAAAAAATCTAATCTACGAATTCCAATCTGGCTTCAGAACATCCCACTCCACTGACACATGCCTTCTCTATTTGAACGACCACATCAAACAAGAGGTGGACGCGGGCAAATACTGCGGCATGGTCATGCTGGACCTACAAAAGGCCTTCAGCACTGTCAATCACACCATTCTGATTGACAAGCTAAAAGCTATTGGTTTTGATAGCTTATCAGTGAGCTGGATGCAATCCTACCTGGAGGGGAGAGAACAGATGGTAGAGGTAAACGGTACTCTATCCCCCCCCCTCACAGTGAGCTGTGGTGTTCCACAAGGAAGCATACTAGGACCGCTACTCTTCCTAATTTATGCAAATGACATGTCGTCAGCCTGTGACTGCAACTTGTTCCTGTTTGCGGACGACTCAGCCCTGCTGGTCTCTGACAAGAACAAATTGCAGGTTGAAAAAACCCTCAGCACGGAACTAGGCAAAATCTGCATATGGCTTGCTGATAACAAACTATCATTACACATGGGCAAAACAGAGTCCATTCTCTTCGGTTCAAATAACAAACTCAGCAAGACAAGACCGACGGATTCTCAGTTACAGTGGGTGACAATATTGTCACAAGGAAAGACGAAATTACCTACCTGGGTTCCATCCTAGAGGCAAATCTTTCCTGTAACAAAATGGCATCCAAAAAAAAGTCAACCAACGAACTAGATTCTTGTACCGGATCTCCTCTCTGGTAAACAAGAATACCCTGAAGACTCTGGCAGGAGCACTCATTCAAGGGTACTACGACTATGCGTGCACCTCATGGTACCAAAGCACCTCAAAGGCGCTTAAAACAAAATTACAAACATCACAAAACAAACTGGTCAGACTACTACTTGACCTGAACCCCAGAACCCACCTCACCCCTGCCCACTTTGCCAACCTAGGATGGCTTAGAGTAGACGACAGAGTACAGCAACTTGCAATGGGCCTGGTCTACAAGATACACTATACGACCGGGGTGCCCATGTACATGTCAAAATACTTCCCAAAGGTCAGTGAATACCACAACCACTACACCAGAGGAAGCTCAACAAATCATGTTAAACCCAGATTCGGCTCAAACAAGGGACTAAACACGTTTCGCAATTATGCCACAACAATGTGGAACGCCCTACCCAAAGCGGTAAAGGAATGTGAATCCCTGCCCACATTCAAAACCGCTCTTAAAGAGCACCTACGGGAGGCTGCAATTCGAAACTGGCCACCGTAAATGCCCAAAACCCCCACCACCTCCTAATAGACAGTCTCCTCACCACCGCATGTATATATTCCCTCCCCGCCGTATGTATATTTCCCTCCCACCCACCCACCCCCTCCTAATGTACAGTCCCCTCCCCATCATATGTATATACTCTGTCAGGATCTAAGGGTAACAGTACTGTATATTTGAATACCGTTATGTCACAAATGTATCAGTACTAAATACCTATATGTCCCTATGCCATAAATGTCATGTATGTTGTGTATGTCATAAATGTCTATATGAATTGAAAATGGGGGACCCTGATGGAAACAAGACAAACGTCTTTCTCAGGTCTGCATCCCCTTAACAATTGTATGTATTGAGCCGTACTGTATTGTACCCATTCTGCAATCTGTTAAATAAAGTTTTCATTCATTCATTCATTCATGGTAAAAAACACCTCTAGGGGCTGTCTCTCTCTCTAAGCACCAGCCCACCCTGCCGTCAATAAACCGAGGTAAAGGCTGCACTGGTTCACCTTGATGTTATCAGGCAGACTCAACTCATGGCGTCTGTCCCTCAGTCTGTCCCTCATAGCATGGACCGTTTCCTCCAGGCTAGGCTTAGTGTTGCTGCTGCTGTCATTGAGCTGCTGCAGCTCTGTCCTTGTCAGTGGAGCCCCCTGCTGGTCTCTGCTGGTCCTGCAGGAATCAACAGTGGGGCCTCTGAGCAGGCCCCCCTCTGTCGACTGCCTCAGCTTCAGCTCTGAGACAGAGAGAGAGAGAAGAGGGCTGTAAATATATACACTCTAGGTTTATGTTTGTGTTTTCCCATTAATATATTCATAGTGTTCACGTGACATGTCATGCATCATCCCCAATAATGGTGCAATGCCATAATAACCTGCATTATAACCCCTCTATACACTTACTTATACACCTGCATATAACCCATAGCTCTGTATGATAGCATTTACAATAATGCTGTATATATACTGTACCATATATATGTATATTTATTCTCACCACATATATATCTATACACACATGTCTGTACTTACCTGCACATAGTCCTTTACTATATCTATATCTGTACATACTGTATCCTAATCCTACTCTTACTAGTTACGCTGCTGGCCAGTATGACCACTACAGTACCATACTGTCTTTATACCTGTATCACTGTACATATTATACTACAACTCTGTACATACATCTGATTAGTTAGTACTACACTCAGTACCCAGTTTAATCACCTGTACATTGTATATTGCTGTTGCACTTTACTGTTACATTTGCACTCTGGTTGGGTGCCAGTTGAAGACGACTGCTTTCTTTTTCAGTGTATTATGAGATGTTAGGTCATTTATATCCTGTATGTGTGTGTGTGTGTGTGTGTGTGTGTGTGTGTGTGTGTGTGTGTGTGTGTGTGTGTGTGTGTGTGTGTGTGTGTGTGTGTGTGCGTGCGTGCGTGCGTGCGTGCGTGCGTGTGTGTGTGTCGGACCTTTGAGCTGCCTGCGAGACTTGCTGAGTTCCTTCATGAGTCTGTTGACCGCAGGAGGAGTCATCTTATCGTTCGGCTGCCACAACGACAACAACAAAAGTGGTTAAATAATGAGGACCGTGTTACCTCAACATACAAACATATTCACTCTACTGGGGGAAATACAATACTTAACACTTTGAGTGCCAGCCACGAGAAATCTCGTTATTTCATGCCATGCGTTGAGTGCCAGCCACGAGAAATCTCGTTGTTAATCGTTATTTTTTTTATTCGCGATTTCCATTCATTTTTCATCAATCTAGCCTCACGTTACCACTGGGAGTCTCTCTGAGCTCGAACAGGGAAAATACCGCCCCCTATCGTCTCTCCGGATGGTATTGCACCCATTGGATTGGACTGAATGAAATGGATGGGGGAAAAAAACTCCGGAATCCACATTTTATTTATCAGGCATGTAACCGGAGACGATCGGATTCATTGCCGACCCTCATAACAGCGTGGAATATGTGTTTCCAGTACCCAGCGTTGGATCAATAAACGCGATCGATATTTGGAATGGCGATCAGGAATTGGAATAATCTTTTTGGAGAACATCTGATCTGAGGTAAGGAATCTATTTTACCAGTCTTGGGATAATCAGAGCTTTTTTCACCTATCTCAGCGTGTCCCATGTGTGTGTGCGTGTGTGTGTGTGTGCTGATCAGGAAATGGATAATCGATTTTTCAGCCCGCTTCTCTAGCGTGCATAAGTACACATATACTATTGATAATCTAGCGTTTATTTGAAAACTATTCATAAATAGGCCGAAAAATGACAACGTGTTTTGTATATTCCACTAAAGGGCGGTTCCTGCAGAGTCTATTTTATTTTTTCTGGAAGTTTAAAAAAAACTAGTTTTTTTAATGGTATAAAACGGAAAACAATCCGTTTCGACAATGTTGACTGCAAACAAGTCATTGATAAGCGACGGGCGTATTAGACACATAATTTAAGATGTAGTTTATGCGTTCGCAAATGTGCTCGCCCTCTCATTGAATAGAGTGCTGGCACTCAAGCGCTAATTCTAGCGCCCCCTGCTGGCACTCAAAGTGTTAAAGGGGCAATTTATTTTCTAAAGGGGTACTTCTATTTTGTACATAATTTCACACACATCCAAAAAGTAAATTAGTTTGGATAAGGCTACATGTACCAGTGATGTCATTGGGGACATTGAATAA
The DNA here is from genome assembly GCF_963971535.1 of Notolepis coatsorum. NCBI lineage: Eukaryota > Metazoa > Chordata > Actinopteri > Aulopiformes > Paralepididae > Notolepis > Notolepis coatsorum. The sequence continues at coordinate 130,350,882 of NC_140173.1, forward strand.
CATTGTTGTGTTCATTACAGCTCAATGAAATGATAAGGTAGCAGTCTCTGTAACACAGGGATTCAATATCCCAGAAGACATATTCAAACAAATTGGTTCTCAATAGAATTTGTATTAAATAGTTTTTCAGTGAAGTGCCCCTCTAAAGCAAACTAACAGTAACCTATATGCCATTATATATATATGACATATTATACAATAGTAGACGAAGTCAAATCAACAATAACAAAGTCACACAAGCCAAACGTACATTCAAGCTAATGGGACAAATATGACATCATACAAACACAAGGAGAAATACAACCGCACACAGTACAGTAGACACCTAAGCAACGGACAACTACATTGAATGGCTCTTTAATGATGTCACCACTTTATATTTGTCCATAGACTGGGGATCAGACCAAAAGACGGATGAGTACAGCGCAAAAAAAGTGTGTAATGTCTCCTGGAGTCCAGCAGAGGGAACTATTTGCTCTCATATGATTCCCTCTCTGGTCAGCATCAACAGGCTGACTGACACTCTGAACTTAAGGGAATTCAAACTATGACAATGTTACTGACTCTCATTACCACAAACACACAAACAGCAGGGATTGCAGTTTGAACCAGTCTAAGCTGGCTGGCCATAAGGAAAGGAAAGACTGTCTGTTTATGGCCTTGATTCGAGAGAGAGAGAGAGAGAGAGAGAGAGAGAGAGAGAGAGAGAGAGAGAGAGAGAGAGAGAGAGAGAGAGAGAGAGAGAGAGAGAGAGAGAGAGAGACACACACACACACACACAGGGGTAGGATATACATGACCTATTACACATGGGCCTGGGGACATCTCTCACACACACACACACACACACACACACACACACACACACACACACACACACACACACACACACACACACACACACACACACACACACACACACACACACACACACACACACACACACACACACACACACACACACACACACACACACACACACACACACACACACACACACACACACAGCACTTCCTCTCCTATCACACACACACACACACACACACACACACACACACACACACACCAAGAGCCAGTAATAGTCTAATAATAGCCAGTTATTATTGGTCTAATCAGCAAAACAAAGCAGGGTTTCACAGTGAGCTCAGGACGACATAATGCGACTAAAATCCCTGTGGAGAGCAGTACGGTCAGCTGAGGTGAACCCCCTGACCTTCAGGACCTCTATACCAGGTGAACCCCCTGACCTTCAGGACCTCTATACCAGGTGAACCCCCTGACCTTCAGGACCTCTATACCAGGTGAACCCCCTGACCTTCAGGACCTCTATACCAGGTGAACCCCCTGACCTTCAGGACCTCTATACCAGGTGAACCCCCTGACCTTCAGGACCTCTATACCAGGTGAACCCCCTGACCTTCAGGACCTCTATACCAGGTGAACCCCCTGACCTTCAGGACCTCTATACCAGGTGAACCCCCTGACCTTCAGGACCTCTATACCAGGTGAACCCCCTGACCTTCAGGACCTCTATACCAGGTGAACCCCCTGACCTTCAGGACCTCTATACCAGGTGATGACCCCTGACCTTCAGGACCTCTATACCAGGTGGACCTCCTGACCTTCAGGACCTCTATTTACATTTACATTTAGTCATTTAGCTGACGCTTTTATCCAAAGCGACTTACAAGTTCTGTACGACAAGTCATCAGGAAGGGTACAACTCTATCAGCTGAGTAACAATGTTCATCAAAGTGTTGAGTGCTACAGTGTAACTCTATACCAGGTGAACAGCGCAGGCAACAATGCAGTGTTGACCAGTTTATAAAAACATATTTAAAATGTTTATTAGCAACGCCGAGCTTTCAAACCATCCCGTATCTCTGTCCGAAACCCTCGTGCAACTGTGAGTACCTTTGAAATGTCTCTGTGATACTTGTAACGAACGGTTTGGCCAGAACCAGTCCTTCATGGTCAACATACGTTGGTTTCCTATTGAGGAGCAAGTGACTGTTGATTCACTCGGTGCATCACAGTCACGAAAGGGGCTAAGGGATGACTGACCAAGCTAGAGGTACCGCTACTGGGGATTGGACCCAGGTCTCTGCAGTGGTAGAACTTAAGACCTCTACTCTACCCAGACATCCCTCTCTATATATATATATTTAAACCTATATAAAACGTATGTCTATATTTCTATACATCTCAATATCCATGTCCACTCCAATGATACCTGAACATTGCTCTTTGTAAATAATGACATATCTCTTCATTGCACAGCTATGTCGTATGGTTACAGTCTGTATTCTTATCTCACTCGTTTGCACAATATATATTTGCACAAATGAAAAGGACAAAGTATATTTTGTTCGCATGTAATTGTTCTGATCTGCTGCTCCTCACCCTGTGGTTCCTCTCCTGCTCAAAGCGCCTCATCCTCCTCTTCAGGTTGTGGATGTGTCTGTTGAGCATGGGGATGGTCATCAAGGGGCCTCGAGCGCCCTCCGCTGGATCTGTACGCACACTGCAGCGAGCCCTGAGGGGGAGGGGGAGGGGTGGGGCACATGTATCACAGGAATGCAACCATCAGCCACTAATATACTAAAAGCACATAGACAACACTACTCAGAATCACTAGAATGGTGATCAGAGAGACGAAACAACCGCACAATGGCACACGTCGACATGTAAACCCGTCTTCCAGTCATAAAGCTTTAGGAGAATAGCACGCAGGTTGGAGACATTCACTATAATATTGTGTAGTCTGAGCAGACCTCACATTATCCGCGCTCATGTCCCCACTTAGCGCGCCTCAGACGATCTTGTCAGTTACACCAATGGCTAAAAACATTGGACCTCATGCACCAACGGACTTACGACAAAGGTTACGAGTAGGGATGTCCGATATTATCGGCCTACCGATATTATCGGCCGATATCGGCATTCAAATGTGATATCGGAAAATATCTGTATCGTTTTTTTTTTTTTTACATTTCTATAATCTTTATTTACCCAGGCAAGCAAGTAAGAACAAATTCTGATTTTATTTATTGTCAAAAGTATGCATAATGTTGTGTTAATTCCACAACAAGAGATATGTAATGTTAATTACCTGAAATTATTCTGTTTTTTGGGGGGGGAAACCCTGCATATATCGGTATCGGTTGATATCGGTTGATATCGGTATCGGAAATTAAGAGTTGGACAATATCGGTATATCGGTATCGGTAAAAAAGCCAATATCGAGCATCCCTAGTTACGAGCTAATTTCATCGTAGCTCCACTTACGACATTTTCGGGCCGATTTTGGCATGCACTAACGGTTCCTTCTCTGGGATTCGCTCGTAGCTAAGAAGAGCAGGATTTACAAGTGCGGAAGAGCAGTCGTAAGTCGGACAGACTGGTGTGCGGTGTGTTCTTAAGGGCTTTATTTGGGAGGAATCATGGTGATTGCGTTCACGTCGATTCTACAGACATCCTCGGAATTAAATAATTATAATAATAATAAATACAACAATCTTTGTCTCGTTAAAAATTACGTTTTACATTTACAGTCATGCCTCAAGAGGGATTGTGATGTCCAAAAATAAATAAAAACACTACACCAACACTGCAAATTACAGTGAATAAATAAATAAGAACTAAACCCAATTGTGCGGATATAACTATATCTTCTTCTTGTGCGCTCCTGGCCACCTGCCTCAGTGCGCGCACACACACACACACACACACACACTGTATATGTGCTTAATGAATTGTTTCAGCAACAGTACAAGGCTTATATTATTCTAATGACTTGTTTTATTACTATAGTAGTAAGTCATACTGTAGAACATGTACAGTATTATTATCTTATTTAGTGTCAATACTAACTGCACGCTTGGCTCTCCACCTCCTGCTCTGTCAGCACATATTGCTGGAACGATTCATTACGCATGTATCATGTATGCGGTACACGCGTGCGTGCGTGTGTGTGTGCTGAGGCAGGTGGCCAGGAGCGCGAATATGTGGAATATGAATACAGTCTATTCCACTATAGCTATAGTGTGCTGTATGATGATGACAATACATTTCAATCTAATCTAATTTTGATCAGTCGCAATTCGCGTCCGCGCTACCTGTTGAATACGGGGGTCAGCAGCACAGATGCAATGTTCAGCCTCTCGCTTCCGCTTTGCACACGGTCCTCGCCTTATAAGGAGCTGGCGAGGCGTGTCTGTATGCAAATTCAGGTGTACGAGAACGCACTTCCAGTTTAAGAATGAGTGACGTAGGGTGGCTGGGTAGCGCAGCGGACTAAGCGCCTGCCTACCACGCAGAGACACTGGGATCGAATCCAGCTGTCAGCGGTACCTCCGGCTTGGTCAGTCGTCCCTACTAACACAATTGGCAGTATCAGCGGGTGGGAAGCCGGTGGGGTATGTATCCTGGTCGTTGTAAACAGCGACTCCTACTGGTCGGTCGGGGCGCCTGCTCAGCAGGGAAGGGATCTAGGGGAGTGTGATCCTCCCACGCGTTACGCTCCCCCAGTGAGAGTCCTCGCTGTCAGGTGAAAAGAAGTGGCTGGCTGACTCCACATGTATCGGAGGAGACATGTGATAGTCTTCAACCCTCCCTAGGCCGTCAAGTGGGGGGAAAATGCGCACAACGACCAGGAAGGGAATTGGCATAACGACTAAATTGGGATGGGAGACAAATACGGAAAAAGGGGGAGAAAAATAGATTTAATCGCCGTTGACGCTGGAACACGTCATTCCCCGCCATGCTTATTCTGCCGAAGACGCTGGACAGCGTCTTTGATATCAATATTTCAAAAATCTGTGATCAAAATCATATTTCTCCCCCGGAGACATGAGATGTACTGGTGAGCCCCTATCAACTCTCTAACGGTTCAAGAGCGCCATCTGGTGGCCGATCGGCGGATCGCCCAGGGAAGAAACAGGAAGTGGAAGCTGGTGCTCATTTCAATTTGGTCCGATCACTCGGTAATAGTCCCAGGACTCGAGCTGATCACGACGGATAGTGATCCGTTACCAATAACTCGATAAACAACATGATTTGGACGTATATACTATTATACAACCTGGAAATGGATCGGATATTTTGACATCCCATAATAGAAAAAATTCTGTTCCACGCTCATCTCCCAACTGCGAGAGGAAGCTACGGTGAGTTTCAGCGTTATTTTGTAATGTCTTCTATACTAACTGCTCTAATGATCATATCACCCACACTAGATGAATGATATAACGTTGCCCACGGAATTATAAACGACCCCCCCCCCCCCAATCCGGTCATCATCAGATCATACGTAGTAACTTCTAGAAGTACGTCCATTTGAAATCTTTTATCTCGCACAGATTCCTACCAAACTGTATTTGATCATCAATATAATGCATTTGGAGCTATAAATCAAGTTCTGGAGAAAGCTGCAGAAAACGATAAAAACATACTTATACTTTAGACCGTATTTTAGTATGAATATGTGAATGAAAAAGTATAACGTTGCTACACCCTGAACAATAGATATAAGACGTTGAATGGGCCATAGTAATGTCAATTTAGCAATAAAATTGAAAAAGTTATAGCCCTGCAAAGAAGGGGAACTTCTCCATGTTAAATAGGGCTGGCGAGGGATGGTAAATTATGAATTTAACCCCGGCGATCAAAGTGTTAAAGGGGAACTATCTTATAAATGGCCTTTTTCAGTGTTTAGCATTGTTTCCTAGCTATGTGAACTTATATTAATATGATCTATGTCTCAAAATTCTCATATTGGCGCATTCTTCCAATTCTCCTCTCACAATATTCACCCTCACTGAACTGAGTCGTTTGAAAATGTGCCTATATGTGATGTCATATAGTCACTGCTGCATGTTAATGTGGCTCCTCAGGCACCAGCACCTGCACCCCAGTCCACATCAGCTCAAAACAGCTCGAGATCTTGAGGTAGAAAAATGCTGTTTTTGAGGACTTGATTAGAAATACAAAACAATGAATAAAAAAAATATATATATTACAGGTGTTCCATAGACTCACAGGAATTGTGTAAAAGTGCCCAAATAGTGAAAGAAATAGTAAAATAGTTCCCCTTTAAGGAGTTCAGAGATGCAATCATTTTGGCAACTTAAGAGAACCTTTCCACACCACACGTTGATGTATCCGGGGGGGACTATTGTAGGTTCTCTTACAAACTTCCTACGAGGTTATTTACGAGAAAACTTACGAGAATGTTGCTGCATGAGGTCCATTGACCTCGATCAGTATTGTTGAACGTAGATACATTTTTACAAATTCAATAGTGCAGGTGAACCATCAACCTATTCCCACCAAGTTTGAGAGCCAAACCGTATAAGAAATGCAAGGTAACAGTCAAACAAACACACACACACACACACACACACACACACACACACACACACACACACACACACACACACACACACACACACACACACACACACACACTGTAGGTAACAGTCAGAGAGACACACACACACTGTAGCAGGGCCGCGGGAAGTCCGCGGGAAGTGGGGGTGCTGAGATATTGATCGTTTTTAATTTTTTTTATATAATTTTTTTTAATAAAATATATATATTATATAATTATACTTGTAGTTGTATTGTCTGCGAGACATCGCCACCACGCAACAAGTCAAAATGCTCGCTATCTGCAAACAGCTCTGCTTTGGTCAAATCAGATTCACATTCAGCGTGCGTGGGGCCTGAGAGTGCTGGGGCTGACGTTCTGCAGATGGATACTGAGTCAGAGGCTAGAGCGATAGTTCAACAGGGTCTGAAACGTGAAACGTGTTATGACTTATGAGGGGGTGCTGAGATAAGTGATATAATAATAACGTCATAGGTTTACCACTCTGGTAAACCAACACTCTCGTTCACTAGAGACCGCGCTCTCACGCTCAGCTCTGCGGAGCGTGCGAGACAAACATGTAATCGTTTTGATGCACACATCACAGCCCAGCTTACCCCACCTGTTGCGCGGCGCCCTCCCTCTGCAATTAATTCCCTGCATACATGATCGCCGACATGCAAAAGGTCTTCGACTACCCTCCCGGGGGCTCGGATAGTTCTGCTGGCTTGTTCACGCCAGGGAAACCGCAGATATATTCCTTTACTGCGAATTCAGCGTCCCAAAACTTACAGGCTGAGTATATTTTTTTTACCAACGGATTTCCAGTTCCGTGTTGACGCTTCCAGGCCGCGTCTATTCGAATCCCAACCGGTTCATGCGTCGGCTACACGCTGTTAACAACACTGCATTATCGAGACAGCGCCCCTATGACGATCTGGCAATGCATTCCAAGAGTAGGGTAAATCTGCAGTGCCGCTCCGCTCTGTGACATTGAGTAGCCTCGGTTACAATGGAATAAATAAAGCCAAAACAACCTTGCAGTTGCAGTTACACTCCCCGCCAGCAGGGGGTGCTGCAGCCCCTGCCGCACCCCTAGTTCCCGCGTCCTTGCACTGTAGGTAACAGTCAGACAGACACACACATGTAACAGTCAGAAGCGCACACACACACACACACACGTACTGTAGGTAACAGTCAGACACACACACACACACACACACACACAGGTAACAGTCACACACACACACACACACACAGGTAACAGTCAGACACACACACACACACACACACATAGGTAACAGTCAGACACACACACACACAGACACACACACAGACACACACACAGACACACACACACACACACACACACACACACACACACACACACACACTGTACATACACACACGTGCACACATCCTGTTCTCTCCCGCCGTCTTACATCCTGATGTGCAGCGAGCAGGGCGGGGAGGGGGCGGAGTCTGGGTCCGAGTGGTAGCGCAGGCCGTGGCCGGCGCAGCGTGGAGACGGGACTGCTGGGCAGTCAGTCATGGCGATGCTCTGCAGGAGGGGGCTGGCATTGGGGTCCGAGTCGCCCTGGGTCACTCCTCCCACAAGCCCCTGGCACAGAGAGGCAGGAACCTGTGGGGCAGGACAGGACTCTGATGCGAGGTGAGGAGGACGAAGAGAGGGAGGGAGGGAGGGAAGGAGGGAGGGAGGGAGGGAGGGAGGGAGGGAGGGAGGGAGGGAGGACAGAAGAGAGAGGGAGAGGGATATATATATATTACTTATATATAAACACAATTCCATTATGCTGCAGCTAAGGAGGCTTTCAACGATTGGGTACTGGCAGGCAGGCCCAGGCAGGGACCAGCTCTGGACCATAGAAAGAATACACATGCCAGGTACAAAGCTGCCATTCAATATATAAAAAATTCAAATATCTGAACTTCATGGCTGAGAAGCTTCTTAGCTGTAATGTCACTGCTTTTTGGAAGGAGGTTAAGGCCCTGAGCCGAGGCAGTACGCTGGTTGAGGGAGTGTCTGGTGCTATCAACATAGCTGAGCTGTGGAGGCAGCATTATTCTGCTGTTTTTAACTGTGTTCAGAGTGACCCCTTTCAAGTGGGCTAGCATCCCCAACAGTGAGTTAGTTGGAGTTACTGCTAACGAGGTGCGTCAAGCTATAACTCAGCTTGCCGATAACAAGGCCAGTGGCCTCGATAATATTTCAGCAGAGCATCTGAAGTATGCGAGCCCCAGGGTTGCTGTCCTGGGCCCCGTTCCCCGTACCTGGATAACTGAGTTAGCCGGATAACTTTCGGTGAAGTCTGACTTAAGCCGGACTTTCCGGTTCCCCAAATCTGGATTGTCCAAATCACCATGACAACAGATCCAAAAGTTTGAGCCTGGTCGAAAGCAGGGTTTAAGTTCAAGTTAGCCGGATGAACCATCGCCACGCCCCCGCAAAGAAGTGACAGCGCGTTTCCTGAAATTATTCCCACAGTCTAGGATCTGCATTATACCATTCTGAATTACGTTTTTGTGCTCCATTCTTCCAGAGGGGTCTTTTGAAATGTAAAATAGACCCAAAATGCTGATACTAAATTCACTTTGTCCTAAATAATGCACGTTATATACCGTGGCGCTCGCTCGGTGCAACAACAACAAAATAAAGAATATTCTAAACACGGGTCTCTCGTTCATTAATGTATAAACAATGAATTTATCCCATATGGCACAGTGGCGCAGCGGTAGTGCTCAATCCTGGCAACCCGGCGACCGGTGTTCGAAACCCCGTGTTTCTAATATAATTTTTTGGAATATAATATTAATGATTATACGCAAAGGTAGCCTAGTTTTAAGTTAAAATATTATAAATCTACATGCATTGAGGATGTCATTCTTTATATAGCTCTCAACGTGCACCAAATTGAATTATTCCTATATTGCAAAAAGAAGGAAGAGACTAGGTTTCGAACCCCGGTCGTCTGCGTGAAAGTCAAAAGAAGAACCCGTTACACCACAGTGGAGATAAGTAAAAGATCGACCATACATCAATCAATGGGCAAGAGAGCCGTATCGTTATTCTGTATAACAGTTTAACTAATTATTTTCGCTAGCAAGATCTCATTTGATTATTCAATCCAGCAGGCAAGTTTAAAGAAATATAATCTGATTGATTGAGGTAATGAGGGACTTAAAATTAGCCTATAGATAACGCATTTAACTTGTCGGCGAGGCGATTGAGCCGTACTGCAATATGTTAATAAAGTTTTAAATCAATTAATCAATCAATGCCGCTAGAGAATCAGGATCTCTGCTATCGATACGTGCTGGCTTTTCAAATGAAGCGGCCGCGCGCACTAATCCTGGGTCTCAAGTCTGGTTTGAGTTAACGAGACTGAATCCACCTTCGAGGAACAGGAAAATCCCGGCTTCAATCATCTCGTTAACTGAATCTGGATAATGGGACTCTCGATCGACTTAGTTGAACCAGGTACGGGGAACAGGCCCCTGCTCTCTATCTGCTTTACAGAACTCATGACACATGGGCTGCTGCCGGACTCCATTCTATTTATTTATAAATTTGTTCTCACTTTAGGGCGGCTACGTGGCGTAGTGGGCAAGGCGCTCGCCACGAAATCTGGAGACGCTGGGCTTGCCTGTTCGAGCCCAGCGCTCCACATTTGCTTTCAGTTTAGCTGGTCGTCCGTACTAATACACATTGGCCGTATTAGGGGGTGGGAAACTGATGGGTGGGGATCGGGCGTTGTGGACAGCGACTCCTACAGGTCGGTTGGTGCGCCTGCGCAGTAGAATCAGGAAGTGTCGGGGGCAGCGTGAGCCTCCCACGCGTTACTCCTCGCCACTGAGATCGAGCTGCGCAGGTGAAAAGATGCGACTGCTGTTACCTCAAGTACCGGAGGGGACTTGTGCTATGTATGACTTAGTCCACATTGCAGCCGGCTTGTGGGAGGCAAGAAACAGCGTCCGTGACAGGGGAGGGTTGAATTGGATGATATGAAATTGGGATGGGAGAAAATATAGAAAATGGGAGAAAAAGTGGATAAAAAAAGAAATTTGTTCTCACTTTTTCTGTTTTTTTTTTGTTGCTCCCATCCCAATTTAGTCGTTATGCCAATTCCCTTCCTGGTCGTTGCGCACATTGTCCCACTGTCGGCCTAGGAAAGGTGTAGAACTACCATATGCCTCCTCCGATACATGTGGAGTCAGCCAACCGCTTCTTTTCACCTGACAGCGAGGACTCTCACTGGGGGAATGTAACGCGTGCAGAGGTTCACGCTATTTCCCCCCGATCACCTCCCTGCTGAACAGGCGCCCCGACCGACCAGTAGGAACCGCAGTTTACAACGACCAGGACACACACATACCCCGCCGGCTTCCCACCCGCTAACACTGCCAATTGTGTTAGTAAGGACGACTGACCAAGCCGGATTAGATCCCAGAGTCTCTGTGGTGGTAGGCGAGTGCATTCTCCACTGCGCTACCCAGCCGCACCGCCGGACTCAATGCTATCAGTTACTGTGGAGCCAGTTATCAGGGACAAGGCAGGAAAGGTGGGGAGTTTGGGACAACTACCGACCCATTGCACTGGCCAGTGTACTTTCTAAAGTCTTAGAGAGAATTTTATTGGATCGTTTAAGTTCTTTTTTTAGTCACTTCTGACAATCAGTTTGGGTTCAAAGCCAAGCATGGCACTGACCTTTGTATCTATGCTTTGAAAGAAGTTATTAATATGTATAAGGGTAAGAATTCCTCTGTGTTAGTGGGTTTTATTGATGGCTCTAAGGCAGTGGTCTCAAACTCAATTTACCTGGGGGCCGCTGGAGGTAGAGTCTGGGTGAGGCTGGGCCGCATCAAATATTATATATATATATATGATTATTATTATTATTTTTTTGCTAAATCAACTCTGCCTCTCTTTGTTAACTACAACAAGCAATGCTGTTTGTTATTTAAGATGAGGTCGGACTCGGCACTGACAGATTTGTGTTCATTGTGCTGCTTTTATAAAGCCTCAAATGACGGCTTACAATATTTCATGAAAGCAAAGTGTTTCGTTTGTCTAAGATTTAAAAAGGTTTAAACTTTACAGCACTGACAAAGTTGAACAAAGTGCTGTACAAGTCCCACAAAAGTAAAAAAATTAAAATAAAAAATTATTTTTATTTTTTTTAACTTTGATGTCAAGTAGGGGGCCGCAAAATATCATCCAGCGGGCCGCAATTGGCCCGCGGGCCGCGACTTTGAGACCCCTGCTCTAAGGCATTCGACCGAGTTAACCACCAGAAACTGTTTTTAAAGCCGAGGGAGAGGGCCGTGCCGCCTGGTAATATTATTAGAATCCTGGCATTCTGGTATGCAAACCAGACCATGCAGGTTTACATACCAGGGGGGGGGGGGGGGGGGGGGGACGACGACGACGACGACGACGACGACGACGACGACGCACACACACACACACACACACACACACACACACACACACACACACACACACACACACACACACACACACACACACACACACACACACACACACACACACACACACACACACACACACACACACACACACACACACACACACACACACACACACACACACACACACACACACACACACACACACACACACACACACACACACACACACACACACACACAAAAAGGGGAATCTTAAAATTACCCACTGGAATCGCGATGAGAGAGGGTGGGGGAAAAGACAAGAATAAAATTAATTAAAATAAAAACTGTAGGAAACACAAAACACCAGTATAAAATAACTGGGTAAAAATCCCAAAATAACCACCCTAGAGACAGCGAAAACCCTAGAAGCGTGAGCTTGGGACACTCCTCTACTATCGAGGGCAAAACATGAAATGGACAAGCATCCGAAAACAGTCAACCAAACCTACTTAAAGCCAATCAGGTGGTAATCAAGCCCACACACCTGCCATGCCGCATTGGCAATTAACTGCAGAGGCCAGTGATTGACAGCTGTCCCTCACAGAAAGATTAAATAAAGCCAAAGCACCTTAGAATAAACTAAAATAAAACCCACATAAACCGTGATCCATCACATGTCTCTGCTCCTTTTGGTGTTGGGAATGGCGTCCGGGAGGGTGCGTTACTCTCCCCTGCCCTCTTAAATTTTTATATGAATGAACTTTCTGTACAGCTTGGTAATTGGCGAACGGGTTATGTGTTTCATGGTAACATGGTGGTGAATCACTTCATGTATGCTGATGATTTGGCCATCCTGTCGCCAAGTAGTAGTGGTTTCCAAGAGCTGCTCAATCTCTGTTCTGATTATGGGGTAAGGTATGACGTACAAATACAATGCTAAGAAGAGTGTCATTGTGATTTGCAGGACTAAAAGCGATAAGGATATTTATTTTCCTTCTTTCTATCTGTCTGGGCTGCGTGAATATTTTCCCTAACGGGGTTGCACTTCCGCGTTCGGTTTGCGCGGCCTGATTGGCCACTGACGTTTCTGGTCATGTGACATGTGCGCCAATCGCGCGACGCCCGTTTCTGCGCCTATTTCCGCCTCGAACAGCCTGCAAACTACAGTACCTAACGCCTAGTTTATCACTGGTTAAGCTTAGGCGACTCTTTCGAAGTTGGTTAAGGTTAGAGTTTGGAATCAGGGCTGGTGTTCTATCGCCCTGCTCTAAGACAAACTCTAACCTTAACCAACTTCGAAAGAGTGCCTAAGCTTAACCGGTGATAGAAACAGGCGTCACACGATTGGCGCACATGTCACATGACCAGAAACGTCAGTGGCCAATCAGATCGCGCAAACCGAACGCGGAAGTGCAACCCCAGTTAGGGAAAATATTCACGCGTCTGGGCTGGCGCTGGCCATCTGCTGTAGTACAAAATATTTGGGTCACATTATTACTGATCAAATAAGTGATGATGATGACATGTACCGACAGCGGCGTGTACTGTATGTTCAAGCTAACATGCTGAGGAGGAAGTTCCATGTCTGCTCTGCTGGGGTGAGAGTTCACCTGTTTAGGGCATATTGCACTCCTCTCTATACTGCCCCCCTGTGGCTCAAGTTGAAGCAGGCTAGCTTTCATAAGCTCCAGGTTTCTTACACTGATTGCCTGAGGATTCTGCTGAGGAGGCCTAAGATAAGATAAGATAAGATAAGATAAGATATTCCTTTATTGATCCCCTTGGGGAAATTCAGGCATCATAGCAGCATGGGGGGAGGGGGGATGGGTACAGGTAGTAAAACAACACAGTATACAGTAGTAAAAGACAACACAGGCAGTGTAAACAATTTGATCAATATGGTCAATATAATTTACTATCTGACTAGCTGAGGAATATTCACATTATTCACAGTGTCACATAAGGTGCAGTATGCATGAGGTAGTGTTATAATTTACTATCTACTGAGTATACATTAATCAAAGTACCAGGGTAGTCTACTTTGTCCCCCTTGGGTTCCTATAAGTCCCAGGTCAATGTCTGGTAGCAGTCGCTGCAGCGCTACAGCTAAATGTTTTAACTCCTTTCATGCTCTGCTGAGACACCTGATGTACAAATGTATCTGTCGTCTGAATGTGTCTCAGAACAGGATCATCCTGTTGCTAACGCAACCTAGTCTCAGTGACATCAAGTTCCAGTCCTGTATCTGGAAGTATTGGTACAGTCAGTGCCCTGTTGTAGAGCGGCTATTGGTTTGTGTTTTTATTTATTGTGATGTAATTTGTTGATTATGTTTGTGTGTTTTTTTACTCTGTGGACCCTGTGTATATATTAATTATATACATTACTTATATATAAACACAATTCACTCAAATTAATCGTCATAGTAATTAGACCTATTTTCTATGAGTTGCTTTTGCCTTGGTAACGTTTACTTAGTTTAGCCTGTGGCAGAACACAGGCCATCAAGCTGCTGTTTGTAACCATGGCAACATCATCTCCACCAATGTGATGATGGAGGTGTTCCTCAATCGCTTCTTGAGACGAGCGGATATGAAGTGAGCGAGACATCAGGAGCAGAGACCTAGGTTTCTGTACAGTATGGTGTTTGTACTGTTAAAGTGAGCCAGTATTGATTGATTGAAAATTTTATTAACAGATTGCAGAATGGGTACAATACAGTACGGCTCAATACACACAATTGTTAAGGGGATGTGTTACGATGGGGTGGCGAGGGAAGGAGAGGAGAACCCAATATGCGGAATGGAGTGGAAGGATGAAACGGAGACGGCAGTTGGCTCTTCTCAAACACTGTGTTCCTTTTATTATAGGAACCGTGAGAGCGATACTAGGTCACAAGACCAAAACACAAGTAAAGAGGCTGATAAATAAACAAACATAAAGACGGGCGAAGGTAAGTTACAAAAGAACATTAAAGGCGAACTGAGAACTCGAAAATAAACAAGCAACAAAACAGAACACTAATATACACTTACTTAGACAGTACAACACTACAGGGCAAGGACGACGTCGACAGGAACAAGGTTAACGGAGGAATGTCACCACACAGAGAAGCAGACCGAACACACATATATACTCAGACTAATTACAAGTGGCCACAGCTGGCCAGGCCAGTCTAAAACACACAACAACCAACTAAACACAAAAGCAATTACAAAACCACAAGCAGACAGGGGAAACACATCACACAAGGGAAAGGACATTCAATAACACACACCATGAAATAACATTAATTATATTTATCAATATAGTCAATATCGGTGTGATGATTGCCTGCACCATTTGGGTCATCTGGCCACTAGAGGGAGGTAGGAGACCAGGTAGGAGACCACTGTTCCTACTGTGACCACAATTGACATTGTGGCCACTGTTTCCATTGTCTTCCCTGGAACCGTTACAGGGATGTAGAGTAGACCAGAGAAAGACTTCCGTCTTGTTTACATCAGGGTCCCCCATTTTCAATTCATCATGACATTTATGACATACGCGCCATACAGATATACAGTACTGTTACATCCAGACATTTATGACATACACGATATACAAATAATAGTACTGTTTAAGAGACAGAGATCCTAAAAGAAAATATATACATTCGAGGGGGAAGAAACTGTACATTGGAGGGGGTTAGGTGGGTGGGATGGGGGGGGTTTGGACATTTACCGGGGCCAGTTTCAAATTGCAGCCTCCCGTAGGTGCTCTTTGAGGGCGGTTTTGAAGGTGGGTAGGGATTCACATTATTTTACGGCTTTGGGTAGGGCGTTCCACATTGATGTGGCATAATTGCGAAACGCGTTTAGTCCCTTGTTTGGGTTTGTCTGGGTTTAACATGATTTGTGGAGCTCCCTCTGGTGTTGTGGTCGTGGAATTCACTGACCTTTGGGAAGTATTTCGACATGTACATGGGTATCTTAGTGGTGTAGTGTATCTTCAATCTAGACCAGGCCCATTGCAAGTTGCTGTACTCTGTCGTCTACTCTAAGCCATCCTAGGTTGTCAAAGTGGGCAGGGGTGAGATGGGTTCAGTACAGTTCAGAAGGACATCAGGAGCAGAGACCTAGGTTCTGTACAGTATGGACGTTTCTAGTTTTCTTACCAGGCTGAGATGAGAGGATCATATCTTGAGGCAGCGGAGATGGCGCCGGTGGGGGGTGGAGGGGCAGGCTCGGGTACCCAGCACAGATGTGGTGCCCCTGGGCAGTGGTGGCAGGCTGATGGTGTTGGGCACAGGGGTCCACTGGCAGTGGAGGTGATGGTCCCAGTTCAGCCTCCAGCGCCTGCAGCTTGAGGGAGGGTCTCTGGAAGCAGAAGCAGAACATGTCTTCGGGTGGGGGACGGGACGAGAGAGAGGAGGACAGAAGGCAGGAGGAGGTGTTTGGCGTCCGGGTGGAGGGCGGTCCGATCTCCAAAGCCCCAGTCAAGACCAGTAAAAAAAAATTATAATAATGGTAAACCTATCAAACTCCTATATGAATTCCTGCCTCCTGCCAATAGATTATTGAGGGGTTGGAGGCTGGCGGTCATCAAGTCCGGCAGAGAGCTTTAGGTGGATAAGAGAGTCAAGGTGGGGAACGTAGCCTGTAGCCAGAGACCAGGGAGAAGCTGAGGGATCCTCTGGTCCTTGAAGATAAGAGATAGGGGCTAGAAAGGGGCTCAGCAGCACTGGGGAACGGAGGAGAGTCATGTAAGAGGCACAGGCTCCGCGTCGCGCTGGCCAGCCAGCCAACCCTTCCCTCCTCAGTCAGTCAGTCAGTCAGCATTCCCAGCCTGGAATCCCCTGATGAGAAGAAATCCACGATTCATTCCATGCGCAGAATTGCTGTCAGTAGCTGAGCTCTTTCACTCCCTGATCCTCTGATCCAGCGGTGTGTGTGTGTGTCTTGTCTGCCTTGGCACGGAGTGAATCCGCTAAATCAGAGCGGTTTTCCCCGCTCAATGACAGTCCCGCCACTGTTGTGCCAACCATCCGGCTCCACATGGATTATTCATCGCACTCGGAAGATGAGAGATGGCGGGAATGCCGCTCGTGAGGGTCCGTGTACCGTATGTGGTGCGAGTGTGTGTGTGTGTGTGTGTGTGTGTGTGTGTGTGTGTGTGTGTGTGTGTGTGTGTGTGTGTGTGTGTGTGTGTGTGTGTGTGTGTGTGTGTGTGGGTGTGTGTGTGTGTGGGTGTGTGTGTGTGTGGGAGGGAGGGATATGACGAAGAGCCGAGCAGCAGTTTTGTTTTCTTGGCGGAAGCTGATTGTGTGTGTGTGTGTGTGTGTGTGTGTGTGTGTGTGTGTGTGTGTGTGTGTGTGTGTGTGTGTGTGTGTGTGTGTGTGTGTGTGTGTGTGTGTGTGTGTGTGTGTGTGTGTGTGTGTGTGTGTGTGTGTGTGTGTGTGTGTGTGTGTGTGTGTGTGTGTGTGTGTGTGTGTGTGTGTGTGTGTGTGTGTGTGTGTGTGTGTGTGTGTGTGTGTGTGTGTTTGATTTGTCTTCTAGCTGTGTAAGTAGAGGGTACATCCCATAGGGGGGTCTGACATCATCACCACCATCAGTACAGCACAGCCCCAGCTCCTTCTCTCTGGCTGTTCATTCATAAAAAAATGCTTTGTGCGTCACACATGGGAGGGGAGGGGGAGACGGAGGCTGCTATTACACACAGACACCTCCACAAGACAGCACACAAACACACACAAACACACCTCCACACGCACACACACACAGGCATACTCACACCTAGCATGAAACACATTCTCACTGTAGGTATTATAGGCACCATGTCGTCAGAGATAAAAAAAAAAGGTGTAAATTAGTGTCTCTAAAAAGTGCATGACTAACAGAGAGAGAGAGAGAGAGAGAGAGAGAGAGAGAGAGAGAGAGAGAGAGAGAGAGAGAGAGAGAGAGAGAGAGAGAGAGAGAGAGAGAGAGAGAGAGAGAGAGAGAGAGAGAGAGAGAGACAGACTCACGTCAGAGCTGGCGCTCCTGCCTCTGCATTCATCATATCTGTCAGGAGAATCTCCTCCTCTGGCCTGGAGGTGCAGACAACAAACCCACTGATGGAGACACACACACACACACCTACATGGGCACACACATATACATATACACACACACACCCACACACACGCACCCACACACACACACACACACACACACACATGCACGTACATGGGCACACACATATACATATACACACACACCCACACACACACCCACACACACACACACCCACACACACACACACACACACACACACCTACATGGGCACACGCATACATATACACACACACACCCACACCCACACACACACCCACGCCCACACCCACACCCACACACACACACCCACGCCCACACCCACACACACACACACACACACACACACACACACACACACACACACACACACACATGCACGTACATGCAAATGTGCAGGCTACATACACACACATACACATGATCCCCCGCAGGCGTATTAAAGGGGAATGCAACCCCCTTTTTTTAAGGATTCACACACGTTCTTCCTGTTCCTCCACAATACCTCCATAGACAATGAATGGGGCTGTGACGTTATGAGGCCAGGCCCATTTTCCTCATCAAACTCCTCATGCGATGAAAAACTAATACTGTGCCGTCCAGTTGTTTCAGGAATTGATCATATCTACGCTGAAATCACTGCCTCCAGATCAGGAGGCAATTCGATTATCATCCTTATTACCATCATTATTACCCCATCCCCCCCCCCCTGTTTTCATACCTTACCTATATCAACATAAACTATGTGTGTATCTGTGTCATGGAAGTATTATCCATTGATGTATATATAAGATGTATACCAAGGACCAAGATAACGACCAACAAGATTATGAGTCTCCACTGTGTACTTGGTGTTCACCTAAATATTCATGGCTGGAGGGTGGGTTTATTAAAGATAATTATTACATGGCGTTTTAACATTCTCCAAAATGCTTGATTGTGATTGGTCAATAGTGCTCGGTTGCCCCTGACAGCGGTCAGTTATTTCTCGATAACGGACCGCTGCTATGGGCAACACGCAATAATGACCGCTGATACGGGTAACACAGCGCTATTGACCAATCACAATCAAGCATTTTGGTCACAGACAGTCACGAAAGCTAAGCTCAGCATATGCACAGCTGCACTCATCAGGTAATCAGACCACACACCTGCCGGCTGCCGGCGATGACAGAGGAGCCACAGAACAACTGCGTCTGCATTTGATCTCATCTTGTCGATGGTGTAAAATGAATTAGGTATATTGTTAGTAAGTTAGCCATGTAATAAGCGGGATAATGTATAGCCTATACTCGGTCATTGTCGCAAAATAATTGACCTTCACTGTGTTTAGAACACCTCGGCGCGGCGCCTCTGTGTTCTAAACTCCGTGTCGGTCAATTATTTTGCGACAATGACCGAGTATAGCTATACATTATCCCTTACATATGGTACATATATTCATGGCTGGAGGGTGGGTTTATTAAAGATAAATATTCATGGCTGGAGGGTGGGTTTATTACAGGTAAATATTCATGGCTGGAGGGTGGGTTTATTACAGGTAAATATTCATGGCTGGAGGGTGGGTTTATTACAGGTAAATATTCATGACAAGAGGGTGGGTTTATTACAGGTAAATATTCATGGCTGGAGGGTGGGTTTATTACAGGTAAATATTCATGACAAGAGGGTGGGTTTATTACAGGTAAATATTCATGGATGGAGGGTGGGTTTATTAAAGATAAATATTCATGGCTGGAGGGTGGGTTTATTACAGGTAAATATTCATGGATGGAGGGTGGGTTTATTACAGGTAAATATTCATGGATGGAGAGTGGGTTTATTACAGGTAAATATTCATGGCTGGAGGGTGGGTTTATTACAGTTAAATATTCATGGATGGAGGGTGGTTTTATTACAGGTAAATATTCATGGATGGAGGGTGGTTTTATTACAGGTAAATACTCATGACTGCAGTAGGTATTCACTTCCCATGTGCGTGACATAGTATCTACTGTAGAATGGGATTAGCCTTCGAGGTCCGTACATTTTTTTTATTAAAAATGTTGTTTTTTCTTTAGAATTATATTTGTTACAAGGAGAACCAGCTAGCTAAGCAGTTTTGTCCATATAGATATATTACTTATTCAGTTTGGGACTATACACACACTAGCTGGCATCTTTGTTACAAGGAGAACGAGCTAGCAAAGCAGTTCTGAGCATATAAATGTATTACTTACTCAGTTTGGGACTATACACACACGGGCTAGCATCTTTGCCACAAAGTTCAGCACATAATGTGAATTCGAGGTGCCAGAGGCCTTCGATGAATAATTATCACCACACCGACTTCAAGCACAATGAAGATCCATTTCTCAGGTGAGGCTGGTGTGCATGTCATTGTCATTAATAGTGGTATCTTATTAGGGCCTACCGATATCATAGCTGGCTCATAATGTCTGGTTACCTGCCACTCTGAGCCTGTAGTCTTGACTTCCTTCCCGTTCTGCATACAAAGCACTGGGCTGAAAAACAAAACAACCAACCAGTCTTACTTATGTTGTGGCTTAAACTAGTACAGATTCAATATATTACAAACAACCAGTCTTACTTCTGCTGTGGCTTAAACTAGTACAGATTAAATATATTACAAACAACCAGTATTACTTCAGTTGTGGCTTAAACTAGTACAGATTCAATATATTACAAACAACCAGTCTTACTTCTGCTGTGGCTTAAACTAGTGTAATATATTACAAACAACAACAACCAGTCTTACTTCTGGTGTGGCTTAAACTAATACAGATTCAATATATTACAAACAACCAGTCTTACTTCTGCTGTGGCTTAAACTAGTGTAATATATTACAAACAACAACCAGTCTTGCTTCTGGTGTGGCTTAAACTAGTACAGATGTATTATATTACAAACAACAACCAGTCTTACTTCTGGTGTGGCTTAAACTAGTACAGATTTGATAT
Organism: Notolepis coatsorum; assembly: GCF_963971535.1. Classification (NCBI taxonomy): domain Eukaryota; kingdom Metazoa; phylum Chordata; class Actinopteri; order Aulopiformes; family Paralepididae; genus Notolepis; species Notolepis coatsorum. Next base: position 130,371,717 of record NC_140173.1, read on the forward strand.
ATTAACCCCCCCCCCACCCCCCACGCTCATCAATACCACTGTCCATGTGCCTGTGATGCACGTCATGGTATGTCTGTGCCCGTAATCAATGTGTCCATCTCAGTGCTATATACAGCCAAGGGCAGTAGCACACTGTGCTCTGACAAGCTGATAATCACCCAACAGCACTACTGTATATACACGTTGGGGCTTCTTCATGCCTGGAATCAATGAGACATAAATAGATTGTCCTGTCCTGTGACTCTGTCAGTCAAGCAGTGTAAAGCGCCACTAGCTTGTGCTGCTGCTGGGTGAACGGAGCTATAGCTGGTATGGTCCACTCCAGCCCCCCCGCGGCCAGCTAGCGTTAGTTGGACTGGAATCGTATCAAAGCCATGACTGTAGGCAGCGTGCTGTTCCGCTAACCTACTTGTGACTGACCGTGGGGCTGGAAGATTAACTGAACTGAACAGAGCTGAGCTGGACGTGGGAGGGAAGCCACAAGCCCAGAGGACTGGGACATATTGTGTTGCATATTCTCCCGGTCCACAGCTAGCCATCGACACTGACAAAGTGTACGATTGTGTTAAAATGTCTGATTATTTAAAAGAAAAAGGCATGTTTTTTTAAACAATTGTCAACCCCCCAACAACAACAACAAAAGGCATCTCTTCAGAGTGGTCTTCGCACAAAGGATCTTTCCTCTCACCGTTGAGTCCTTCGGGTCTGGACCTCTGTGTCCTCTGTCATGGAGCGTGCAGAAACGGATAATAATTGTTCTGGATCCTGTAATATACATCATACAATATACTATTGAAGACTCTGCTTTTAACGACATTCTCGACATATGCACTCACAGCTAGTATTACTTCTATATAACCATTCTGATTAGGTACAAAGCACGGCAGTGGAAGTCAATGGTTTGGGACCCCTTTGACTTACACTGGCATTGCTTACAAATGCTAACTATTTCGACCTCCAATTGCTCAAAAATAAAAATAAATGCTTTTTGGGTGTATTCAAATAACTCCTTGTTTGTGACAAATCAGACCGGTTAACTAAAGTGGACAGAGTACCATCAGCACTCACTGTAGAGCAGTAGTCTCTGATGGATGTTGGAGATGTACAGCTCTCTTCCTTTGAGATGAAGGCCAGCTGAAGTGTCTTCTGAAGTGTTGTTGTGCTGCTCAGTAAAAAATAAAACACGTCTTACATTCTGGAGGAGGCTGAAACTTAAAGAGGCACTATGCAGTTTCAGGAGAAGGAGATTTGTTTACATTTGCAGAGCCTGCAAAAACACATGTGTACATTAAAACATGTAGATGTATTCTTTATTCATTCTATAATTCGATCATATTATGATGTCAAAAGAAAATATGAATGAGCAAACGAATGTGAGGACCACCAGGGCTTCTTAAATAGAATCAGAACAGCTGGTGGGGATTTGGTTAGGACATTTTGATCCTTTCAGGAAATTAATATAGAGAGAAGTCCCCTAGCTGTCAAGAGGAAGCTATAAAAAAGCAGACAGAGAGAGAGAGAGAGAGAGAGAGAGAGAGAGAGAGAGAGAGAGAGAGAGAGAGAGAGAGAGAGAGAGAGAGAGAGAGAGAGAGAGAGAGAGAGAGAGAGAGAGAGAGAGAGAGAGACACTCACTCTTCATTGGTACAGCCCGTCTCCATGTCCTCCCTGCTGTGTGTGTTCTGAGAGAGAGACACTCACTCTTCATTGGTACAGCCCGTCTCCATGTCCTCCCTGCTGTGTGTGTTCTGAGAGGGTCCATTCGAGTGCCGGTCGTTGGCTGGTCCTGGGTCAGTGGGGAAGGAGAGCACGTAGCCAAGCTCCTCGCCTCCTCCCTCGTCCAGCTGGTCCAAGGTCAGCTGCTGGGTGCGCCTGGTACTGTTGTCCGAGGTGCTCTCAGATCCCAGGTCCAATGTGTCAGGACTTAATTGAACAAAGACATATGAATTATCTCTGCTGTTCAATGATCGATCAGCCAAATGTCTCCTACGATGGGCGTTAGAGTAGAGAGATAGCAGACGTCTTGTGGCAGTGATGCTCCTCATCCTGTGACACCTCTGATCTGTCTCTAAACAAACACAACAACTCATCTACCACCACAGACACCAAACACAACAACTCATCTACCACCACAGACACCAAACACAACAACTCATCTACCACCACAGACACCAAACACAACAACTCATCTACCACCACAGACACCAAACACAACAACTCATCTACCACCACAGACACCAAACACAACAACTCATCTACCACCACAGACACCAAACACAACAACTCATCTACCACCACAGACACCAAACACAACAACTCATCTACCACCACAGACACCAAACACAACAACTCATCTACCACCACAGACACCAAACACAACAACTCATCTACCACCACAGACACCAAACACAACAACTCATCTACCACCACAGACACCAAACACAACAACTAATTTACCAAAAGTAGTAGATAGATAAATAGGTCATACTGTACATGTATGCATTTGGTTATGTGGGTGGGTAGGTTTGTAGGCAGGTGGGTGGGTGGGTGGTTATGTATTATTATGTACGCAGTATATGCATGTATGTACTGTGTGTGTATGTATGTTTGTGTTAACACATATCTTTTGAATGTATTACTGGTATTTTTTAAATAATATGTATATTTTTGTATGTTTTGATTTGACAAAACAGGGGAAGTTCTCGATAAGCCTCTAGGTGTCTAACTTCTCCTTCACAATATGGTTATTATTATGTATATATATATATATTTTTTTTACTTTTGTTTAACTCTGTGTTAATAAATAAATACAAATTCAAATAAATACCACCACAGACACCAAACACAACAACTCATCTACCACCACAGACACCAAACACAACAACTAATTTACCACCACAGACACCAAACACAACAACTAATTTACCACCACAGACACCAAACACAACAACTAATTTACCACCACAGACACCAAACACAACAACTCATTTACCACCACAGACACCAAACACAACAACTCATTTACCACCACAGACACCAAACACAACAACTAATTTACCACCACAGACACCAAACACAACAACTAATTTACCACCACAGACACCAAACACAACAACTAATTTACCACCACAGACACCAAACACAACAACTAATTTACCACCACAGACACCAAACACAACAACTAATTTACCACCACAGACACCAATCACATCTCATCAACCCAAGTATCATTTAATGGGGTCACCGGTTGCAAAAAACAAACCAACTGACGTCAGCTGAATGTGTTGTGAAACAATACATGTCGTTGCATGAGTTGTGCGAACATAGATTGTTGGGAATTTCACGGAGATTATAAATCATTGAGTCGGACGAATGGATTAATCAAAACAAACAACTCACAACAAACAACAGTCAACAACACACATTTTGAAATAGCCTACACAATATGCACAATTCAGTATTGTATAGCGTTACAAACTCAAATAGGCCTATTTTATTTCAAACGTATACATCAATCACACATGCATATTATATTTACAAAATATTTGCCCGTTTTTTTGTTTAGTTTCTCCCCCACCGTGGATGGGTTGCAAACCTACTGCTGTTGGGTCCCCAGTGTCCGCACAGAACAAGAGCAGTATGTTTTACTGAGGGGAAAAAATCTTAAATATTAGCTCACTTACACGCAGAGAACAGCAGCTCCATGGCCAGCATTATGGACGCTGAAGCAGAGGAGACAGGACAACATCCTTCACCTGAGCTACTAATTAAACTATGCATCTAGTTTATAATCTGATGGCTAATGACTTCTGGCTTATGGACATGCAGACAGAGAGAGGAGAGAGCGCATCAAGAGGAGCAGCGCACGCAGTCGGTTACCATGAGTGCCCAATCAGAGTGACACGCAGAGGCAGGGTGCGCACACACAGCCCCCTCCGCACTCAACAGCAGCACACACACACACACACACACACACACACACACACACACACACACACACACACACACACACACACACACACACACACACACACACACACACACACACACACACACACACACACACACACACACACACACACACACACACACACACACACACACACACACACACACACACACACACACACACACACACACACACACACACACACACACACACACACACACACACACACACACACACACACACACACACACACACACACACACACACACACACACACACACACACACACACACACACACACACACACACACACACACACACACACACACACACACACACACACACACACACACACACACACACACACACACACACACACACACACACACACACACACACACACACACACACACACACACACACACACACACACACACACACACACACACACACACACACACACACACACACACACACACACACACACACACACACACACACACACACACACACACACACACACACACACACACACACACACACACACACACACACACACACACACACACACACACACACACACACACACACACACACACACACACACACACACACACACACACACACACACACACACACACACACACACACACACACACACACACACACACACACACACACACACACACACACACACACACACACACACACACACACACACACACACACACACACACACACACACACACACACACACACACACACACACACACACACACACACACACACACACACACACACACACACACACACACACACACACACACACACACACACACACACACACACACACACACACACACACACACACACACACACACACACACACACACACACACACACACACACACACACACACACACACACACACACACACACACACACACACACACACACACACACACACACACACACACACACACACACACACACACACACACACACACACACACACACACACACACACACACACACACACACACACACACACACACACACACACACACACACACACACACACACACACACACACACACACACACACACACACACACACACACACACACACACACACACACACACACACACACACACACACACACACACACACACACACACACACACACACACACACACACACACACACACACACACACACACACACACACACACACACACACACACACACACACACACAAAATTGCTTGGAGTCCAGGCACAGCAGCCAACAGAGGTGTTCTTCATCCTTTGCTCACTAAGCCAGGGGTTCTTAACCATTTCTAGCCCAGAACAACTGAATAGAAAATTCATTCTGCGTCTCATTCAAATACATTTCTACACTTCAAATACGTTGCTAAATGTATGTGACATCCATCCACACTCCACATCTAAGTTTTATATATCATGGCCTATTACTTCCCAATAGGGTAGGAATGAAGAATGGCTTAGCTCACATTATGATCTACCGGAGATAGGCCTGAATAGACGGACAGATTGACAGAAAGATAGGACAAGATTGAGGGCAGTCAGAGTGACGGCAGTCAAGACAAAACAGAATCATGGCAGCCAGACAGATGGCACACAGACCCATGGGTTGAGATAGTGTTTGGTGCCAGGCTCATCCTTGGGCAGTGAGACAGGGCTGTGACAGGGCGTGGGCAGTGTAACAGGCCGTGGGCACTGGGCAGTGTGACAGGGCATGGGCAGTGAGACAGGGCGTGGGCAGTGAGACAGGGCTGTGACAGGGCATGGGCGGTGAGACAGGGCATGGGCAGTGAGACAGGGCGTGGGCACTGGGCAGTGAGACAGGGCTGTGACAGGGCATGGGCGGTGAGACAGGGCGTGGGCACTGGGCAGTGTGACAGGGTGTGGGCAGTGAGACAGGGCGTGGGCAGTGAGACAGGGCGTGGGCAGTGAGACAGGGCGTGGGCAGTGAGACAGGGCGTGGGCAGGGCTTGGGCAGTGAGACAGGGCGTGGGCAGGGCTTGGGCAGTGAGACAGGGCTTGGGCAGTGAGACAGGGCGTGGGCAGGGCTTGGGCAGTGAGACAGGGCTTGGGCAGTGAGACAGGGCGTGGGCAGGGCTTGGGCAGTGAGACAGGGTGTGGGCACTGGGCAGTGTGACAGGGCATGGGCAGTGAGACAGGGCTGTGACAGGGCATGGGCGGTGAGACAGGGCGTGGGCACTGGGCAGTGTGACAGGGCATGGGCAGTGAGACAGGGCTGTGACAGGGCGTGGGCAGTGAGACAGGGCGTGGGCAGTGAGACAGGGCGTGGGCAGTGAGACAGGGCGTGGGCAGTGAGACAGGGCGTGGGCAGGGCTTGGGCAGTGAGACAGGGCTTGGGCAGTGAGACAGGGCGTGGGCAGGGCTTGGGCAGTGAGACAGGGTGTGGGCAGTGAGACAGGGCTGTGACAGGGTGTGGGCAGTGAGACAGGGCTGTGACAGGGCTTGGGCAGTGAGACAGGGCTTGGGCAGTGAGACAGGGCTGTGACAGGGCTTGGGCAGTGAGACAGGGCTTGGGCAGTGAGACAGGGCTGTGACAGGGCTTGGGCAGTGAGACAGGGCTGTGACAGGGCTTGGGCAGTGAGACAGGGCGTGGGCAGTGAGACAGGGCAGTGAGACAGGGCAGTGTGACAGGGCGTGGGCAGTGAGACAGGGCGTGGGCAGTGAGACAGGGCGTGGGCAGTGAGACAGGGCGTGGGCAGTGAGACAGGGCGTGGGCGGTGAGACAGGGCGTGGGCAGTGAGACAGGGCGTGGGCAGTGAGACAGGGCATGGGCGGTGAGACAGGGCGTGGGCAGTGAGACAGGGCTTGGGCAGTGAGACAGGGCTGTGACAGGGCGTGGGCAGTGAGACAGGGCTGTGACAGGGGGCGTGGGCAGTGAGACAGGGCTGTGACAGGGGGCGTGGGCAGTGAGACAGGGCTGTGACAGGGGGCGTGGGCAGTGAGACAGGGTTGTGACAGGGGGCGTGGGCAGTGAGACAGGGCTGTGACAGGGCGTGGGCAGTGAGACAGGGCTGTGACAGGGGGCGTGGGCAGTGAGACAGGGCTGTGACAGGGCGTGGGCAGTGAGACAGGGCTGTGACAGGGGGCGTGGGCAGTGAGACAGGGCTGTGACAGGGCGTGGGCAGTGTGACAGGGCTTGGGCAGTGAGACAGGGCTGTGACAGGGTGTGGGCAGTGAGACAGGGCTGTGACAGGGCGTGGGCAGTGAGACAGGGCTGTGACAGGGCGTGGGCAGTGAGACAGGGCGTGGGCAGAGAGACAGGGCTTGGGCAGTGAGACAGGGCGTGGGCAGTGAGACAGGGCTGTGCCAGGTGTCTGCTGTGTGGAGACATTGGACTGCCACCAAAGCCTTCTGCGGCCAGTGATGAAATACTCCACATAAGCAGACATGAACACACAGACTCACTCACAATGGCAACACAGGCCTGGTCGTGACCTGTGCCCACTTGAACAGGTGGTGTCAGGTGAGGCTCTGGCCCGCGGCCCGGCTGCCGTGGTGCTGACTTGGCTCGTTTTGCTGCCCCGAGCAATCATCTTGTTTTCCCGATTAGACCACCTGCTATTACACTGCAGTGCTTTCATTGGAACAACCCCTATTGGTTTCCCAGGGAAATAGCTATCAAATGAAAGGGCAGATAGGGTAAACACAACACATGTGATGTATTTTAATGTATTTAATGTATTTTAGTGTATTGTGATTTATCAATGGGCTTGTAACCTACTGATTCCTACTATGTTTTAATTATTGTACCATGTACCGTGTGTGTGTGTGTGTGTGTGTGTGTGTGTGTGTGTGTGTGTGTGTGTGTGTGTGCGTGCGTGCGTGCGTGCGTTCGTGCGTGCGTGCGTGCGTGCATACCAGAAGATTCCATTAACTATTTGCATTTCTGCCATTTGCTTGTAGGGGTAAAGCATCGTATTAGAATCTAGCTAACTACTGTAACTACAGTAGAATCTACCGGGATACAGAGTTGGCCGAATCATAGCACTTGGTTTCACCTCTTAATGTAGGCTCAAGGCTACTGTATGAACAGCGACATTAAAACAGAGACATAGACAGTCAGAGAGAGAGAGAGTCAGAGAGAGAGAGTCAGAGAGAGAGAGAGAGTCAGAGAGAGAGAGAGAGAGAGAGAGAGAGAGAGTCAGAGAGAGAGAGAGAGAGTCAGAGAGAGAGAGAGAGAGAGAGAGAGAGAGAGAGAGAGAGAGAGAGAGAGAGTCAGAGAGAGAGAGCGAGGGAGAGAGAGAGAGTCAGAGAGAGAGAGCGAGGGAGAGAGACTGATTCATATCTATCTATTTCTATCTCTAACATACAGTTTAATAAACACTTCTAGCCAGGACATATAAGACATATATGTATCATGTTTATTATTTTTTTTCTGGGTTTGCATGCAGATTAAGGGAGATGCGTGTGAGCATGTGTGTGCGCCTCGTCGGGATTGTGTGTAAGCACAGCAGAGCCCCGCTCCACTTCAGACAGATAGAGAGAGAGCACAGCATAATGTAAAGCTGTAAAAGCCCGATCAAGCTCAATAGCTGTACATGTCATTGTTGTTGTGATGTTTTCACACGCGGGGTAAGGGAGAGGTGGGCTATCGCGTCATCATCGGTTCAGGAGAAGACGCGTATCGCTTGTAAAGATGGTGACGCAATGGGGGGCGTCTTCAGGCGTCTTCAGAATTGCGCACACTGGGAGCTGGTATCAGAAAGTAGCGTCTGCAGGCTGCCAGAACGCGTGTATGCTTTTACCAACGCAGTTGTGTTTCCGGGTTCCCGTTTTGCGCTCTGATTGGCCACTGACCTACACGCGTACGCCCCCCTCGCTATCGCCTTTGGGGCGTGAGATATGAAGACAGATTTAACTGGGTATAGGAAGGCAGTACCATACGAGCCGCAAATTGAACATGCAGTGAGTCTGCGACAACAACCCAATAATAAACACTCAAAACAGCTATTACCAGACAATTACAACAGCAGTGGTGCCTGCTTCAAACGTCACGTATTATAGGCTATAAGCCCGTGTAGATCTATTCGGAATAATAAACATATACACCCTCTAGCAAAACATGACACAATGTGATCCTATCTCCAATAGAGCGGCTGGTCGCAGAGACGCGAGTTGAACGAACACATCGGGAGGAGAATGAATGAATGAATGAACCTGATGTAAACAAGACAAAAGTCTTTCTCTGGTCTGCATCCCCTTAACAATTGTGTGTATTGAGCCGTACTGTATTGTACCCATTCTGCAATCTGTTAAATAAAGTTTTCATTCATTCATTCATTCTCCTCCCGATGTGTTCGTTCAACTCGTTCCATATGGCTGAAAGGTGCAAACGATCAAATAGTTTGCCTGATACGACCGAAATCGTTTTAGTCTGGACATGGCCTTAGACTGAAGGACAATAAGAGACAGAACACACTCTGATGACTCTACTTCCGGGTCTCAGGCCTCCAGGGCACTGGCCTTAATTCCCCCCGACCGCCTCATGTTGCTGCATGACTGCTCCTCCATAAGAGAGATGATAGAACAAGTCTCTGCTGTACTTCCTGTAACCAATATACATATAAATAAATAAATAAATATATATAATGTATACTTTTTATATATATATATATATATATATATATATATATTAGGGCTGTCAGTTCATCGCGTTAATTAGATTAATTAATTACACAGCAAATTATCGCGTCATGAAAATTAACTAAAAGTTTTTTTATTATTATTATTTTTTAAATCTCATTCATTCCATAAGAACGTAGAATACACATTTACAGACTTTTTTTAAATGGTCCATTTGCATGTTCTTGGTATCTGATTCTAGGGACATCTATGGATCTCAGGGAACGTATTCCCAGTGTCAGAAATACTGTGTCTGTTACTAGGCTTGAGTAAATTGTAATGAACCAAATGAGAATATCAATAAAAAATAATTGTATCTTTGACTGTGAATAACACCATGCTAAAATGTACCAGACCTGAAAAATCGAAGCAAATTAATAAATGGAAGATGATTAAACAGAAGGTTTTGTAGATACAGTACTGAATTCTGCCACCCGGACACATGCAATTTGAAATATGATTATAGAATATAGAATATCAGGCATAAAATGGTAATGCGATTAAAATGCGATTAATTAGATTAATTAATTACAAATCCTTTAATATATATATATATATATATATATATATATATATATATATATATATATATATATATATATATATATATATATATATATATATATATATGCTGACAATAGTGTAAGTGACTCACAGATGTCAGTGTGGGAAAAGGTCGACAGCTATATGACCCAAATAGCAATGCCTGCAGTATCAAAGAGATTTGAACCAATCCCCATACCTTCATAGATGCAAGATAAATATATCTATATATCTATATATAAATATTTATATATCTATATATTGTTAAATATAGAGAGACTAGTGTGCCTCCTGATCAGGTAAAGGTTAGGTAACACATTTGTGAATTAGATGAGTCTACATGTTATTATCTCCTACACCTACAGTGTACTGCAAGCCTATCTCTGTTGACATCCTGACGGCTGAACAGTAGTACTGTGTGTAAACAGTGAGGTGATAGTGTGTCCCCTTACTGTACTCCTCAGACCCTGGCACAGGTATCATCAAGCTGTGCCAGCAGTGATAAGCTATAGGACCTACTTACTGTATGTTGGTAAGCTTATAGTTGGTAGTCCAGAGTCCTCCCTGCTTAGTAAAGGGTTTGTAGTTTTCAAGTTTCTTTAATAGTTGTCATACAGAAGTACAGAATACTTTCATACAAAATGCTTCTTACTGTTACGCTCCAGAGACTGTGCTAGACAAGATAGTATCAAATAACATAGTATAGCATGTAATTTAGAAGTAGAAAATGAGGTCACAGTGTTCAGTATAGACATATGTACAATGTTCGATGCAGAATAGACGTAACTGAGTTACCATATAATATACAATACTATGCAGTGTACTAATGTACAGTACTATATAGTGCAAAGCAGAAATGGGATGAGGTACAATTTAGGTACAATTTACAGTAAGGTGTACGAGTTGTAGTGCAATCCTTCATCAATAAATATAAAGTGTGGGGAGTGGGTGCTACAGTGTGTTTGTTTAAAGTGAGTGTGTGCTATAAAGTGTGTGGAGTGGGTGCTACAGTGTGTTTGTTTAAAGTGAGTGTGTGCGTGTGGATGTGTGTGCTATGTGCGTTTGATGGTTGTTGTTGTGTACATGTAAATGTAAATGTAGTGTTCATTGTTCGTTTAGCAGCCTGATGGCCTGGGGATAGAAGCTTCTTCTGAAACTGTACTTTACTTACATAACGTAATCAGATTGGATTGTACAGCTTTAAATGTGTTAGACTACACCTGACTGACACATAATTGTACAGTATATGGAACAGCGCTGTATTTTCTTCCGCAAATTATGGACAAAAATATCTATTTATGTTTGTACGCTATGTATTTTTAACGTTTTTTTACACTGAGAGCCAATTTCCATTTGCAGATAAAAAAAAAAAAGGAGAAATGTAGTGAAACCAACAGAATACATAAAGCATACCTGTCGAGGTACCTGTTGAGGTAAGAAGGCGTCCATGTTTTGTTGGAGCAGCTAGAGACGGAGACGGAGACTGTGCTCTCTCCCTCCAACCTGTCCTCTGAAAGACAGCTGCTGACAGGGGTCTGGGGAGGACAAGCACACAGTTTCTGTGATTATTGTGACCAAAGATGCTCGACGTTGATTGATTGATTGATTGATTGATTGATTGATTGATTGAAAACTTTATTAACAGATTGCAGAATGGGTACAATACAGTACGGCTTAATACACACAATTGTTAAGGGGATGCAGACCAGAGAAAGACTTTTGTCTTGTTTACATCAGGGTCCCCCATTTTCAATTCATCATGACATTTATGAGATACACGACATACAGATATACAGTTCTGTTACATCCAGACATTTATGACATACAAGATATACAAATATACAGTACTGTTTAAAGGGGAACTATTTTACTATTTCTTTCACTGTTTGGGCACTTTTACACAATTCCTGTGAGTTTATGGAACACTTCTGTAATTTAAATTTTTTTTTAATTCATTGTTTTGTATTTCTAATCAAGTCCTCAAAAACAGCATTTTTCTACCTCAAGATCTTAAGCCGTTTTGAGCTGACTGTGTGGAGTGGGTACGAGTCTCAGCACCCGCACGAGTTATCATGCAGCGGTGTCTCTCTGACATCACAAATCAGCACATTTTCAGATGACTCAGTTCAGTGAGGGTGAATATTGTGAGAGGAGAATTGGAAGAATGTGCCAATATGAGAATTAGAGACATAGATCATATTAATATAAGTCCACATAGCTAGGAAACAATGCTAAACACTGAAAAAGGCCATTTATAAGATAGTTCCCCTTTAAGCTCTAACAGAACTGTATCCACCGGGGCACCACAGGGATCTGTCATCTCACCAGTCCTGTTCTCTCTGTATACCGATGACTGTAGCAGCTCAGACCCTGAGATGCTTTTCATCAAATACTCTGATGACACAGTCATCATTGACACAACCAACTCCAATGGCCGCATCATTGGAGAAATGAACAGGTTCGCAGAAGTGGTGTAAGAACAACGTCCTGGACCTAAACCCCAGCAAAACGAAGGAACTGCTGGTGGACTTCAGGCGTGACCCCACAACTCCCCCGGCTCTGGAGATAAATGCCCAGACAATAGAGCGCGTTGAGGAGTACAAATACCTTGGCACCACCATCGACCACAAGCTCACCTTCAAGACCAACGCAGAGAATATCCACTCTAAGTGCCAACAGCGACGGTTCTTCCTCAGGAAGATGAGGAAGCTTCAGGTCCGACCACCAATCCTGCAGGCTTTCTACAAGTCCTTTGTGGAATCAATAATGTCCTTTAACATCACATCATGGTTTGGAGTTATGCGTGCCATCGACCGGAAACCTCTCCACACAGGGTCGTTAAGATCAGCTGCAAGATCATTGGGAAGGACCAGGAGCCACTCAGCAGCGTCCACAAGAAACGGACAGTTAAGAAGGCCCCTCAAATAGTTGAGGACAACACAAACACCATTCACACGCATTACAAACGAATTCCCTCAGGCCGTCGATACAGAGCTTCAACACTGAATAAAAGGGGCTGAATGAATGTATGAATGAATGAAAACTTTATTTAACAGATTAAAGAATGGGTACAATATACAGTACGGCTCAATACACACAATTGTTAAGGGGATGCAGACCAGAGAAAGACGTTTGTCTTGTTCACATCAGGGCCCCACATTTTCAATTCATAGTGAATAGGCTTGGGCAGCTTCGTGCCAACCTCCATCAGACTGCTGAACACCTAGGTCTGGTGGAGGCCGGAATGCCCCCCCCCCCCCCAAGGAATTTGGACTACTTAAAAAATAGACTCCCCCTTCCACCTGATGGACACATATGAATGAATGAATGAAAACTTTATTTAACAGATTGCAGAATGGGTACAATACAGTACGGCTCAATACATACAATTGTTAAGGGGATGCAGACCTGAGAAAGACGTTTGTCTTGTTTCCATCAGGGTCCCCCATTTTCAATTCATATAGACATTTATGACATACACAACATGCATGACATTTATGGCATAGGGACATATAGGTATTTAGTACTGATACATTTGTGACATAAACGGTATTCAAATATACAGTACTGTTACCCCTAGATCCTGACAGAGTATATACATATGATGGCATATCACCTGCATTACTATTATTTATTATTTATATACATATATAACTGCTCCACATGGATTTTAATATATCATGCTTTAAGTACTGTAGTTTTAATGTAGCTGGTGTTTATTTATAGTGGTCTTTTTTACTGTAGTTTTAACGAAGCTGGTGTTTTTTTTATAGTGGTGAGTGTCTATGTATTGTGAGTGACTGTATGTTTGTCTTTTAACCACTGCACAAATGAAGTTCCGAAAGGAAAATAAAGTAATTTGAAGTTTGAAGTTGAAGTTGAAGGAAAATAAAATATTCTTTTTATAAAAAAAAAACTCAAAAAAAGGAGACTAAAAGTAAAAAATTGTGAATTCTTATTCTTACATGGGTGGTATTCCCCTTTAATGTTAAACACGTGCATGGTCCTGAATTGCCACTACATTACCGGTGTTACACAGATCTGCAGCAGATCTGGAGGTGGATATGATTAGCCTTGAGCGCCAACACCACAAGTCAACAATCTCCACTTTGATGTTCGCTCCACCTTTTAGCCGCCTCTCATAATCTACCATGCGTATTGAAGCACGGAGATAGATGGCCCACCTCTCATAATCTACCATGTCTATTGAAGCACAGAGATACAGTAGATAGCCCACCTCTCATAATCTACCATGCCTATTGAAGCACGGAGATACAGTAGATAGCCCACCTCTCATAATCTACCATGTCTATTGAAGCACAGAGATACAGTAGATAGCCCACCTCTCATAATCTACCATGTCTATTGAAGCACAGAGATACAGTAGATAGCCCACCTCTCATAATCTACCATGTCTATTGAAGCACAGAGATACAGTAGATAGCCCACCTCTCATAATCTACCATGCCTATTGAAGCACGGAGATAGATGGACCACCTCTCATAATCTACCATGTCTATTGAAGCACAGAGATACAGTAGATAGCCCACCTCTCATAATCTACCATGTCTATTGAAGCACAGAGATACAGTATATAGCCCACCTCTCATAATCTACCATGTCTATTGAAGCACAGAGATACAGTATATAGCCCACCTCTCATAATCTACCATGCCTATTGAAGCACGGAGATAGATGGCCCACCTCTCATAATCTACCATGCCTATTGAAGCACAGAGATAGATGGCTGTAACGTTTGGGGTTTTGCTCTCACCTGGGAGCAAAAGCCCCTGGCGTTGTCCAATGGTACAGTAATTACCTGTCTTTCAAATCAAATCAAATCAAATTTATTTATAAGGCCCCTTTCTGTCCTGATTGCCCTGATTGCCCTAATTAGTACCTGGGGTGTATAGTTGACTTTGCTTTATATGTCCTCCCTGCTTACTACTCAGATTGTCAGTCGCTCACTGAACATTACCGTGAGTACACTGTTGTGAATAAACGCTTGTCGCTCCTGCCATGGAGGATAAGTTAGCTTACCTTCGATAATATTACCTTGCCTTGCATTCTCGTTCGTATACTCTGTCATGTGCTTATGTAGCACCGTCGCCCGACGTGTTTTGTTTTCATGCCATGTTTTGGAGACAGTGTTTCTCCCCGTTTTGACATACAATTCAGTTTATGTATTTGCGCGATAATGTGTTTTGGAGACAGTGTTTTCTCTCCTTTGTTTTCCCTGTTTTGGAGACGAGAGTAGTCTCCCATTTAGTTTGTGCGTTGTTATCGGCGTGTACGCCTTTTTGACAGTCTGGAGCGTAACAGTAAGAAGCATTTTGTATAAAAGTATTCTGTACTTCTGTATGACAACTATTAAAGAAACTTGAAACTTGAAACTTGATATCTCCAGACAATAAATAAACTGTCTTTTGTTTGAGAATCAACACCTGCCTCTCGTCTATCCGTTCTGTCCTGCACTTGGGTCCAACACACCTACCCACCGTAACAGATGGCCCACCTCTCATAATCTACCATGCCTATTGAAGCACATTCAAAGTAATTTGATAGATTATAGTTAATGAACTTCATTCAAATTGCATATGATTACAATTCTTAAAGCGCAATCTTAAATCTTCTGTGTGCATTATTTTGTACGGTCACCATTAGTATGGTGTTAGGGTCCATATTTAAAATCATATTTCTAAATTGCATATGATGTGTCATGTGATAGAGCATGACACATCACACACTGTAACTTCCCAGGGACTCCATGATGAGGGCAGAAGCCTTTAACAGTTGCAGGCAATTGTCAGTTCTGCAACTCATTTTACCAAAATCCGGACTTCCTGGAGAGTCTAACTGCATGAAACTAATTTAAATGTCTATCAGAACAAAAAGGCACACACAAAAGAACCCCCTGTTGCATTCTAAATTTATTAAAAGAGCATAAGAAGATATTTTGCAGTTTACTCATCTTTCTTTCATGTATGCTTGCTGATCCCTTCATGTAACAGACAGACCTAGACCTAGATGTTCCACAAACACAACCCATTGTTCAACTCAAAGGTGGGGGAGGAGGAGGAGACATCTCACCTCCAAGTCAGACAGAGCAGACAGAGCGGGTGGAGGAGGCGATGAGGAGGGGGTGGTGGTGGCGGTGGTGGTGGCGGAGGTGTCCCTGAGGAGAACTTCGGGGGGACGTACGAAGAGGACGGACTGATGCTGGAGGAGGTGGAGCAAGAGGGTGTTACACACATTCTGCTCCTCCAGCATCCTGGGTCCTGCTGGAACGCTGAGGAGGAGGAGGAGAGCGAGGGAACACATCAACACTGAGCATTAATAATGTAATGACGACGCTAAATGCTTTATATTCTCGTCTTTAAGTAATACAGGTAATACGTAACGACAAGAGAGAATGAAACGAGAGCTCAAATTCACCACACTGCTCGATAAGAGTGGTGACTGACAATACAAGCGCTGGCAAAGAGCAGAACCCTCCTGAGAAGGTGTTTGTGGAGCTGCTAATGACAGCCCCCCCTAGTGTCCTGTAACGTGTATGGCAGGTCATAGAGAGATCGAGCAGGAAAGAACACCCCGACAAGTTGGATGCTTTCTACATGGCATCCTACATCAAGATGCATCGACACCCTGCACCCCAGTGTGAGACAAGATGCATCAACACCCTACATTCCAGTGTGAGACAAGATGCATCAACACTCTGCACCCCAGTGTGAGACAAGATGCAGCAACACTCTGCACCCCAGTGTGAGACAAGATGCATCAACACCCTGCACCCCAGTGTGAGACAAGATGCAGCAACACCCTGCACCCCCAGTGTGAGACAAGATGCATCGACACCCTGCACCCCAGTGTGAGACAAGATGCAGCAACACCCTGCACCCCAGTGTGAGACAAGATGCATCAACACTCTGCACCCCAGTGTGAGACAAGATGCAGCAACACCCTGCACCCCAGTGTGAGACAAGATGCAGCAACACTCTGCACCCCAGTGTGAGACAAGATGCAGCAACACCCTGCACCCCAGTGTGAGACAAGATGCATCAACACCCTGCACCCCAGTGTGAGACAAGTCTTTGAGATGATTATAGTAGTACTACTACTCACATCCCCCATGGTTGTTTATAGACATCTACAATCAATCAAGACTGAAGTGAGTATGCCAGTGGCTCAGGAGGTAAGAGCGGTCGCCTGGTAATCTGAAGGTACCCGGTTCGATTCCAGCTCCTTCCGGCAGCCTGCTGAAGTGTCCTTGAGCAAGACGCTTAACCCCTTAGTCTATTTGCCATCCCATAGAGCCCCATTGTGAACCCGGAAATTTCGGAACCACCAACGTTTTATGATGGATATGGATAGTACGGATCCCCAGCACTCAGAAACTGCCGGATGCTAAATTGTAAATGTTGGGCAACTTTTTGTATTTGCATAATTAACATACATTTGCATAATCGCCTAAATGGATAAATCGCAGAAACTACTTGATCAATTTCAACAATGTTGGAGTTGTTTTGGGGGTTATTCGGGATACTGAATCCATTTATGATACTTAAGAGAAGAAAAAAAGTTTCAAAATTGCTATATTTACTGGAAATTACCATATTTTGGTGCAATCCTTTATGAATTTTCTGTTTATAAATGTTTCAGAAGATGCAGAATTTATAGATAATTTTCATGGAATGTTCAATTGTAAACAGAATGATAATAATAATAATAACTTCAATTTGTAGAGCGCCTAATGGGGTACTCTAGGTGCTTATGCTTGGTTACTGGGGTAACTGCTGCAGTTGAGCTCTGCCATGAGTTCACGTGGCAGCGGAGCAGTTTGCTGCCACAACTAGAAACTATTCTATTGGATTTTTGTATGTGACTGTTACCTTATAAAATGTCCTCAGAACCCCAGTTCCTAGCCTTGACTGAGACTTCAGTGTGCTAATCGTTAACGCAAAACTTCCAAGTGAGTAGTGGCTAATTTGCACCATGATCTCATTCCTACTGTGGCAACGAGCAACTGCAGCTGCAGAAAATACAGACCCCTGATTTTCAAGGATTGTTGTTGTGCAAGTAACTTGAGAAAATAGAAACAGATACACAAACTGTGGTTTTATTACTATCCAATAACAAACACTGAATATAATATGATCACAAGCTGTAGTAAGCCAGCTCTTAGGGTTAACGTTAGCCATCCGACAGTAACTAATGTTAATGCATAGCTAGTTAGCTATGTTAGCAATGTATGTCATGATATGAATGTGTGATTATAACCTGTTATTACCTAGCCTCGCATCACCAGGCTCTATCCCTCGTCACACAGAGAAGCATCAAGTTTGATTCTAAGTATTCATATGGTACTTTTGCTCTCCTTAATGTAGAATTGTGTGATAGAATATCTGAGGCACTGAGGCAGAGAAAGAGACCCAAAAGGTAATGCAAATACCAGTCAAGTTCATGTAGGATACCAATAACATGGGAAATACATGTTTTCATTAGAATAGTGAACAGCCCGTCTGAAATGTACATCCTGGCAATGTATCCAGAGTGTGTAGAGATGGAGGATACAAATAGTGCATTCTTCTCTTGTTAATTTCAGATTGACATGTCAAGGAAGAAATGCCTATTCGAGCCCTGTGACGGCAAGGACAATGACTTCAAGACATCTGGACCAAAAGGCATTACAGCTTTGCTTCAGAGGAGTGAAGAGCTTGACGATTCAGCTACAACTGAGACTTTATCGAACATCATTGCTACCCATGGTGTGTCCGCCTCTGTAGTTTGTCACAAATCATGTTATAGCTCATATACCTAAGTCTAGAAATGCAACCAAACGCAAGCTCAGCTCAGCTAGGGAAACGTATGTCTCGTTCTCATGCCTTTGAGTTTTCTAAACAATGTCTGTTTTGTGGTATCTTTTGCGAACCCAAAGACACCAATCACCCTGATAGATGGAAGCCAGTGAAACAATGCCGGACTGTTGAGAGACCAGGAAAGTCATCCTTCAAAAACATTTGTCAGAGTTACATGATATATATGTAGCCAACTCCGGGCACCTCTCTGCAGTAAGCAGATACTTGTGACTTTTATGGTGATGCTGTAGTTGTCATGAGGGTGGAAGGGTGCCAGACTATTGTCGATGAGTTGTTATGAAGAGCTGGCTAATCCAGGAACAAAGTGTGGTTTGGTAAACCACAATCCATATCTTCCTCATTCCTGGTTGTGTCTGTGTGAAATCTCGATGAGTTGTTGTGAAGAGCTGGCTACAATCCAGGAACAAAGTGTGGTTTGGTAAACCACAATCCATATCTTCCTCATTCCTGGTTGTGTCTGTGTGAAATCTCTCCCCAAACAGGTTCAAATGTTCTCGAGGTCATGTCCTACAAAGTATCCTCTATACAGTCTGCCCCATTGTTCTGACAAGGATTATTACGTTCCTTTTGGCCTCCTTGCTGAGTCTGACGTGGACGAGAAACCCATATATAGGCCTAGTTATCAAATTCTTGGTTTGCAATGGTTTTGCACCTTGTGGGTAAATAAAACCCAGTTTTCATCTACAACTCGTGTTTCCTCATTGTCTCACTGCTTGGTCCCTAACAATGAGAAATGGGCATTCTAAACACTCTGTGCAAGGCCTCTATTAGGCGGTAAATTGTTCTTTGTTTTCACAATGTGTGCCCTCTATCGTATCAAGATACATATTCCATGTGTATGGAATAACACTCACCTTTAACATTCACTTTAAACACTTTTTAACACTACACCATATTGTATCTATTTATTAGTAAACGATTTGCACTACCTCTCTAACTCATCTTTGCATTTGTTTGCATTGTGTACTGCATATTTTATTATTTTGTATTGTGTTTGGTCTTTATTCTTTTTACTTTTTTACTGTCTGAAGCACAATCTCAGGGGGCTCATACAGAACCAAGCATTTCACTGTAATGTCATGTACCTTATATGTGACAAATAAGCTGGTCAGGAAGGCAGTAACATGGTGGGAGTGGAGCTAGACTCTTCCTCTGTCAGAGAGGAAGAGCCTTGCTAAGCTCCACGCCATCATGGACAACCCCTTCCACACGCTATACACAGACTTGGCTGATAGAAGGAGCATGTTCAGTGTTAGACTAGATGCAACACTGAACGGCACAGGAAGTCCTTAATTCCAACAGCCATCAGAGTATACAATGCATCACTGTGCCTCACTGTCTCACCACAGAGTGACAGTACAAACTCCGGTAATCTTCCTGGACTTTTGACTTCTTATTTTTACATATACACTTAAACATTTGTATATTTTAGAATGTATATATTTTAGAATGTATATCCCGGACTGTATTTTTATTGTTATTTGTGATTTTTGACTACCTAAACTTTACGCAACATAGGGGAGGAGCAAACATAGCTTGCATAGCAGCCTTCTAAACTCTAATTTGAAAATTACCTTGAAGAAAAGGTTTTCTGCCAGTGAAGTTTTGTCACAGATATTTGACGGTGAAAGTGACATAGGAGAGAATGTGTCTGAGACCCTGATTATGAGGCGTCCTCCTCTGATGAGAATGAGACCCTTAGTGCAGATGCTCCTGTTGTCTCTCAACCACAAGCAGACACGTTACTTTCCAAAAACGGAAGGTTAGCATGGTCCCACTCCCCACTTGAACAACATAATATATATTATCATGTATGTATAATTGGGTGGGTGGGGGGGAGTAGGGGTAATGTTTTATTTAAATGGTTATTTAGGTAATCAACAAAGTAACATGAAGCACCTGAAACATACATTTGGGTAACACTTTTGATTATGATCATTTTCTGGAGGTTTAAACTGCTGGGGTCAAAATGTCCCCAAGGATAAAGAGTGTAAAGTCAATTTGAGGATAACAGGAGGGTTAACAAAACCATTTCAAATCATTTTAGCCCTGCTAGATAGAGGTAGCAAATAACTAAGGATGGCAATCATAATAATAAATGTTATTTGTACAACTTCCATACAAGAATTGCAGCCCAAAGTGCTTCACAGCAGAAAATACACTAGAATACACCAAATGAGCATAAAATAGACAGAATAAATGCAATGCAGAAAATAAAAAGAAGTAGATGATTGTAGTGTTCTTGGGGGCATGTAGTTGACAAGAAAATTGCCAATATAGCTTGGTCTGGTTCCATTTAGGGCTTTGTACATAAGGAAGAGGACCTTCAAATCAATTTTAAATGTTACCGGAAGCCAGTGCAGGGTAGCTAACACTGGACTAATGTCCTCTCTCCTCTTGGTTCTAGTTACAGTAATAGCCTAGCTGAGAGTTGAATAAGCTGAAGTATTTTCTTCAGTCGGCTTGGAATAAAGTCGTGGATCCGTTTTTCAGCATCCTTTTGATTTATAAATGGTTGTACTTTAGCTTTGTTTCTAAGGTGGAAGAATTATGTTTTTGTCACCTTGTTAATGTGGGACTTAAAGCTTACAGTAGACCTGAGTCTATGATAAGCAAGACTTGTAAGCAAGGAGTAAGTTTCCCAATAATATTATTCAGCAGAATTTCTCTTGAAATTGAAATTTGATAAATTCCAGTAAATATTGCAATTCCGAAACTCTTGAGTATCATAAATGGATTCAGCATCCCGAATAACCCCCAAAACCACTCCAACATTGTTGAAATTGATCAAGTAGTTTCCGAGATTTGACCATTTAGGCGATTATACAAACGTATGCTAATTATGCAAATAAAAAAAGTTGCCCAACATGTACAACTTAGCATCCGGCAGTTTCTAAGTGCTGGTGACCCATACTATCCATATCTATCATAAAAGTTTGGTGGTTCCAAAATTTCCGGGTTCATTGTGTTGGCAAATAGACTACCTAACTGCTCCCGATGAGCAGATTGGCACCTTGCATGGTTGCCTCCGCCGTCGGCGTGGGAATGGATGGATGTGAGGTGAGTGCTTTTGGATAAAAGCCGCTATATAAATGCAGTCCATTTACCATTTACCAGTGGGTTTGAGTCCGGCAGCCCATGAGGCTTGTTGCACATCTGTCTCTCTACTGCTCTATACTGTCAAATGAAGCAGACTGTCATTAACTAGTTCAACTAACAAACTGAACCTCTCTGACACAGGGCTGAATGTTGGCCTGTAAAATCACACCTCTGCTCAACCAATGTAAGAGCAGCTGAGAGTGTCACGGTGGGCAGGTGTGTGGAACCCAAGTGCAGGACAGATGGATAGACAGGAGGCACGTGTTGATTCTCCAAACAAAAGGCTCTTTGTTTATTGTATTGTATACGACGCATACAGAATATGAGAGACGTACTCTCGTCTCTAAAAAACAGGGAAAATAAAAGAGAGACAAAACACGTTATCACGAAAACACTTTAAGCGGGCTACACGTCAAAACAGGGAAAGCAAGGGGGAGAAAACACTGTCTCCAAAACGAGGCACAAAACAAAAGACATCGGACGACGGTGCTACGTAAGCACATAACAGGGTAAACAAGCGAGAACGATACGATACAATATCAAGGACAAACCAACTTATCCTCCGAGACGGGAGCGATGAGCGTTTCTTCACGAAGTGTACTTGCGGTAATGTTCAGTGAACGACTAATAGCAAACAAGGAGGAGGACATATAAAGCAGAGTAAACTATACACACCAGGTACCAATCAGGGCAATCAGGGCAGAAAGACAGGTGATTACCACTGGGCAACGCCAGGGGCTTTTGCTCCCAGGTGAGAGCAAAACCCCAAACGTTACAGAGAGGGTTTCATGTGATTGACTGAAGCAGCATCATATCCCAGCACAGACCATTTTGCCCCAGAATGCAAATAAATTTGGAGTGGCCAAGAACTAGTCTGATCACGGAACAAGGCCTTCAACCTCCATCAGGGGGGGGGGGCCTCGTCGTCCTGTAGGGGGCACCGGAACTCCGTGCCATACCTAGCATGACATGATTGCTCAAGAGGCCCCTGCCATGACAGGACATGATTGTGTGTTCCTCTTCAGCGATGGGACCCATATCCGACCTACACCATCATTTAATATTAAACCCTTTTCATCACTTAGATTTTGTGAAGTATCTGATAGTTGAACTAAATATGGGCAAGAATAGCCAATTCCGTTAAAAACAGCTCCACGTGTCACCATCGCAATTCTCTGTTGACCTTTATGGAAGCAAAGTCTCTAGGGACAAAATAACAGAGGCTCCTTGCAACAGTTCTTCCCACATGGTTTGAATTCCAGAGATATGATTATCTGCTGCTCCCACGTCTACACAAGGAAGGAAGAGGCCGACGGGAGAGAAACATCTGCATGTGTTTACCTGGAAGCAGACGTTTGCTTTGACTTTGAAATCTTTACTTCGAACATGTAAATACAAACAAAATAAAACAAAAACAAATCATTAATCTCTGCAATGAAAAAAAAAATTAAACATTTAAAAAAATATAGAAAAAGAGAACATAACTCAATTTACATGTTCGAAAAGGAGTAGGAAGAAGTATACACTTATTTAATCCTACCCCTTTTCCACTACTCAAAATGAATATAATTCCTTACTAATTTAAAACCTTACAAAACAAATATATATATATACAAATAATATATGCAAAACATTAAAAAAAAAATTAAAACATGAAAAAAAACTCTGTTTGAATTGTCTTATATTTGGACATTGCTTAAGCAGAACATACAGACTGTTCCACAGTTACAGTGTCTTAAGGGGAGACCACCCCCCTAGATAGGGAAAAATAATAATAAAGGATGAAATCATTTGCAAACATCTTAATTGTTTAGAATAGTCAAAAAAAGAGAAAAACGTATTAAAAATGTTTTGGTCGCCTAATTTTATTACCCAAAGGGGGCGTGGTCTATTCAAAATGGCCCCTTTTTGCATGTTAAATGGATGATATATAGATATTTTTTCATGGTTTTTCATGTTACTACATTAAATACTGAACTTTTTGCTAGAGGATTTTTTTATATGCCACCCGAACAGGAATTTATGACCTTTTATGACCCCTAGTTATAATTTTTTTTTTAAATTGCATACATTTTTTGTATAAAATGATATATCAAAAAATCCTCTAGCAAAAAGTTGTGGTATATGGATAGGAGGAAACGTGGCCAGTTTGGTGTGTGGAGGTACTAGAGAAATTGAGATTTTTTTGTTTTATGTGTAATACAAACTCATAAAATCTCGTTTTGAGAAAAACGCCTTTAAAGTTTTGTATTGTCTGTAAATCAGGCTATGTATGACATATCAACAAACCATTTGGCACAAAGAAGCAGGATATAGATATGAATAAAGGTGGAAAGTTTGGTGTGTGTAGATGCTAGGGAAATGGTACATGTCTACCCTTTGGGAAAATGCCTTCAAAGTTCTGTATTGTAAAATGCCATACATTTTTTTTGAAACCGCTATTTACAAACACAACACCCAATCAAACCATTAGTAATAGACAACCTAAACACATGCCTGATAACTGAATAACATAATGACATAATAATAATGATGTAGTAGTAGTAACAGTTTAGTAACAAACAACACAACCGATTACTGTACCCCCTAATAGGCAAGAAAAATATTTCAAGAGGCACTTCCCCATTCGATATGTGCACATTTATGGAGGCAATCATGCTAAATGAAGCAAAATAAGCAACGAAATGTGTTTTTTTTTTACATTTTCTTGTCACTAGTTTGAAAGAAGACATGTAAGGGGGCAACATTATACAAAAATCTCAAAATTGCCCCAAAATCAGGAAAATTGTATTTTAGGTGGGTGGTCTCTTAAGTAGTAGGTACACTAAGAACTTTTAAATTGAGTTCTCCCCTCAGATTATAACCCCCCTCTCTTTCAAACAACAGTTTTTGAATGTTTCCTGGAAGTACATTACCTTTTGCTTTATACATTATTTGTGCTGTTTTAAATTCCACAACATCAGTTAACTTTAATGTTTTTGACTTTAAAAATTTTATGTTTGTGTGATCACGATATCCTGCATTTTGTGAACTATCCTTATGGCTCTTTTTGGAGTATAAAAAGTGGTTGTAGTGTAGAATTATAAGTGTAGAGAGTGTAGAGTGATTTTTTTTTATCGAGAATGTGCTTTGCTTTACTCATGACTGAAAGGCTTCTCGACAGTTTGGACATGTTTTTTCATAAACTCTTTCAATAATCACATCATTTATTTTAACTTGTACTTGAGTATTTAATCTACATTTCATTGTGTGTTGCTTGCCATCTGCTCGCTTGGTTTTTGTTTATTTTTTGGTCTAATTTGGTGCAACAGAAAAGGTACAGCAAAGTTTCACACACACACACACACACACACACACACACACACACACACACACACGCACGCGCACACACACACACGCACACACACACACGCACACATGCACACACGCACACACACACACACACAAATTCAAGGAATAAGAATGTGAAACATTTGTGTATTAATAGGTGTTTGTCTGCATGGAAAGAGGCACGTGGGCAGGCAAGCAGGTCAAGCAAGCAGGCGAGCCGGCCGGTACAGGACGTGACCAGGCTGTCACGAGCCTTACATAACAGATGAATGGGGTATGAGAGGCATGTGAGCGGAGAGAGAGAGAGAGAGAGAGAGAGAGAGAGAGAGAGAGAGAGAGAGAGAGAGAGAGAGAGAGAGAGAGAGAGAGAGAGAGAGAGACATTAGGGGGTGCGTGTGAAGTACAGGGGGAGGGGGGGTGATAAGCAGGCCTGTCCTAAGTTGAGTAAATTGTGTATGTTGTGACTACATTACAGTATGTGCATTACAGTACACTCCTCCAGTCATACGGCTACTGTAGGACAAACCTGGTCTGTGGCCAGTTTTTATTGCAATAGCACATGTACGATTACAATCTGTGTATACAACTTTCTACAAAATGCCTACATAAATACATCTACAGTATGTATGCTTATCCACTCTTCCTCTTCTCCCTTTACATGTTACCGCTGGGTGATATCATCAGAGAACATAATGTAGATTTCCATAGCTATGCGGATGATACACAACTGTACATATCTGCTGAACCAAATGATACAGCGATTAGCTCCATTACAGACTGCTTACTGGCGAGAGTAACACCCCTACACAAAAAGGGCAGTAAATTAGACCCAGGCAACTACCGCCCTGTTTCTATCCTTACCTCCATCTCGAAAGTCATGGAAAAAATAGTCTACGAACAGGTCGAAAAGTACCTCGCGGAAAAAAATCTAATCTACGAATTCCAATCTGGCTTCAGAACATCCCACTCCACTGACACATGCCTTCTCTATTTAAACGACCACATCAAACAAGAGGTGGACGCGGGCAAATACTGCGGCATGGTCATGCTGGACCTACAAAAGGCCTTCGGCACTGTCAATCACACCATTCTGATTGACAAGCTAAAAGCAATTGGTTTTGGTAGTCTATCAGTGAGCTGGTGGAGGTAAACGGTACCCTATCCCCCCCCCTCACAGTGAGCTGTGGTGTTCCACAAGGAAGCATACTAGGACTGCTACTGTTCCTAATTTATGCAAATGACATGTCGTCAGCTTGTGACTGCAACTTGTTCCTGTTTGCGGACGACTCAGCCCTGCTGGTCTCTGACAAGAACAAGTTACAGGTTGAAAAAACCCTCAGCTCGGAACTAGGCAAAATCTGCATATGGCTCGCTGATAACAAACTATCATTACACATGGGCAAAACAGAGTCCATTCTCTTCGGTTCAAATAACAAACTCAGCAAGACCGACGGCTTCTCAGTTACAGTGGGTGACAATATTGTCACAAGGAAAGAAGAAATTACCTACCTGGGCTCCATCCTAGAGGCAAATCTTTCCTGTGACAAAATGGCATCCAATGTAATAAAAAAAGTCAACCAACGAACTCGATTCTTGTACCGGATCTCCTCACTGGTAAACAAGAATACCCTGAAGACTCTGGCAGGAGCACTCATTCAAGGGTACTACGACTATGCTTGCACCTCATGGTACCAAAGCACCTCAAAGGCGCTAAAAACAAAATTACAAACATCTCAAAACAAACTGGTCAGACTACTGCTTGACCTTACTCCTAGAACCCACCTCACCCCTGCCCACTTTGACAACCTAGGATGGCTTAGAGTAGACGACAGAGTACAGCAACTTGCAATGGGCCTGGTCTACAAGATACACTACACGACCAAGGTACCCATGTACATGTCAAAATACTTCCCAAAGGTCAGTGAATACCACGATCACAACACCAGAGGGAGCTCCACAAATCATGTTAAACCCAGATTCGGCTCAAACAAGGGACTAAACACGTTTCGCAATTATGTCACATCAATGTGGAACGCCATACCCAAAGCTGTAAAGGAATGTGAATCACTACCCACTTTCAAAAAACACCTACGGGAGACTGCAATTCGAAACTGGCCCCTGTAAATGTCCTAACCCAACCCCCTCCAATGTACAGTAAATGACCAAGTATGGTTTTGTCAATATTCCAATGTACAGTTTTGCTTGTACAGTTGTACAGTCCAGTATAGTCCAGTCTTAGCTGCTTTACACTGGCTTCCTGTGACATTTAGAATTGACTTTAAGGTCCTTCTCCTTACATACAAAGCTCTAAATGGACAGGGACCTAGCTACATCGCCAACACTCTAATAAATTACACGCCAGCAAGAACACTGCGATCATCAGCTGCTGGACTACTAGAGGCTCCCAGAAACAGTCAAAAGAGGATCGGTAATGCAGCCTTTATCAACTATGCCCCAAAACTGTGGAACAAACTACCCCAAAACATCAGAGAAGCCAACTCGCTAGACATCTTCAAAAGACAGCTTAAAATCTATCTCTTTGCTCAGGCATTTCAATGAAACATCAGGGATATCCTGACACAAATTGTACTTACCTGCACTATTCTTACCCTGCCTACTTTTATCCACTGCCTCTCAAATTCATGTGTCGGTTCTATGCTAATTTTATCTCACTACCTCCTACTGTATGCACTGTAATTTTAAGAGACATTTTTAAACTGAATCATTTTAAACTATTTTTATTATTTGTATTACTGAAAACTGTAAACAGAGAGCCTATTGGGATGCTAGATCCTAATGTAAAACACTGTGATTTACCATACCTTGCTACCTGTCTATCTTTTTTATGCTCGCTTATGCCTGTATTTTTTACTGTTGTGAAGCACTTTGAACTGCAACCTCTGTATGAAAAGTGCTATACAAATAAAGTTATTATTATTATCCAGTGCAATAGCTTGTGCAATACTGACATGTTGGTGCAACAGGGCAACGTGCAATCTACAATTAATGTGCAATATATTTCAGCACTTACAATACAAGTGCAATAAAATGAGCACATTAGCACTCTGGCACAAGACAAGTCACTTGTCACTCTGTACCTAAAGCACTTTAAACGTATAGTTTTTGCCCCCGGTCTGTCTCGCCACATCGTACATATTGTGTTGTCATTGTCTGTTTCATCTATTGTCTGTTTTTTATGGTTGTGAAGTTTGTGTAGTTTAGTCACTTGTACATGTACTGTTGTCTGTTCCAGTGATTATGAATTGTGTGTACATTTGTAATTTGTCTGCTCTGTTAACATCAACCTGCAAAGGGACTACAGGTGGAAATTAGCCTCTGGCTATAATCTGACAATATGAGAATGTCCCTATACTGTCCCTAAATAAATAAACGTGGATCCGTCGTTGACTGCAGGTGTATTATGAGATTATGAGTGTGGGGGGGGGGGGGGGGGGGGCGGGTGGGGGGGGGGGGGGGGGGGGGCGGGGGGGGGGGGGTGTTACATTCATACCATTGTCATTCTTCACTTCCTCTTTCTGTTTTCATTCCATACAGAGTACAGGACATCCAGCTATCTCTTTTTAGTAACAACCCCCCCCCCCCCCCTCCCGCACGCGCACACGCACACACACACACACACACACACGCACACACATGCGCACACACTGACCCTTCCCATGCACCTAACTGCTGTCCTCTATCACCTCTGTGTTCTCATGTTGTCTCTTGTATTGCTGACATTCACATGACGACAAATCCTGCTGGCACATCATTAGCTCTCAGAGAGGCCACTGTAAGAGGAGGAGGAGAGGGGGAGAGGGTAGGGGGAAGGAGGGGGAAGGAGGAGAGGAAGAGGGGGGAGGAGAGGAGAAGGATTAGGATGAAAGAGGGAATGGGTAGAGGAGAGGGGGAAAGGGTAGGGGGAGGAGAGGAGGACGAAAGGGGGTGTTGACTGGTTCTAAATAAGTCTTTCACAGTAGCACACATTGAGAAGAGTGTGTGCGTGCGTGCGTGCGTGCGTGCGTGCGTGCGTGCGTGCGTGTGTGTGTGTGTGTGCGTGCGTTTGTGTGTGTGTGTGTGTGCGTGCGTGCGTGTGTGTGCGTGCATGAGTGTGTGTGTGTGCAGTGTGCGTGTGTGTGCGTGCGTGTGTGTGTGTGTGTGTGCAGTGTGCGTGTGTGTGAGACTCCCCAGGGGTCATGTCGGTTTACAATAACGGTAGAGTTCTGTAAACAGGAGGGAGCAACAGCTGGGCGAAGACGTCCGTGCTGTTCTGTCTGTCTGCCTATCAGTCAGTCTGTCCATCTGTCTGTCTGTCACCATGACGACCCCCCCCCCCCCCCCCCCCCACAGCCATTTCCTAAAGACAACTCAACCCCCTTCACAGACATGCGAAGCCATGTAGAAATTAAGCTGAACACCCTCATCAATCCCCTGCGGTTGCTTTGAACTAGGCCTGGTGGTTTGTGTGGGTTGCCTGGTTGTCAAACAGAGGCAGAAAAAAGGAGGTATGGCCTATTAGAATATTAAAAAGTATGTCATTATGTATGTATATAATATCTGTCTTTGTGGGCGGCTACGTGGCGTAGTGGGCAAGGCGCTCGCCACGAAATCTGGAGACGCTGGGCTTGCCTGTTCGAGCCCAGCGCTCCACATTTGCTTTCAGTTTAGCTGGTCGTTCATACTAATACACATTGGCCGTATTAGGGGGTGGGAAACTGATGGGTGGGGATCGGGCGTTATGGACAGCGACTCCTACAGGTTGGTTGGTGCGCCTGCGCAGTAGAATCAGGAAGTGTCGGGGGCAGCGTGAGCCTCCCACGCGTTACTCCTCGCCACTGAGAGATCGAGCTGCGCAGGTGAAAAGATGCGACTGCTGTTACCTCAAGTACCGGAGGGGACTTGTGCTATGTATGACTTAGTCCACATTGCAGCCGGCTTGTGGGAGGCAAGAAACAGCGCTCGTGACAGGGGAGGGTTGAATTGGATGATACGAAATTGGGATGGGAGAAAAATATAGAAAATGGGAGAAAAAGTGGATAAAAAAATAATATCTGTCTTTGCAGAGAACATTACGAGGTGTTTTCCGTGCTACAGCAAGCCAAAACTAGATTTGAAGCCAAAATGGCTATATGATTCTGGCTATTTACATTTACTGAAGACATCTCTCTAGCTGGAGCTCGTTTCAAAACCAACTGACTATTTTGTCAGTTGTCAAACCCAGTCGACTAACTTTCGCACAGTTCAAAGTTCATCAGGTATAAATGTACTGTCCTGATCTGAGGGCGTGAATGACGCAGACACTTACTGGAATACACAGGGTCCAAAGATCGTAGCCAGGTTCTCGGCGGGCATGTGATTTGATTGGCTGTGAGAGGCGACCCTGGACAGGAAGTGGATGAGGTAGGAGAGGATGCTGAGGTTGCTGTCGGGGAGGCCGCCAAGATTTTCTCGCAGAGACCGGTTTTGCTCTGCCTCGTCTGCATATTCTGTACAACACAAAACGCATCAGATGTTTCATTTCAGTTCAACACTGTCGCATCAACCATAACTTCTGCATCTCGACAAGGGAATGCATGTGACGCAATTCCAGGGCTTGTTAAGTCACTAAGGGCTTGTTAAGTCACTTAATCATTGAGTCAGAGAGTAACCTAATAGATGGACCTCCCCCGGTAAACATATACACAGACACACACACACACACATAGGGCTGAACAATCAATCACATTTTGAATGAAATCGTAACTGCAATGTTGATCAAGGTCAAATGTTAAAGATTGATCAAGGCTAATTAAATGTACACACAATTACATACACTCTCTCTCTCTCTCTAAGTCAATGTAACTCTGTCTCTCACTCACACAGACACACAGACACACACACACACACACACACACACACATAGATCAACATAGCCTTCACATATCCCACATAAAACACACACACACACACACACACATCCACATAGCCTTCACATATCCCACCTAACACACACACACACTCCCATCCACATAGCTCATCACCGCTATGAAAACCAGAGACAAAAAATGCTCTGAGTTTCGTAAAAGTCAGTCAAAGCTTACTAAAAGCACGAGCAGTGAACTCCAAGCCCACGTGACTGAACTCAAACTAGAAAGAAACAGACTAAGAAACGACGTAAACTCCATGATCAAAACTGCAAAAAAGAATTTCATCAATGACAAAACTGAGGAAAACAAAAACAAACCACGTGAACTTTGGAAATTACTCAATAATCAACTAGGATGCAGTAAAAAACTTAAAACCAGATTCTCAAACATAAACATAAAAACGGACAACACGCTCATCACAGACAAGCTGGATGTAGCCAATTACTTAAACATTTTCTTCACAAACATAGCCACAACACTGGTAAACAAACTACCCTCCCACTCAGGGCTTTATGGGGTAGAACACATAGTAGCTTACTACAAAAACCTAGGGGTCCGCAAGGACGACTTCAAGCTGGAAATGGTAACAACAGATGAGGTACTCAATAAACTGAGCGCCCTCCAGCCTAACAAGGCCACTGGCCATGACAACATCCCCTCCAAATTCCTCAGAGACTCAGCAGCCGCCATCACCCCAATCATCACACACATAATAAACCTCTCCATAAAACAGGGACAAGTCCCCAAGGACTTCAAAATTGCGAGGGTGACCCCTCTGCACAAAAAGGGCAGCAAATTAGACCCAGGCAACTACCGCCCTGTTTCTATTCTCACCTCCATCTCGAAAGTCATGGAAAAAATTGTCTACGAACAGGTCGAAAAGTACCTAGCGGAAAAAAATCGAATCTACGAATTCCAATCTGGCTTCAGAACATCCCACTCCACTGACACATGCCTTCTCTATTTGAATGACCACATCAAACAAGAGGTGGACGCAGGCAAATACTGCGGCATGGTCATGCTGGACCTACAAAAGGCCTTTGACACGGTCAATCACTCCATTCTGATTGACAAGCTAAAAGCAATTGGTTTTGATAGTCTATCAGTGAGCTGGATGCAATCCTACCTTGAGGGGAGGGAACAGATGGTGGAGGTAAACGGTACCCTATCCCCCCCCCTCACAGTGAGCTGTGGTGTTCCACAAGGAAGCATACTAGGACCGCTACTGTTCCTAATTTATGCAAATGACATGTCGTCAGCTTGTGACTGCAACTTGTTCCTGTTTGCGGACGACTCAGCCCTGCTGGTCTCTGACAAGAACAAGTTACAGGTTGAAAAAACCCTCAGCTCGGAACTAGGCAGAATCTGCATATGGCTCGCTGATAACAAACTATCATTACACATGGGCAAAACAGAGTCCATTCTCTTCGGTTCAAATAACAAACTCAGCAAGACCGACGGCTTCTCAGTTACAGTGGGTGACAATATTGTCACAAGGAAAGATGAAATTACCTACCTGGGTTCCATCCTAGAGGCTAATCTCTCCTGTGACAAAATGGCATCCAATGTAATAAAAAAAGTCAACCAACAAACTCGATTCTTGTACCGGATCTCCTCTCTGGTAAACAAGAATACCCTGAAGACTCTGGCAGGAGCACTCATTCAGGGGTACTACGACTATGCTTGCACCTCATGGTACCAAAGCACCTCAAAGGCGCTAAAAACAAAATTACAAACATCTCAAAACAAACTGGTCAGACTACTGCTTGACCTTACTCCTAGAACCCACCTCACCCCTGCCCACTTTGACAACCTAGGATGGCTTAGAGTAGACGACAGAGTACAGCAACTAGCAATGGGCCTGGTCTACAAGATACACTACACGACCAAGGTACCCATGTACATGTCAAAATACTTCCCAAAGGTCAGTGAATACCACGATCACAACACCAGAGGGAGCTCCACAAATCATGTTAAACCCAGATTCGGTTCAAATAAGGGACTAAACACGTTTCGCAATTATGCCACATCAATGTGGAACGCCCTACCCAAAGCTGTAAAGGAATGTGGATCACTACCCACTTTCAAAACCTCTCTCAAGGGACACCTACGGGAGACTGCAATTCAACACTGGCCCCTGTAAATATTCTAACCCAACCCCCTCCAATGTACAGTCATTTACCTAGTATGGTTTTGTCAATAGTCCAATGTACAATTTTGTTTGTTTGTACAGTGTCTCCTCCCCCCCCCTCAATGTACAGTTTTACTTGTTTATATAGTGTGCCCCCCCCCCCACCTCCAATGTAAATTACCCAGTATGGTTGTCAATATCCCAATGTACCCAACCCCCCCCACCCAACCTCCTCCAATGTACAGTTTCTACGTCAATTGTATATACTCCCTTCTCTTGACTCCTTCTGTATCACAAACAGTACTGTATTTGCAAATCTGGTATGTCATAAATGTATAGATGTAGCAGTACTGACTATCTGTATGTCATGTATGTCATAAATGTCCTGATGAATTGAAAATGGGGGACCCTGATGTAAACAAGACGAAAGTCTTTCTCTGGTCTGCATCCCCTTAACAATTGTGTGTATTGAGCTGTACTGTATTGTACCCATTCTGCAATCTGTTAATAAAGTTTTCAATCAATCAATCAAACCTCTTCCAACACCTCCCCTCTGGTATGAGGTTCAGGTCACTAGGTATTCGCACTGTAAGGTTCAATAACAGTTTCTTCCCCAAGGCCATAGAACTGCTTAACTCCAACTCCTCCTAAATTTACCCCCTGCTGTTATGTTTCTTCTGGTCTATGTTACATTGAACTGACATCTATAGTTTTTCGTACCGTACTGTTTCTGTCATGTATTTGTTCTAGGTGGTGTTTTCTGTACTGTACTGTTCCATGTGTCTTTTTTATGTTTTATGTGTTGTATTGTCGCAGCTACCACCTGCAACGTGCTTGAATTCCACCGGCCTGGCCGTGTGGCAATAAAAGGAACTTGAACTTGAACTTGATAGCCTTCTGTCTGCATACCATATTCATCACACACACACACACACACACACACACACACACACACACACACACACACACAGACACACACACACACACACACACACACACACACACACACACACACACACACACACACACACACACACACACACACACACACACACACACACACACACACACACACAGTCACACACAGTCACACACACACACACACACACACACACACACACACACACACACACACACACACACACACACACACACACACGTAGCCTTCTGCCCACATAGCCGTCTCATATTCTGCATACCATATCTATAACTCATAGTCTGCATGTGAAGGTACCATTTAGTTTTGTCTGAACCCCTGTATAAATACTTTGTTAGCTCGCCATTCTACAGAGATCTAGGCTATAGTATAGGGCTCCAGTGCTGTAAGCTAGGCCTCTCGTGTTGCAACATGTCATTCTGTCATTAAACTCTATCCTTAATCAAAGACTCTGTTGTCCTCTTCCATGAATAACCTGTTGAAATGATTCCACATCAGCAAATCTTTGAAATACCATTCTAAATGAAGTATGGTGGTGCTATAGTGATGCCTATTCCACAGACGTGAGACAACATCTTTGTGTACATAAATTGACACATTATTTCATCGATACATAAATGAAATAATGACACACAAAATACCATTCCCCTGTGCGCATCATATCGCAATTGTAAAATATGTCAAAACAACTGCTCCTGTGGTAATAAAGATATTAGTAAGGCCATGCCTTTTTCATTCAGAACTGACTGGCCTAGAAAATTATTATATCCCTTTATGACTTTATAGCTGTGTGCTCATCGAAAGGTATAAATACAAAAGCGACAACCTGGTAGCATCCTTGTTGCCTACAAACAGGAGCTGAACAGACAAGGCCCTGGATTCTTAAACCATGATTATTGGAACGACCGATGGCTCATGAGCCATTCATTAGAGTCCCCCATATTCAAAAGTAGTAATATGCTGTCCCAGAGGAGCCAATTTCATCATTCTAGTCCCTGACTGTACAGTAAGAATTGAACAACTCTTGAGTCTAGGTAAGCTGTCTGCTGCAATGCATGACAAAAGAAATAGCAGCGTGCAATAGACCCGACCGGTCCTAAAACCGACAGTACCTGCGAGGCTGAGGACCAGGTTCTTGCGCTGGGGCTCGGGGACCAGGGG
This sequence comes from Notolepis coatsorum, assembly GCF_963971535.1. Lineage (NCBI taxonomy): Eukaryota > Metazoa > Chordata > Actinopteri > Aulopiformes > Paralepididae > Notolepis > Notolepis coatsorum. The sequence goes on from NC_140173.1 coordinate 130,407,334, forward strand.
ACTGGGCAGCTCCCGGAGGAAAAGCTTCAGGAGGGAAGCCACGATGGGGACGTCTCCCTCCAGCATCAGGTCCACTTTCACCCCACGGTCCCACTGCAGCCTCAGCTGCCTGGTCCGAACGACCGAGCCGGACAGACGGAACAGACCCCTCTGATGAACACCACCTGGGGGGTAGATACCAGTAAAGTCTGATGAACACCACCTGGGGGGTAGATACCAGTAAAGTCTGATGAACACCACCTGGGGGGTAGATACCAGTAAAGTCTGATGAACACCACCTGGGGGGTAGATACCAGTAAAGTCTGATGAACACCACCTGGGGGGTAGATACCAGTAAAGTCTGATGAACACCACCTGGGGGGTAGATACCAGTAAAGTCTGATGAACACCACCTGGGGGGTAGATACCAGTAAAGTCTGATGAACACCACCTGGGGGGTAGATACCAGTAAAGTCTGATGAACACCACCTGGGGGGTAGATACCAGTAAAGTCTGATGAACACCACCTGGGGGGTAGATACCCATAGGCGGCGGGTAATGAAGGCTAGGCTAGGCTAGGCCTACCCAAATCAAATGTTATGCTGGGAATTTTTTAATGTATATTATAATATATGTGCGCAGGCTGCAGCGCAGCATTATATAGGCTACTATATTGTGTGCGTCTTGTGCTGCAGCCCGCTGGCCGGCCAATGTATCAACGGTGAAGGTGTCAATCGGCTAGGTGGCGGCGTTTAACATTCCAAGTACAGGCAGTAACCAATCACGCGTAGGCTCAGGTTAAATAATGTAGCCAATCACATGATCGCCTATGAATAGACTGTCGCCTTTTTTTATGTTGGGCATTGGGGGGTGCGTCAGCTAGGTCGGGAGGTGACGGGGGGTGCACAGCCAAAAAAGTTTGGGAACCGCTGCTCTAAGAGGACATGATGAGAGTCAGAGTTCATCAAATCGTGGACACTTTTTAGAGCTACTGTATGTACATTGTTTTCAAAGCATGATGAGATCTAAATGACGAAAAAACGTTCCCTTCATTGCTGTCAGCACCGCAACTTGTGATTCAAGTTGTGAACGGTCTTTCTCAGCAATGAGGCACATCACATCCGAAACTGGCTAAGAACAACAATGCGCCAGGAGAGACAGACAAAGTTAAAGCAGAAAAGATCATTGATGCCAAGACGAAACGTCTCATTTTGCTGCATTAAGGTAAGACAATGGTTAATCTATTATTGGAATGTCTTAAGTTGAACACTTAATTTGCACTATAGTGGGGCTCGCCTCGCATAGCCTAGTGGGTGTGTGTATTGACAAAAAGGGTAACATTTTGCGCACTCCACGTGATAATGTCCTAACCCAATAACACACGAGACCCTCTTCTTGGGACCAAGTAAGATTTCGTCGATATTCCAATGTACAGTTTCCCCCACCCCGCCTACCCAACCCCACCCACCCAACCACCTCCAATGTACAGTTCCCCCCCCCCCCCACCCCACCTACCCAACCCACCCCACCTACCCAACCTCCTCCAATGTACAGTTTTTATGTCAAATGTATATACTCTCTTTTTTTAGACGCTTTTTGTATCACAAACAGCACTGTATTTGTAAATCTGGTATGTCATAAATGTATAGATGTAGCAGTACTGTCTATCTGTATGTCATGTATAGGTGAAATGGTCCTTTAAAGACTCCTTCCCTGAGAGGGTCCATGCATCAGAGACAGGAAGGCTCAAGGCTGAACCATGAAAAGCTTCTCTGTTAGCTGTATCTTCCCTGATACCATTATATTAATCACAACAGCTGCAGCCTCTCGGTCGCTACCTGTGTATACATGTGTGTGGGGGTGCGTGTGTGTGTGTGTGTGTGTGTGTGTGTGTGTGTGTGTGCGTGCGTGCGTGTGTGTGCATGTGTGCATGTGTGTGTGTGTGTGCGTGCGTGTGTGTGTGTGCATGTGTGTGTGTGTGTGTGTGTGTGCGTGCGTGTGTGTGTGTGCATGTGTGTGTGTGCGTGCGTGTGATGCCTTGGTTTTGTTTTTACTGATCAGGACAGGGTAAAAACAAGATAAATTGTTTGTCATTGTGGGGACATTGGCCAGACCCCACACAGTAAAGAAGCTATTTTAAGGTTAGGGGTTATGGTTAGGTTATGGGTAGGGTAAGGGTTATTGGTAGGTATGTGTAAACAAGACGAAAGCCTTTCTCTGGTCTGCATCCCCTTAACAATTGTGTGTATAGAGCCGTACTGTATTGTACCCATTCTGCAATCTGTTAATAACATTTTCAATCAATCAATCAATCAATCAATCAATCATATAGCCTCCCCTAATGTTCGGCTCACGCGCCACCTATGTAGATACCAGTAAAGTCTGTATAAATGCAGGTGTGGTTTCAGTGTTTAGTGTATCCCTGAGAGAGAGAGAGAGAGAGAGAGAGAGAGAGAGAGAGAGAGAGAGAGAGAGAGAGAGAGAGAGAGAGAGAGAGAGAGAGAGAGAGAGAGAGAGAGTAGAGAGAGAGCAGGAGGGAAGAACAGTGCAGAAAAAAGACCTGTAGCAATGATGAATCCAAGAAAAGAGTGTGAGCATCGTACAGATTAGTTAGACTATATGACAGATCTCTATTACCGTTCCCGTCTAGGAAGTCGACCATGTGACGTAGCACGAGAGGGACTCCACACAGCAGCTGCCCGTCTTCCCTCAGCCTCTCCAGGGCAACACCGAACACAGGCCTGGGTCCTGGAGCAGAGGGCTCCGGACTGACCTTAGCGTTGGGTCTCCGGATTCTCACAGAGGATGGGTCATTCTGTAACAGAAAAAGGACATTTAAGCCGTAGATTCAAAAATCATCAATGAACCTATAGTGTCTGTTGTTATTTCCATAAATAGGTCTAATTAGATGGGTTTGTGTGAAAGTGGTATGTTGCGGTAATCCAGAACACACACATGTATTCAACACATTCGTGTTAAAGTGTAACTTCTTGGGTGACATTCGTGTTAAAGTGTAACTTCTTGGGTTAACTTGACATTTCACAAAGGGCGCATATTATGACAAGAGCATATTATGACAAGAAATGCGTTATACATGGGTGATCTGCATTAAAATTACATAGTCACACATTAATAGTTACCTTTCTACAATAAAACGACATGAACCCCCCCCCCCCCCCCCCAATGTACAGCCCCCCCCCCCCCCACCTCATCCAATGTACAGTTTATTCGTCAAATGTATACTCTCTTTTTGAAAATATTTTTGTATCACAAACAGTACTGTATTTGTAAATCTGGTATGTCATAAATGTATCTGTACTGTCTATCTGTATGTCGTGTATGTCGTATGTCATATATGTTATGATGAATTGAAAATGGTGGACCCTGATGTAAACAAGACGAAGGTCTTTCTCTGGTCTGCATCCCCTTAACTAACAATTGTGTGTATTGAGCAGCTGTACTGTATTGTATCCATTCTGCAATCTGTTAATACAATTTTCAATCAATCAATCAATGTAAAGGAAGACGGTGGTTAAAGTTTAACGCTGGGTTGCAAGTGAACAGTTAAGTACTTTCATGCAACTTGGCCTCAGCTTCAGTAACGTTAACACCAGAGACAGCAAGGTTAACGTTATGGTCAATTAACCCATCTTCTAAAATACACCGGGCCGATTTATGAACGTCACTGGCACAGCGGTAACGTCACCTAACTAGCGCTGAACTTACACAGAGAGATAGCGAGGCGCTTGCTCCCATCTTCAGTTCAGCGCCGGAGTGGACACCTCTCCATTTCTCACCAACTTGGCACGTCCTCCTTTCTCCTCCTGGTCGAATCCCGTTCTCTGACTCGATATGATCTATCGGTAGGTTTGTTTAACACATGCTGCGAGGTAATTGTAATGTCACAGATTAAATAGTATAGCTTCAAACACACCGAGCTGTAAACGTTAGCAATCGTTAGCTCTGTGGGAAATTGTTTATGTTGGTAGTCACGTGCGTGTAACCATGGTGATCTTTCTCGAAGCTCCCCAAAGGACCCTCCAAGACAAACTCCCTTCAAAACAAAACGCTTTCTATTTTAGTCTAACAAAGAACTTGACTGGATTCACATTCTATGATGTCAATTCTTAATTTTTAAATGGATTCGAGTGAATGTCTATAATTATACAAACTTGGGCACACAAACATAATCAATTCAAATAGTTTTATTGGCACACTTCTTTTAATAAATATAACAAAATAACAGAAAACAGACATAAATATTGTAATACTGACATATAAAATAATAAGAAAGAGTGGTTCAAAATCAAAGTGACAGTTCAACATACTGTCTCCAGCCTTTTTGGATCATTTCTTCATTTGCACGCCGTAAATACTTTCTACAAAATCTGATTGTAAAACACTAAAATCCCAGTTTCAGCCATAGGCTACACCTGGACATTTAAAATGAAGATCTACAAAAGCATAGTTGTAGCAGGCTATTTTAAAGACAACATTCAAGTGACCATACATACAGTAATAGCCTACTGCAAAACAATTACGTCTTTAAAAATAACATATGACATCTATCTACAGAAGGCATACAATACATAGTGAATCTATGAGTGGCTCAGTGCACATACAGTAAAAGTCACTTACAAATTACTTAAAAATAGTGCTGTTTTAAAAAACTAAACTAAAGAAAAAAGGAGAAAAACATATCTCAAAACATAAGACACACACTCACACAAACACACTCACTCATGCAAACATACACAAGCATACACGCACATACATGATGGAAAAGGACCAGCCTGGTGAAGATCAAACAGGTAATCATGCCACAGGAATCATGCCGGAGAGAAATTGGACCAACACTCTCTCCCAGTGTCTTCCCTGCTACACAGTATGTAGACGTCAATCAATCATCCAACAAGGTCTTCGTCAAGAAACAGGAGGTATATATACTGAACAAATACAGTATAAATACAATACATGGCAAATGCACTTGAGAAAAATATATATTGTCAATACAAAGCAAGGCTTTTGTATTGTTCAACAGGCATTACGTGTTGACAGGCGATCAACCGGTCATCGGTGCTTTGGTAAGATTTGGATGGGGGCGGGGGGGGGGGGGGTATTTCAGAAAACAACTTAAAAATAAGTTAAAACAAAAAAGGAACTGTGCGGATAAGAGTTACAGTTATTACATTAAGGTGCGTTCCCTCGCTTCCAATCCCCCATGTATTCTGTTCCAGGAGAGATACCTGGGAAATTCTTTGGAATTGGAATTTTGCATGCTCATAACAGCTTTTAACAAACACCGGCATTATGTCACAGGACACTCTTTTGTTGCTTTTGTTTCTCTCCACGAGATCAAGTACGAAAAATGCATTTTTTTTCATTATTTGATCCAAGTGAAGATCACATATAAACCATTATTTACTCGAAAGTAAACACAATCTATTGCATTTGACAGTGAACCCATGTTGTCGAGCACGCCTCGTAAAATGAGGGCAATAATTACAAAACGTCAACGCGGGGCATCGGGAGCGAGGCTTCTCAACGAGAAAGAATCTGTTGTATATTGTATCAACTCTTACAAATGCATGCGAGGTACATAGAAAAGGCTTCAAAGTTCTTCTCGGGTGTATAACAGTGTATTGAAATCCGGCACCAGAGGAAAATGGGGGAAAGAAACATCCCCCTCTTGTCATGAAAGAAAACACATAGTCTCGTTGAGTAGGTAAGAGTTTCTCAGCAGGTATAGGCCTATTCGCTGGACAGGAGTGCAAGAGGCGTTCAAGCTACAGAGGCAACCTTGTCACAGTTGCTGGTGGTGTACTGGATGTCTGGCCGGTCGCTCCCGCTGGCCTTCTTCCTGTCCCAGCAAGGCAGCGCCAACAACAACAGGGTGAACCCTCCCACCAGCACACAGCTCCCACTGAAGTAGAACGCCAGGTCATAGGACTGCGTCCAGTCAAAGAACCACCCTGGAAAATGATGATGAGAGAGAGAGAGAGAGAGAGAGAGAGAGAGAGGAGAGAAGAAGAGAGAGAGAGTTCAGTTCAGTTCAGTTCAGTTCAGAGTTTTTATTTGCCACATGGAATCATACAATCAGAGTTTCTTCATTACACAATCATAGAATATCATTTCCATGGACAAAAGGAGCAGGAAGAAGAATAAATCTTATAGTTACCTGCCCCTTATTCCTAAACTAAAGAGGTATTTACTTAATGGTCGGCGTACAACCTAATTTACACAAATAATAATTTATACCATTATACAAGAAACACAATCCACAGTTAAACAAGAGAAAATTAAATAATAATAATAATAAAGAATAAAATAAAGAGAAAAAAATATATATCTCACTATTCCGATCACATTTGATTTTCATACTGACTGAATATTTGTTTTGAATTGATAAACACTATTACATCCCTTAAGCTCGCTATGGAGAGAATTCCACAACTTTACACCAATAACTGAAGGACACATCTGTTTAAGTGTGGTACGTGCAAACTGATTTTCTCCTACTAAACTCACCTTCTAAATGAAAAAGATTTTGTAGTTTTTCTGGCAGTGTATTATTTCTTGCCCTAAACATAATTAACATTGTTTGAAACTTAACCATGTCTTCAAGTTTAATTATTCTAGATTTAATAAATAATGTATTTGTGAGAGAGAGAGAGAGAGAGAGAGAGAGAGAGAGAGAGAGAGAGAGAGAGAGAGAGAGAGAGAGAGAGAGAGAGAGAGAGAGAGAGAGTTCAGTTCAGTTCAGAGACAGATAAGCAGTGAGAGAGAGAGAATAAATAGACAAAGTAGTGAAAAGGGAGCTGAGTCTGCACAGATTCCTCCCAGATGTTGGAGTCGGCTAAAGAGCAGCAGGTCAGAATTAATAAAAAAAAAACTTGACCTTTGCCTCAAAATTAACCCGATCAAATTAAAACGTTGGGTTCCACTTCAATTGGCTCTCGGAGTGATGACGCGCCCCTATGCCTCAAATAGATCCGCTATCAAAATGTTCAGTTGCTATCACTATCAGCTCTATATTTAATTTTTCAAAATGTTCAGTTGCTATTGCATGCACTCATCTGTGTTTCACTACACACATGGGTGCATGCTTACCAACTGTTCGCCTGTTTTTATTGCAACACTACTATCACCGACATCTAAGAAGGGAGATCCCCCCTTGAATGGCCCTTCTAAGGTTTCTCTCCTCCACATTGCCTGTGGTGCATTTTTTCCTATTGCTAGGTTTTAGTGAGTTTTTTTCCTTACTTTCGCGTGGGGTATGTCTGGGAGTGTTACATTTATTTATTTTTCATTTATTTAAATTTTTTGGACCTTATGGTATAGGTACTTTTTTTCTTTTTTTCTTGACTTATTGTGTTGTTTCTTCTTGACTTGTTTAAAGAAGACGTGTCTCTGTTAAGCACTTTGAGCTGCATTCTGTGTATGAAAGGTGCTATATAAATGAAGATTATTATTATATTATTATTATTATTATTATTAATTACCATGACAACCAAACAGCTGACAGTGGAATGTGACAGATAATCTACCTGATACTCATTAATTGGCACGTGAGAATGAAGTGCCCTTACCGACGACAGGGGGTCCGAGCATGATCCCGAAGCCTCCGAAGCACATGAGGATGCCGTGGGCTTGGGTCAGTCTGTCCAGACCCACGATATTGGTGGTGATGTAGGAGGTGAGGGACCAGTTCCCGGAGAAGAAGCCCACCACCGCAGAGAGGATCTGCAGTCCCACGTAACTCTTAGCGGCGGGGATGAGAAGCAGCGCCACGCCTACCGCCAGCAGGGTGCCGATGTACAGGTAGATGCTGTTCACCCACCGGATGTCCGCCAGGACGCCCAGCATCAGCTTGCCGATGCCCGAGGTGATGGCCACGATGGAGACCAGGGGAATGACGCTGACCTCCTCCACCAGGCCCTGGCTCTGTGCCACATCCTCCATGAAGAGCACCGGGGGGAAGGCCCCCAGGCTGAACAGGAAGAGAGCAACGCAGAAGGCCCCGAAGATGCGGTCGTGCAGGATGTCGGCCATGGAGTGCATGTACTTGGAGTATGCGTGCTTCTTTTTCTTGATGATTTTCACAATGGCAGAGCTGGCCAGGAAGCTGCCTGTCATCTTCTTCTCTATCTGGATGTCTTTGGCATCGATGGTGATGAGAAGCTCCTTGACCATCAGGGCCTTCTCCACCACAGAGGCGGTGGTGGTGGAGCCGGGCGTGATCCTCAGGTCCTCCAACGGGGGCTTCTCGAAGAGCTGCTCTTCTGTGTCGCGCTCCAGGGCGGCCTTCTGCTTGAGGTAGTACCCCGGCATCTTCAGGGGCCTCATGAAGCCGGCACACGCCATCAGGTTCAGCGCCAGGGCTCCGATGATAAGCAGGCAGCCGTCAAGGCCGAAGAGCACAATCAGCTCATTCTGAGCTGTGGCGTAGGTGAACGCTCCCACGCTGGTGCCTATGGGTGAGGAAAAGAAGACATTGATTTAGTACTGCCGGTCTCGGGGAAGTGATGAGTCAGTCAATAAAAGGTTATAGCTTAGGGTAACACCTTTAGTGAAAGCTATATCCTGACATTGATACTTTGATAGCAGGACAGTTTGATAAAACTAAACAAATCATGGAATTAATTATTGGTGGTTGCTTGGAGTGCAAAAGGTGGCTGTCTAAAGTGACTCTGATATACCGGTAGTTGTGTTAGTGACGGTCAAGGCCAGATTAAGAATTCAGAGGCCTCTGGGCCAGACTCTTGTGGAGGCCCCCACACACACATACACGTGCACGCACGCACAGTGGCGTTTTTATATGTAAAACATTGGTGGGGCAGCCACTAACCAAGGCTACATACCAGGCAAACTACAGTAATCAAAATGACAGTAATCGTTGTTCGCAAATTTTCGCACCACATATCAGGCATAGGCTACAGGTAAGCCTGCATTGTTAGTCGTGAAAGCAAATTAATCTGTCCACGCTGAATTAAACCCTCTATTTTCCTCAGACTTTCCTTTTTTTGGATTTATCCATGGTTAGCTTACTGGGGGGTCGGAAACTCAAGATTAGCCACTTGCAGACGGCAGGGAGAGGCGCGGGGTGTGACGTACAGTACTGTATATTTTAGTTGATGAAATATTTTTGTGGACTAAATATTTTAGTAGATGAAATATTTTTTCATTTCAGTGACACAGTATGACATCGATCTCCAAAATAATAATAAAAAAAAAAGTAAAAAAAATATTTTTTGGAGGCCCCTCGTCACTAGAGGCCCACGGGCCGCGGCCCAAACGGCCCGGTCGTTAATCCGGCCCTGGTGACGGTGCCGTCAGAAATAGCTCCATAAATCGCGCTTCCTCAGAGTGAATCTGTTCATCAACCAGACATTACCATCAATGTTTTGATTCCCAGTCAACCTGGTCTGGTCGGCGGTCACCAGTCCATGTTCCTAACCCTCACTAGGCCCCACTACGCTGCTACTACACTATGGATGTTTACCTTGGCTTCAGCAGACTCCCGGCTGCTCATACATGTAAGAAGAGAGCATGAAGAGCTTGTATGCACCCAGAGAGCAGAGGGGGGGCTGTAGTACCTGTGGTGACAATGCCGAGGGCAAGGCCCCGCCTCTTGTCAAAGTACTGACAGGTGATGGTCAACGTGGCGGCATAGACCAGACCACAGCCCAGACCTGTTGGGGGGCGGGGGGGACACACACAAGGAGACAGAGAACAAGTGTTTTCATTAGCTCACTTAAAAAATGCTCGCTACACTGTAACCTAAGAGCTTTGTACCTGTGACTATTGAAGTAAGAATGTTTTGGTTCTGCATGTCAGGGAATGTACTTATTTACCGTACATTAACATTTATTAATTTAGCTTCTATCCAAAGTGACTTCCAAGTTCTGTACAACAAGTCAGCAGGAAGGGTGAATGAATGAATGAAAACTTTATTTAACAGATTGCAGAATGGCTACAATACAGTACGGCTCAAGATAGACACAATTGTTAAGGGGATGCAGACCAGAGAAAGACTTTCGTCTTGTTTACATCAGGGTCCCCCATTTTCAATTCATAGTGACATACACAACATACATGACATCATGACATGTATGGCATAGGGACATACATGACATACAGGTATATAGTACTGTTACATTTGTGACATATACGATATGCAAATATACAGTACACAACGATGCATATTTATTTACTGTACAGATAAATCCTTTCCGGGGGAAAGTAATACATACGTAAAGCACAATACGATTAGCAAAACATGTATAGCGGAAATAAAGGGAGCCTAGAAAGAGCAGTGGCCGAGCTGCACCTGCACGTTGCCACAGCCACAGTCCAAGGAACTATCTAAAAATAAACGACTTTCTTCAAATATGCATGGCTTCCCCTCTCCCCAGACAGGCAGGTACTCCAGCAGCGGTCAGCAGGGCTCGGCTGTCACTACGTGTTGGATAACGGGTGCTGATGGGTCCAGGGAGGCTCACTGGTTATGGAGGCGCTGGAGGCACCGACGGTCGCACACAGGGGATCTGGCCAAACTGAATTATTCCTATAATAGCGCTGTCAATATCCGCCGTGAATACAGATGCAAGATAGACTACTCGATCTTGACCCTATACTCTCACTGATGACTTCCGTACATACAGTTTAATACATCAGATCGCAACGGAATTAATTAACTGGCAATAAATGTTTTTCATTACATAATGATGAGACATGTCGAGTGATCCTTCTAGCTCAGATGATTATGCGATGTCTTGGGTGGTTTTGGAAGGGATTAGAAACCCGGTTGACACACACCCGGCTCTCCCTTCTCATGACTATACTGTGACCACCGACGAAGGCATTCCACTAATTTCCGCTCACACCGACGACGAGGTCAAATTACTATCTGACCGCCATCTGAGGAGAAAGGCACATGACTCGTTCCAGGTACAAGCTGGTCCCGAGCTCGAAACTACATGGTTTTCATCTTCTCTCTCTCTCTCTCTCTCTCTCTCTCTCTCTCTCTCTCTCTCTCTCTCTCTCTCTCTCTCTCTCTCTCTCTCTCTCTCTCTCTCTCTCTCTCTCTCTCTCTCTCTCTCTCTCTCTCATCTCTCTCCCTCTCTCTCTCTCTCATCTCTCTTTTCTTACCGACAACGATCCCGTAGGAGAACATGAGGAACTGGACGTTGGGAGCGAAGGCGCTGAGCATCAGCCCTCCCGCCACCATGACACCGCTGAAAATGGTCACGGGACGCGCCCCAAAATTGTCCACACAGGCACTGCAGACAGGACCTGAGGAGAGGGGTGGTAAGAGAGGGAGAGAGGGAGAGAGGAAGAGGAAAATGCAGAGAGGGAGAGTGGGGGAGAGATGGAGACAGAGAGACAGTGGATTAGGGAAGAACAAGGATTGCAACAAAAGACAACGAATGCATTATACTAATTCACATGCTGTACTCTGGCGATCGATGGATACATTTCCCACCAAGCAGAAGAGCAAAACACGAGAGGAAGATAATACTGGGACATTAGCCCTCCAGTCACCTTTGTCGCAGTTCTGGTCAAAAAGCCCCCTTTTTTTTTTACGTGTGTTTGTGGATAGCGTTGGCTAGATTTTATGTATATGCCAAAAAAGTAGCTCAGTATCACATCTTGGACTCACATTACAATAATCCATGTTTGTTTTTTAAAAACAATCACTATTAAGCGTGTGAACAACAAGTGTCACACCTTTCACCCTAGTCGCAGAACTGGACAGGTTAGGGTTAGGGTTAGGGTTAGGGTAACCCTAACCCCCTAACCCTAACCCTAACCCCAACCCCAACCCTAACCCTAATTTAAGAAATGGTTAAAATCCTGAAAATGAATAAATATTCTATATGTATGGTGAGGACTGAAGTTAATAATGATATTCATGAAAGAAAATTGGAACAATACACGAAAAAGATATGTTTTACTGAGATCGCAGTTTCGGTCACTAGGGAGACAGCAGGTAGTGGGTTTGTTGAAGGTTGACTCGAGGGTTAAGGCACTGTGGAGACTAGGAGACAGGATGCTTCATCAACTGAGTGGAGCCACATGACTGCCATGTCTGATGACCCCTCCACTCAGAAATGTGTTTTTTCTACAGTTAAGTCCTCTTGGAGGCATGACTTTGACTATACAGATTGTTATTTTTGCAGTACTTGTCACCAGGGAGCCCTTTTCACATTATCCAACTGAAGGTGGGGAGCTTCTCTGTACTTCCTCAAAATCGGAGCCACCTGCGTGACGCAAATAATCCTGGGAACCTATGATGGTCACTAATGCCCAGCCGGCCACACTGTCATCCGGGAAATGCTAACTACTAACATGAAACGTATTATAATACATCTACACAAAAATCGACATACATTTTGTTTTTGTTTTTGTTTTGTTTACACTTGTTTACGTACTTGGCTTTCTATTTTATACTTATTTTATACTATCTTTTTATTTTATCTAGCACACTCTCAGGAGCAAAACGGAAAGAAGCATTTCATACAAAAGTATTCTGTATTTCTGTATGACAACTAATAAAGAAACTTGATCTAGTGATCTATGCGCGAAAGCAATTATTTTCAGCAAATCTCTTAGTCATAGCAAGATTGTGTAAGCTAAGACGTGTTGTGTTTGGGTGGAATTAAATTTTGCGAACCGTTTAGGTGAAAAAAGCAAAAAGGGGAAGATGTCACAGGAAGACGTGGGGGAGGGGGGAGGGCATTCATAGTCATAGATAAACCATTGTCAGTAGTTTACTGAACATCTTTTGGTGGAAAAACCATACTAAACAAGCTGTTATTCAATATGACATTTTGAAAGTATTGGAAACACGTGTGGAGGGGATCTTTAAGGACACAGCACTTACATGTGTTTCCGTCATTGGCTTGTGTCCGCTAAGCTTGTGACTCCTTCCCTCTATCTCACATGTTGTTCATAGCGTGGCCCTGAGGGGGCCTAAATCTGGCAGCAGTTATTTTCGACACTTGAGCAAAGGGTTAAAGGTTCAGGGACATTAATTTCTTCATGTGGGATCATCTTCCTCATAGTAGGACAGTCCTACTAGGACTGTTTCTAAAAGGAACACCGGTGTTGATGTCTGACGAGTCCAAAGAAGGAAGATGCAGAGGTTGTGTGTGTGTGTGTGTGTGTGTGTGAGTGTGTGTGTGTGTGTGTGTGTGTGTGTGTGTGTGTGTGTCATAAGAAAATCCTTTTCCCAATCTCTCCATCCTCCGGTAGACCGAGGCCTTGGGCCAACATTGAGGAGATCCCCCTCGCCTGCGCTCATCCACTGCCAACTCATTATTAAGCATTGCGATGCCCGACCAGGGACCTGCCCGGTTCAGTTCAGTGCCCCATGAGCTCTCGCCCGCTATTCTTCATCACTCAACCAAATAAATAACACGCGTTTTAATTACAGGCTGGGTCAGATGGACTTTAAACTGGCCTTTCCATATGTAGTGTGTGTGTGTGTGTGTGTGTGACAGAGAGAGAGAGAGAGAGAGAGAGAGAGAGAGAGAGAGAGAGAGAGAGAGAGAGAGAGAGAGAGAGAGAGAGAGAGAGAGAGAGAGAGAGAGAGAGAGAGAGAGAGAGAGAGACGGAAAACACCCTGGTTAAGCGTGTCAGTCGTTGTACCGAGGCATATCGGATTCCACATCAGAACTCTGATATCCTGAGGGTGTGTTTGAACTACCATAACCCCCCTCCCCCCCACGCTGCTAAATCGGTGTGACAACCATGTTGTGGTGGAAGAGGACCGCAGTGTGACACACGTGTCTGGGACTCGGCTTCAGCCCGGAGGCCTCGGTCTGAGCAACCGTGACTTTTCTGACCTCTATGGAAAGGGCGGGGAAATGAGACACCCCATGTTCCTCTAGATACAAGTCTGTAGGAACTAGCAGGGTAGCTGAATTTTGCCAAAGTCTCAACACTGTTAGTGCTTTATTTTCACTGTTGCTTTCTGTTATTATTACCAACCATTTTCAGATCCTCTGTTTAATCGTTATACTGTATATATTTAAATTGTGCCCTCTTACACACACTTTCAAAAATCTCTCTCTTCTGTTGTGTACTTTTTCTTTTGTTTTCCTATTCTTGGATTCATGCAAGCTAATACACAATGTCACTTTTGGCTCATACTACCAGAAAATGTGTTAAATCTCTCCCTTTTGTTGAGAGATTGTTGTTTGATTACGTGGTCACAGATTAACCGCTAAGTAATCCTTCCACACTCAAGGATGACTTGCACTTGGCCTGCTCTACATGAAAATCAATAAGAGCAAGTCAGCATGTCAGGCCTGTCAGGGCATAGCAAATTGCCTCCTGTTGTTTCAGGAAGCACCTTCCATGGGCAACACTTAAAATGACATAACATAATGCCTTATCAAGATGCCACTCCATTGCCATGCCATTAAAGGGGAACTTTGCCCCAAAATGATAATTTGTATATCAATTACTCCTTGCACGCCTCCACAGTGAACATAGAATCCAAAAAATAATAGCCATACTTGATGAATTGAACATAATGGAGATTCAGTTTAACAACGGCAAAACTATATCAAAACATCTGTTTACAAACTCTCAAACACATCGTGCAGTATATCCCAGTGTCTCATTCATCCAGTTGTATGCTCAGTTCTTCCCAAACACAGGCATTTTCTCTAAAAACTTGCAAACAAAAGAAATTCCGGTTAAACACTCTTTAGCGAACAGATGCTTTGCTATAGTTTTGCTATACTTAATCTCCATTCACTTAAATCCATCAAGGATGGCTAGCGTTTATTTTCTATTCTTCATTCCCCGTGGAGGCATGCAAGAAGAAAAATTCAAATCTTCATGAATTCAAGGCATCACAGGGTGAGTAATTGATATACAAATTATAATTTTTAGGGGACGTTTTAAAACCTAGCCTTTAAAAACCTACCAGATAATATCACAACTGTTCTCTTACTGTCAGTGGCTGTGACGGTAAGCTGTGCGTGACTTGGTACAGACTTTGGCCCAAATCTTGCCTGCAGATTGCCTCCTTATCAGTGATATCGTGGCATAATGTTGTTGTGTTATACAACAGGTTCTACAGGTTCAGCGGTGCGTCTCTGCCACACAGCTACCTGTTGTAATAACGTGCCAGAAGGCGAGCCACCAAGTCTCACCCACGATGGCATGCAACTAAGCACATCAATTTACAACTCGCCAAAGGAACTCTTGCACGCCAAGATCACTGAAATCAGGTGACAAACGCAGCTTTTCGGAAACTACAATGGCCACTCTTTCCCGTTCAACAGCCTTCCTGGCGGATCTCAAGCATCTCAAGTCAGTTCCCCCTGGAAAATCCTCTTGATTCATTGAAATTATTCAATTTGGACACAGACTGCACTTTTCTGAGTCAATCGACCACAATCTTGAGCAAACGGGAAATGCGGTTATTAAACAGTTGTGCTACTCACTGGCTATGAGTCCCACTCCAGAGACCAGGGAGCCCACCCAGGCCGTCATGCCCTTGCCCTGCTGGAAGGTGTGCAGCCACTCAGGGTAGAGGACCCCCACTGACTGAGGCGATCCGTAGGCCACAAACTGGGCCATGAAGGAGGCCATGACGATGACCCATCCCCAGCCTCCGTCCAGAGCGTCTACTGCTGACGAGGTCATGGTGCTCCTGGGTGATGTTACGCTGGTGTCTGATTCAGCCTGGACATGGGAGGGGGGTCCTGGGGGAAGAAGACACAACGAGAGCAAAAGCAAACCAAAAAGGTTAAAAAAAACGAAGGTTATTAAATGTTTAAAACAAACTTTAAAAACAATTGTTTCACAGATGCAACAAGCAATGGTTTGATGTTACAGACAAACACCTTTTTGGTGAGTTTGTTAGTATAAATCACACATAACATCCTAAGTTCCCCTGACGATAACTCTCCAATAACTTGCTAGCAGTAATAACACTTACAGTACGCCTTGATGTAGTGAAGGCGTTCTTGCTTGGGGAAGCAGGCAGGTCACCTGTTTTAGGTCTTGAGAACTGTCTGAATGGACCGAAAGCCATGGCAGGCTGCCCCTTTTGTCCTGTTTCTCTTAAACCACACCTTTGAGGAGGAGGAGAGGGGGAACAGGCCTGCCTTTCCTATAGTACCATTTTTTTTGGCCCATTAGTTCCCCAACTCAAATCTGATCAGACTCTGACCCAGCAGAGACACGCCCTGTGCTGACTGAAGATGTTTCCCTACATTTCTCATGAATAATTTGTGCCCAAGAGCAACTTTAAGCGCACTGCAGCATCATCAGAAATCTCTCCCCCGCTCTCTCTCTCCGACAGAAGGCTCAGCGCGCAAAAAAAAAAAGTGTGAGGACCTCAGTCCAAAACATCAACAGCAGCGGGACTTTGATTATACTTCAAAAACAGGCTTACATTCTTAAATAATATTTAATTCTAAATGTTCGTCTAATTGATATTCAGTGAATGTTGTTATGCTGCCTATAGAAAATAGAGTTCCACTTTTAGATTCAACTCGTTTCATTTGTTTAGCATGCATATTATAGCCTATACTGTCTTTGTAATAACAAAATACTGTGTTGCTATGTTGTCAAAAAGACATGCACGCGGGACTCATTTATGACGAATTGAAAATGGAGGACCCTGATGTAAACAAGACGAAAGTCTTTCTCTGGTCTGACTGCATCCTTGTACTGTACTGTACCCATTCTGCAATCTGTTAATAAAGTTTTCAATCAATCAATCAATCAATCACTCACCTCAACAAACACAACAGCAGCAGCAGCAGGCACCTGCAGGAGAAGTGCGCGCCTGCCTGTGGGGAGTTTCCATTGAGGATGCTTTCCCTGGAATAAGAAGCCCTGGCTGTAACGGAATAATCAACACAAAAGAAATGAAAGAAATAAAGGCATCACATGCAGATGCAGACCCGACTGCCTCGTCTGAGGACGGTCCGTGTGCTGCAGACAGTAATGCGCATAGCGTGTCCGTTTATATTGCTTGGTAGCCGGAGAACAAACCGGCTGAAAGCTGTTCTTGCTGGTGCGACTAATTACGCGCTGCGATGGAGGAGCGCGTTCCTCCTCCCGGCGCGCACGGCCGCGCCAGCCAGCCAGCAGGAGCAGAGCCTCTTTGGCAGCAGGACTCAGGAGCGCACAGGACACCAGATAGAATCAACCGTGCTGTGAAACATATCTGATCATGTAGGGCAGTGGTTCTCAAACTATGGGTCGCGACCAAAATTGGGGTCGCGGGTAGGTGACAGTGGGGTCGTAAAAAAAACTATATTTATTTTAAAATATTTTTTTATTTATGTTCTGGCAACATATGTTGGCTAAATATGGCGAAAGGGGCTATTGTTTTATACATTTGTATTGATAACATAGTGCTGTAATAAAATGTTCTAATAAACAACATGTGCTTTTATTTTGATATTCTTTCATTCCACGTAGAGTTTATGTGATACATTAAGTGTGGGGTCGCCAAAAAAATAATCCTAAATAAATGGGGTCATGGTATAAAAAAGTTTGAGAACCCCTGATGTAGGCAACTCGATTCCCCCCTGAAGTCATCATTACATTGCTCCCAGCTGGGCGATTCTTGCTCAAATGTGAATCACGATTTTTCTCACTAAGAATTGAGATTCTCACGATTCTTATTTCTTCAATAAAATCATAAGTAAAAAAAATCGAAATTCTTTTTGTATAAAATTATAATTTTTTTTATGAAAAAAGAATCGTCATAACTTAGAAATGAGATTGTATAGGTCTATGAATCGAGATCGCGATTTTTTTTCCGATTAATTGCCCAGCCCTACTTCTAATGCTTCAAAATAATTGGCGCAGGGAAGGGAAAAATCACTGCACGACATACATGTCATGAACAAAAACAAAAATCGTTACATGGTAATAATGATGAAAGTTAAATCAGGGCGAATCTTCGTTTAAAAAAAGGCACATTAATACAACACCAAACAAGTCTAAACTAGCTAAATTAAAACATTTCGTGCACCAAGACCTGCAGGCTAGGCTATAGTGATTGTAATGGTACATAATTCACCCACATATATTGTTAGGAACATTATAGAACATTAGTTCCGCTCGAACATTCTGGAATGTTTGGGATGATGTCATAGCAGAAGATTATAGAACATTAGAGCCGCCCGAACATTCTCGAACATTTGTGATGATGTCATAGCACAACATTCTAGAACATTAGGTCCGCCGAACATTCTGGAACGTTTGTGATGATGTCATAGTAGTAGTCATTTCTTTACAAAACGTGTAATTCCATCAAATGTGAATTATCTTAATACAAAGTGCTAGCACATCCTCTATCTGGTGATGTTGGAAACGAATGTTATTTTGGTGATGGGGCTGCGTCTATACTTCCCACAAGCAAGTTGTCCTTTTGCGCGATCTGATAGGTCACTGACGTTTCTGGTCATGTGACATGTGCGCCCAATCGTGTGACGGCAAGTTCTTTGGACGGTTAAGCTTAAGCCACTCTTTCGAAGTTGGTTAAGGTTAGAGTTTGTCTTAGAGCATGGTGATAGAACACCAGCCCTGATTCCAAACTCTAACCTTAACCAACTGCGAAAGAGTCGCCTAAGCTTAACCAGTGATAAACTAGGGCGTTTATCTAAGACGAAAGTCTTTCTCTGGTCTGCATCCCCTTAACAATTGTATGTACTGAGCTGTACTGTACTGTACCCATTCTGCAATCTGTTAATAAACTTTTCAATCAATCAATCAATCAATCAATCAATCAATCAATCAATCAATCAGGTCCTTGGCAGGCTGTTCGACGCGGAAATGGGCTAAGACACTGCTAGTCATGCGATTGGGCGCACATGTCACATGACCAGAAACGCGCGTGGCCAATCAGAGCGCAAAACGGGAACGCGGAAGGACAACTTGCTTGTGGGAAGTATAGTGTCTCGATGCCAACAAACATTGCTAATATTATTACTACAGGAGACTCCAGTCTCAGCCGGTTGTAGTAGGATGGCGAATTGGCGATGATCAGCGGCAGCGTGCACTGCGCGCGTGTTGCCGCTGGGTGCTGATGCTGATGAATGATGATGATGATGATGATGATGGCGAGGAATTCATTCCGCGAGGAGACACCCGGCCGGGGGAGCGTCAATTACAAGCACAGTGTGCGCGTCCAAAAAGGCGTATATCACAGCAGAGAGAGAGATCACGGGGAGACAGTCCCATTAGTCTTTCTTGACTCTTACGCCATAGTTTAACTTTTGTTTTAGCATTTCACCACACTACTGAGGATATTGGACGGGTTTACTGAAATTATGTTGCTATAGGAAACAGTTTGGACCCAAATGTATTCTCTGTCAACTATTGTACAAACATTGCAACAGGAAATAAACTTGGGTCCGTTTGGAATGTTATTATTGTGACTTATATACCATCTATAACAAAGAGGGATGAAATATTAGCCTTAATTAAACTTGATTGGACGAATAACAAATAATAGTCTATTACTCTTTGAAATAGCTTTACTTTACCTTTATTAAGAAGTATCCACTCTTTGTCATGGGTTAGTCTACCCTGCTCTCAATAGGCAGCACAAAACCCGAGTGAGACATGATGTATGCTGTATGTGTCCCTTCTTTATGTCACAAAATCAGGACATGGATTGCTACCAAATGAGGACATTTTCTACGTCTGATTGTTTGATGAGCTATTGTAGTGTGATGGTTAAGGTTAGGGTTAAGGGTATAGGGTTAGTTACAGAATGCATGTAAGTCTATGTAATGTCTCCATATTTAACATAAACAGTGTGTGTGTGTGTGTGTACCTGCTGTGCTGGGGTAAGAACTCATGCAGGTCGCAGCTGAATGCTGGAGCGCACCATTCTTAACACCTGAGCAAACACCCGTCGTAACTGCCGCCGTTAACGTAGTAATGTGCAACATGTACTTGTGGAGATTGTTCTGGACTATGTGTCTGGTCTCGGCGATCAAAGTTGCATACAAGCGAGCGCTCCAAAGTGGGAGAATCTATCAACAACAATGGATTCCCCACGACCCGACGCCAATCAACCTGTCGGGCCTGCAGCTGCCGCCCCACACGGACTTCTCTGACGCGGCCCAGGCCCAGCCCTTGGATGAGCAGCGGTGGTCTGAATTTTGTGTGTGTGTGTGTGTGTGTGTGTGTGTGTGTACCTGCTGTGCTGGGGTAAAAACTCATTCAGTAGATTATGCAATGGCAATATAGCTTACCCACGGAAAAAGGCAGGCAAAGGACACCCTTATGAAAGACATTTAGATGGACATACTGTAGCCTATACAGCTGAGTGACTTGTGTGTATAATGTGTATACAAATAATGTGTGGAGTCCCTCAAGGCTCGGTTCTGGGACCCAAACTGTTTAATTTATATATTAATGATTTGTGCTCGGTGTCAAATCTCAAATGTATTGAAGTGTGTACTATTTGCTGATGACACTAACATGTTCTGTACAGGGGAAGACATCCAGCAGCTTATGACGGTCTTAACAATAGAAATTAATAAATACAAACTCTGGTTTAATATAAATAAATTGTCTTTAAATCTAAATAAAACAAAATGTATGGTGTTTGGAAACCGCCAGATAAAAACAGACATTCAGTTGATAATAGATAATAATAGAATAGAAAGTATTATGAAAATAAATTCCTGGGAGTGATTTTAGACCATAAACTCTGCTGGAAACTCCATATAGAATATGTGAGGGCTAAGATGGCAAAGAGCATCTCAATTATTAGTAAGGTGAGACATGTACTCAATCCCAACTCATTGCACACTCTGTACTGTGCAATGATCTTGCCTTACCTGCATTACTGCACAGAGGTATGGGGTAACACATACAAAACAACCATAAATACATTGACTATCCTACAAAAAAGAGCAATAAGAGTAATAAACAATGCAGGATATCGGGACCACACACACACTTTCTACAATCACACATTTTGAAGTTCATTGATATGGTAAACTTTAAAACTCTGCAAGTTATGTACAAAGCAAGACATAATCAATTACCGGTAAATGTAAGAAGCAAATTTCTGGATAAAGAGGGGGGATACAACCTCAGAGGACCATTGAACTTCAAAAAACCTGTGATGAAAACCAACCTGAAAATAATGTGTATCTCCTCTTACGGAGCCACCCTGTGGAATGGGCTACAGGATGAACTAAAATATTGTGAAAACATAAATAAATTCAAATCTAGACTAAAAAAATCAATTTTTGATAGGTACAGAAGGGAAGAAGAGCCTTAATGGCATATACAAAAATATATATATTATAATAATAATAATAAATACGCATGATACTGTATTGTGCGCTGTATCATATCACATTATATAATCATATTATAATTCATTTGTATATTATATTGAACTATATTTGCAGTATGTACTATTATATTATGGTATTGTATTGTATATATCATGTACTATATATCTCACATCACATTATATATGTGCTGTATACACTATTATGTACTATATACTATTATATACTGCAGGTATACTATACTGTAATGTGTACTATATGTGTGCACTGAAATGTGTACTATATGTATCTACTATGTATGTATGTAAATGAAAATGAAAGAAAAAAAAAATAATGAAACGTAAGTCTTCAGGGGTAGGGCCCGACAAGCCTAGTGCTTCTCCCTAGCCCTTTTCGGACAATTGGACAATGCTGCAATAGCAGCTGGTAAAACGTTGGTGATTTATGAAATGACCGTTGTTATGTGTCCAAAGCCCGAAATAAAAAATAACTGAACTGAACTGACTTGACTTACTTGACTTGACTTAAGCTCTTTACCCCGTTGGGGGGCATAAGGTCAGTGAATACCACGATCACAACACCAGAGGGAGCTCCACAAATCATGTTAAACCCAGATTCGGCTCAAACAAGGGACTAAACACGTTTCGCAATTATGTGGAACGCCCTACCCAAAGCTGTAAAGGAATGTGAATCACTACCCACTTTCAAAAACACTCTCAAAAAACACCTAAGGGAGACTGCAACTCGAAACTGGCCCCTGTAAATGTCCGAACACAACCCCCGCCAACACCCCCCCCCCCCCCCCACTCCTACCCCCCCCCCCCCAACCACCTCCAATGTACAGTCCCACCCCCACCTACCCAATCCAATGTACAGTTTCTACGCCTAATGTATATACTCTTTTCTTTCTGGACTCTTTTTGTATCACAAATACAGTACTGTAATTGCAAATCTGGTATGTCATAAATGTATAGATGTAGCAGTACTGTCTATCTGTATGTCATGTATGTCATATATGTTACGATGAATTGGAAATGGGGGACCCTGGTGGAAACAAGACGAAAGTCTTTCTCTGGTCTGCATCCCCTTAACAATTGTATGTATTGAGCTGTACTGCACTGTACCCATTCTGCAATCTGTTAATAAAGTTTTCATTCATTCATTCATTCATTCATTCATTCATTCATAGGGCGTCCACCAGAGCTCTCCATCTCACTCTCTTCTGGGCCAGGGCCTTTGCTTCTTGCCAGCTTTAGGTCTTGGAGTGTGGAACGTCTCCAGGTGTTTCTCGGCCTCATTGTGGCTGGGTACCTCAGAGAAATAACTATATAAGTACAAGTCCGTTTTAGGTTTTCAGAGGAGCAATGTTTTCAAACTTCATTATCTGAAGATGGTAACGTTAAGTCAAGAGTGTTGCATTCACTCATAGTTAAAGACAGTCGAGGTTGAGTATAGTTTCTGGTGATATATCACATTCACACGCCAAGTGATTTAGATAAATTAACAACTGTCCAAAAGATTTATATACCGTCAATACCGACATATATGGTTCTTCAGTGCAAGGGTTCAGTTCTTGCTAATATTGTTGTTAAGCTGTCATAAATGGTATCTTCAGCATTTGGTAACCTGCATGATTCATGTGGGCCTATTTGTGGATGGAGAGGAGAGGAGAAAATTCCCTTTTATTACGGCAATTTAACAAATCTGACGTCTCTCTTACAAGCTCGTTCTCTCACAACTGGAAAAGATCAACAGAAGTGTATGTAATGAGACCCACTTATGTCATCTGTTGTGCTTTTTAAAGCTATCTGATAACCCGAAGAGGACAGGGGGGGAGAAGGGGTGGAATTGTGAAAAGGAGAAGAGAAATGTTTGTTTTACAGGATAGAGAGAGAGAGGCGATGGGAGAGAGGATATAGGAGAGGAGGTTGAAAAGGAGCGGAGGCTAAAGAGTGCTTCTCACACACTGACTGCACCTACAGTAAGTAATGTACTTAAGGAACTTTCATGCTTTTTCCCACAGTGAAAGTTTGCAGGCAGGCAGGACCTTACGGCAAGACTTAGGGTTTGTAATCCCCCTCTCAACAGTTAATTGCATTCTACCCTGTCTGGAGATGTGAGAGAGAGAGAGAGAGAGAGAGAGAGAGAGAGAGAGAGAGAGAGAGAGAGAGAGAGAGAGAGAGAGAGAGAGAGAGAGAGAGAGAGAGAGAGAGAGAGAGAGAGAGAGAGAGAGAGAGAGAGAGAGAGAGAGAGAGAGAGTGTGTGTGTGTGTGAGAGAAGTGTATAGAGTGACCCTGATACTCTCGAAATGCTATAGACCTATTGATTCATGTCGGTATTGATCAACCTATTCATTAATGTTGCCATTGAATTTCACTTGATTGCATACTCTTTTCTTTTTTTTTCAGATTCCACAGTTCAATATAACTCCCCTATAATGTCACCATCTAGGCACTGGCCCACAGCTGACCTGGCACTGCAGTACAGTGGGATAGATGAGGGAGGCAGAATGTAAGGAAACGCATAATACCTTGAGCAATTTAAATGACTGCAAATGGATAGCGATATGAAATTCTAACAATACAATCAAGAATGGATCAGTAATGATCAAAATACAGCTTGAATTATATTTTGAAAGAACATAAGATTGTTATTTAGTGTCATCCTTAATTCAAAAGGGATATTTTTGGAACCCTATTTACTACTTATCAATGACGTTGATCAATAGAGTCCTTTCTCAGCACAATCCATGCTGTTCCTCATACTAGCTCCGGCTAGTCAGCCACAAACAAATGCAAATCATCATAATCATCATCATAATCTTGAGGATCATTCTACAAAGCGCTCCTGGATGTGCGGCTGGGTGGCGCAGCGGACATTGCGATCGTCACCAACGCAAGAGACAGTGGGTTCGACTCCGGCTGTCGGCGTTGCCTCCGGCTTGGGCCGGCCGTCATACTAACTCATTTGGCAGAGTTAGTGGGTGGAAGTCGATGGGTGGTAATCTGGACGTTGTGGACAGCGACTCCTACAGGTCGGTTGGGGGCCGCCTGCACAGCAGAGACAGGAAATGGCGGGGGTAGTGTGAGCCTCCCACACGTTACACCTCGCCAATGAGAGTCCGCGCTGGGCTGCCTCCTCGTGTATCGGAGGGGACACGTGATGCAAGGCTTCTATCCTCCCTACAACCGGCCAGTGGGGGGCATATGCGAGCAACGTTCAAGACAGGGGAGGGGAGAATTGGCACAGCGGGTAATTGGGATGGGAGAAAAATTGAAAAAGAGGAGAAAAAGTGGATAAAAAAATGTCGGCCCTGGGATCCAATCAGATAACTTATGAGACGGCATCTATCCAGTGATTAGCCCGGCTCTGAGGATGGGCCTCCCTCAACACGGGTCCTGAGAAATGTCTGGAGGAGGTTTCAAGCCTGCAGAAAGAAATACAGTGACATCAAAGAGCCGGTGTCTGACCGTTTAACCTTTATGAATATGCTAGGTATGTATAACAATAATCATAATAATAATGATGACGACGTCAACAATGACGACAACAACAACTCACTCTCGTTTCTTTTCACTTCTATTCTATCCTGTTCTATTTCATTCTATTCCACCCTACTCTATGCTGCTCCAGCTCTGATGGACCTCAGCAGACTTCCTTTTGTGAGGTTCCCATGGAGACAGAGCAGCTGGGGGCGGGGGTGATGATGACGAATGCTCCAGTGGTGCGGGGAGGGGCCTATGCCTCCACAGCAGATCCTGGAGAATGTTGCCACCTGCACCTCAGACACCAGCAAACAACAGACATAAAACACTAATCACTGATCAATAAAGTTCAGTACAGTCCGATAAGAACATGTATCTTAGAAGATAATAATAATAACTTTATTTGTATAGCAATTCTCATACAGGGGATTGCAGTTCAAAGTGCTCAGTAAGAAATAAGACATAAAATCAGTGTAAAACAAACAGCAAGAGCAAAGCATAAAGTGGGATAAAATAATGCAGATATATTAATCAAATCATATCAGAACCTCACGTTCCAATAGGCTTCATGAATTTCTGTAATCTGTTACAAAACAGACATATAAAATCACAGTTTTTCACATTAGGATCTAACATCCCAACAGGCCACCTTGTTTATGGTTTGATTCAGTTTTAGTAGAATAGAAAAGACATGAATGATGAAATGAGCACATAAAGTGCAGACATACTATAAAATCACAGTTTTTTTTTACAGTGCAATAAAATAGTTCTGGATTACTGTTTAACAGTCCAAAGTACCTTCTGTTTGGTATCCACAGTTTAAAACCTGATAGTCTTCCCTCTTGTTTGATACCCACTTTGACCCTTCGAACCTCCCTCTCAGGGCGCAGTTCCCTCTCAGGGCGCGGTTCTAGGCCTGGGTCTTACAGTTTTAGAGCCTGACAGTCTTTCTTGCTTGATACCCACACAGTTTAATACCCGACAGTTTCAACCCTGTAATAAAAGCAATAGAGTAAAATAGTGCAATGCAATACAAATAATAATACATAATAAAGACACCAAGACTTGGTCTGTAAAGCCTTTCACATGTCCTGCTCAATGTGAAAGATGTTGACACACCAACATTATCAGATGGTTTCACTTGCCTGTTTCAGGAAACGATCATTCTCCGAACTTGTCCTCTGTTCTCTATTCTGTCCTAGAGGCCTGACGGCAGGTTCACTTCTATGTCTGGGCCAGAATGCCGTGTGATCAGCCAATCATTAAAAAATAAAATTCTCTCCAAAGGTGGTGATACACTGGGTAATTATTTGGGCAACATTGTTGGACGACGTTGGACAAGCGGATATCTCAACATGTCTGATTGCATGGAAACCTCTTGTTGCCCAGATTCATTCTATTGTGTATTTTCCACTCTGTTTCACTTCATTTCCTGTTAGTAAGCACATTGCCCTTAGTCTCGCAAGCCAGAAGACATCTGGGCATGATTTCACAATGCGTTCTGAAAGTACCGGTACACACACACACACACACACACACACACACACACACACACACACACACTAACCTAGTGATTCTGACACTTGAAATGTTTTGCCTTCCTCCCAGCGCTCTTCTGTCCACACATCTGCCACAGCGAGACCTCAGGAGCTGTGGCCCCGCTGCCCCCTTTGAGCTGAGGCCCCTGGTGGTTGTAAACATCCAGAGAAGCCCGCAGCCTGGATAAACCTCCATGAAGCTCTGGGGGGGTTGTTAAAGGTCAGTATGCTGCCCAGCATGGCCTCCCTGAACCTTCAGTCCGGATCCCCGCTTGTATTAGTTCAGATTGCTGTAACAGAGAGCACTGTAGAAACAACACACCGAGAGTGGTATGACATCTCACATGTCTCTATTATGGATATCACCTGTGTTAGTGTTTTGATGAGGCCTGCGTTGTTGTTTCAGTGTTGGCCGGAGCGGGCTGTGTCTCCCGGTAACCTGTAGTGCCCCCATCGAGGCATGGACGTCTTACGGAGGTTCTCGTTCCCACCCCTGCTTCCCACCTGCCACGGGGTTATTGCACTCACGTTATAAAAGTTTATCACATTAGATCACCCCGGAGTGACTGAAGTCATGCAAAGCCTTTCTCTCAACCGGCTAGAACCAGTCCAAACTAGGTAGACCACGGACTGACTGAAGTTAGGAGTGGGCGTGCGGCCAGGAGGCGAAGGAGCCAGTGTGTGGGTCTGTGGGAGTTAGAGAGAAAGAGAAAGAGAGGGAGAGACTTACGGCACACAGAAAAAAAAAATTGAGTAGATTAACATCAGCGCAATGGGGAGGTGGAGTGATCATGGTGAGTGACTACAAAGAATTACTGGAACGGTGTGGTCCCCTTCCAGGGTGAATCATGTGTGACGCCCCGTTTGTTATGATTCAATTGTGAAGTACATTGTATCTACTGGGTGTCGGCCAGAGCCTGTTGTGGGCGTCGGGGAGCGGCGATGCCCGGTACGTCCCTGAAAAAACATCAGCCTTTTTTACTGCTTCAGATCACTTCACCTTTCTCCCGCACCGTATTGGTTCAACTTTCCTAGAGTTGTGCCCTTCCTGCTGACCTGTTGCACAGAACTTGTAAGTCGCTTTGGTTAAAAGCGTCAGCTAAATGACTAAATGTAAAATGTACTTTAATTTGATTCAATGCCAGACATTTTAGGAAAACATGGTTTTCCTGTGCCCCAGGACAGTTCGGTCAATATTTGTGAAAACGCACTAGTCTATCCTAAAGATGGAAACAGTGACGTCACCTGGATGTAAAATTCGGGGGTTCCTTCCACAATGAGTGGGGGCCGACTTTGTTATGAAATCTTGAATTCTCTCACACAAAACAGGTTTTTATTCTAGTATAACCAAGAGGTCCGAGTCAGAATGTAAACCTCATATGGGTGTAAACACTCGCATACATTTTATGGGCCCATTCATTACCTATGGTGCAGCAGAGCCAAATCATACTTTACTCATTTGAAGGTTCTCTCTCTTGATTTCTAACTAGAGACACACAAATACTGACCGACATGTCCTGGAGGAACAGAAATAAGTTGATAACATCTTAGCCATATTGGGGATATATTGAGGGATTTGGCAGTGTAAACTCCAGAACATGTGTGTGTGTGTGTGTGTTTCCATGGCATCTATGTGACTTTATACCCATCAAGCAGGGTTCTGGAAGTTATGCCCATCAAGTCAAACATTTGGATACCTTGTGGTAAAGCTACAACCAATGAAGTAATACTGTTGGAGGGAGATAAATGTGTATATAATAGCCTGCATTGAATAGTATGTCACAGTATGAGATATACTGCAAACAGGAATGTGTGGAGCACTCTTTTTCTCTGTGTGCAGTGTGCACACTAGGGCTTGTCGGAACAAATGTCAATATTTCATTAGAATGAGACATTTCTTCCTTTTTAATTTTAACACCAAATGGTCAGTCAAATAAAAAAAATGTAAACCTTGATAAGAGGTGATCTGAAAAAGCATCACTAGTTTTTGTCACGTATTCATGAAAAAGGTGCCTGTGATGAAGCGAGTCAATAAATTGGTTACACAAATCACAGCCTAACACCTCATGGTTTCCTACTGCTACTACTCTTATTAGCAAACACAACACTAAATTTACTTTTAAGAATGTTACACCTGCTTTCATGTGAATTGCATCATTGATATTAGAATTTCATTCAGATTGGCCTAATTCCAGCCTATTCAGTTTGACAGTGATGTGATTGGCTCTGTGGTTGTAGCTAATGCCCGCCCACAATCTACCTAGACTAGACAGCGAGTGGAAAACCACTTCCTCATACTGCGAGGCAGAGTGAAACCCGACCCGAGTTGTATGTGTCTGTTTCTAGAACTCTTTGTATAATCAAAGAGTTCTCAGAACAGATGTTACAAGAGTTACACAGCTGCTATGACCCATCGCGGTTTTGTAGAGGAAAACTCACGGGGGGGAAATAAGTCAGTTTTGAATATTTATAAAGGGATGAGGAACAGTGCTCATCTATTTGAAGACGGCATCCAAGTATCTGATGAGCTGCAGAGATCATTTGTGTCCTGCTAATAGTATTAGATGATTCACGTTATATTACTGCTTATGGCAAGGAACATTGGCATGTAGAACCAGTACCAGCTGTACTATTTAGAAATGATTGAAGTCATTAGTAAAAAAAAAAATAGAATAAAAAAGCACAAACGTGGTTATTTCTCAAGAGCTTTAATCATACATAGAAATTTAGTTCAACAGTACCATTCATTTAGAATGTTTTAGCAGTATGTATATTTAGTGTAAAGAGCATTAAGTACTTTTCTTCTGATGAGGAATATCCATAGGGATGATCGAAGCTTCTAGAACTACACCAGAGAGAGAGAGGAGAGAGAGTTGAGAGTTAAGAGCAGAGAAGAGACGCGAGTACATGACTACATTGTAACTCCTCAGACTACATTTCCAGCCCCTCAAAAGGTGACATGTATCGGTGGTTTATGTACCTGTGTCCATCCTCCTCCATGTTGTTTTCTTTTCCTATTGAAGCAGTGTGGCATTTTTTGATTATTTAAGGAAACCAAAGAATCGCATAACATTGCTTCACCGTTTGATCAATGCCCTATAATGGAGTGAGTCCTTATTAAAGGTGAGTGTCTTGTCATGATACAAGACACATCGACTTAACAAGCTGTGTTTAAACAGGGGAGTCGACGGCTTACATTGCTTAGAGACTAAGGGAGTGGGGGCGGGGTGGAGCACATTACTGCAATCAAGTGTGGTATTGTACAGGCATGGAAAGGATTAACCACACCCATCCATCCATCCATCATCTACCTATCCATACATCCATCTATCTAGCCATACATCCATCCATCGATCCAGACATCCAACCGATCAGAAAACACCACCATGAGACATAGTTATATGTGCTACCTCATAAGCGCCACAACAACGATTCCAATCGGCAACAGTCCCAAGCAAAGGAAAAAAAACTAAAAAACAAAAATAAACATACATGTACAAGACAAAAAAGGTGTACAGATCAACGGCTTACAAATGCCAGAAGCACGGTTATTTTCGGTCAGTCCATTCCTTAAAGAGTAGTTGAGCGACGCCCTGCGCGAGTCGGCGGGGTGACTGGCTTCTTCGGGGGAGGAAGCGATCCACCAGCTCTTTTTCTTTTTTTTGTACTTTTTTTTGTCTTCTTCCAAACTGTCGAAGCTGTTTTGTGGAGTTGGTAAGAGAGAGAGTAGAGAGTGGACTTCCAGGGCTGGTATTGATGGAAGCTGCTGTTTAGTAGCGTCATGGCATACGGCGGTGTGTGTGTGTGTGGCGTTAAGGCTGGGAGGAGGGGGGCTGCACCGCTGCGTGCTGCGACATAGCTGCCGGGGACGACATGGACTGGACCATGGGCTGGGCCGGTGGGGGGAGAGGGGGCTGGAGGGCCCCTGAGTGCGTGTTGGGAGAAGGAGGGGGCGTCGGACGTTTGAATTTGTCGGGGCTGGTGCTTCTTCTTGGGGAGGGCCTCTGTTTGGGAGAGGAGAGAGATAAGAGTACGGGGGGAGGGAAGAAGGGGGAGGTAGAGAGAGCGAGACAAAAAACAACATGAGTCAGGTGATCACTGTACACTGAATGACTGTAGCCTATCTTGCGTGCCTTGCATGATCATACAGCTCGCCACAAACGTATGCCATCTGTTTTATGGTTGTGATTAACAGCTTATATTTGATGGTTATGCATGTAGCCGACTGGCCTGAGGCTGTTCCTGGGTCGGCCTCCATCTCATTTCAGTGTGTCCCTTCCTATTTTCCTAGGGCTGATGCAAATGCTTCCAAGCTTCGATCGTTGCCATGATAATCAATCAAAAATCAATATTCTTAAAAAAAAAGTTTTACATTGCATGCGTAATTACATACATTGTGAATATTCAGGGAGAAACTGTGGTTCTAGTTGGTCACTCATAAATTAACCCTTGCACTGAAGAACCATATAAATCCATTTTGAATGTGCAGTTTTAAAATCAATCACTTGGGAGTGTGAATGTGATACATCACCAGAAAGTATTCAGCCTCTACCGTATTTAACTATGAATGAACACAATACTCTAACTTACAATCTTTAGATAAAAGTTTGAAATTACATAGAAAATCTGGAAATGTCAAATTGGTTCTTCGTCTGCGGTACTCAATTGTTGTTACTTTGTGAGTGAATCTGCAAATAGATACTTTGTTACTTTAGTTTAGACCAACAGCTTATTAACATATCGGATTATTGCACTATTTTTTTAGTATCTTCCCCCCCCTCCTTTTTCCAATTTGTCTCCCATCCCACTGTTTAGTCGTTATGCCAATTCCCAACCCCCTTCCTGGTTGTTGCGCACTCCCCCCTACTGTTGGTCCGGGAGGCCGGAGACTGTCACATGCTTTCCTCCGACGCATGTGCAGCCAGCCGGCAGCCAGCCTGGCAGCGCAGATTCTCACCGGGAGAGTGTAACGTGTGGAAGGTCACACTACCTCCCTCCAGATCCTACCCTTGCTGTGCAGGCGCCCCGACCGAACTGTAGGGGTCGCTGTCCACAACGCCCAGGACCCACCCATCAGCTTTCCCACCCCTAACACTGCCAATTGTGTTAGTATGAACGACCAGCCAAGGTGATAGCAACGCCCGGGGGCTGGATTGGAACCCAGCGTCTCCAGCATTGATGGCGAGCGCCTTGCCCACTACACCACCTAGCCGCCCGGATTATTGCACTATTAATAAGTAATAGTTAATTACTTTATAGTTGGGGAGATTGAAAGGCACGTTCAGAGAGGTAAGTAAGTACACTTTATTTGTATAGCACCTTTCACAGAAAACATAGCAACAGTTACATAGGAACGCACTACACATAAAACAATTCTGACACATCGTAAGCATAGGCATAACATAAGAAAATTAAATAACTAAATATGAGTGCAACATAAATGTCAGTCCTAAAAACAAAACAATTATAAATAAATAAATAAAGTATACAACCAGGAATTAATTAAAAGCCTGTCTGAATAAAAACATTTTCAACTGTTCCTTAAAAGTGGATAGGGAGTCAAGTGAACGCATAGAAAGGGAGAGGGTGTTCCAAAGGGTAGGGGCCCTAAATTGGAAGGACCGGTCATCTTTTGTTATTAACCGGGTCCGTGGGACAACCAGGAGATTTTGGTGGGAGGACCTAAGTGCACGACTGGGGGAGTAGGGGGCTTTAAAAGTTAAAACAAGAATTTTTAAATGGACACGATATAATTAATGGGGAGCCAATGTAGAGTGGATAAAATGGGGGTGATGTGGGCATCATCTGACGAGGGAAAATGTTCTGTGCTGGTGCTATTGGACTTAACTGCAGCTTTTGATACAGTCGACCACTGCATTTTGATCGAAAGGCTGAGGTAGTGGGCTGGCATCACTGGGAGTGCGCTGGACTGGTTCTCCTCCTATCTGCAAGATAGGAGTTTTTCTGTGTCTACTGGCACTTTCACATCCGAAACTGCTCCATTGTCCTGTGGCGTGCCCCAGGGTTCTGTGCTGGCTCCTACTCTGTTTGCACTTTACATGCTCCCCCTGGGAGTAATCATTAGTCAATTCAAAGAGGTCTCTTATCATTTCTACACTGACGATATCCAATTATATGTCTCTTTCAAGCCTGAACAAACTGACAAATTATCTGCCCTCTTTGACTGCTTGACTGATGTCAAGGATTGGATGGCAAACAACTTCCTTCAGTTAAACGCAGAAAAAACTGAGGTTCTTATTATAGGCTCAGAAAAAGTCACCTCAGAAGTTGCCACATGCATGAGGACCCTCTCAACAAATCTGAGGCCCAAGCTCAGAAACCTTGGTGTGATCTTTGACCAGCAGATGCGCTTTGATCACCACATTAGATCTCTGACACGTACCCGTTTTTTCCATCTACGAAATATTGCCAAACTCCGATCTGTTGTGTCCCAGGTAGAGCTGGAAATGATTATTCATGCTTTTGTTTCATCCCGCCTGGACTATTGTAACTCCCTTTTCACTTGCCTCGATGCATCCACTTTGGGCCGGCTACAAATGCTCCAAAACGCAGCCGCTGTCCCCCTGTCTAGATTGAAGAAAAAAGGGGACAGAGCATTCGAAACCGTGGTCCCCAGGTTGTGGAATGCTCTGCCCTTGGACCTTAGATCTGTGGTCTCTGTAAACACTTTTAAAAAGCAGCTAAAGACTGTGCCGTTTAAACAGGCGTTTGGCGAATTATGCTCTATGTAAATCTTTTATGTCTTTATCTGTTTTGGCTTTTCCTGATCTTTCACGTTTTTAATTATTTTCTTTTATCATGCTGCTATCTTTTGCATTTTATTGATGTTTTTACTATGTGAAGCACTTTGTGACCCTGGTCTGTGAAAGGTGCTATATAAATAAACTTTACTTACTTACTTACTTACTTACTTACTTACTTACTTACTACTTGTCCCAGTTAAAAGCATTGCCGCTGCATTTTGAATGATTTGCAAGCGGTTTAGCACAGATAGGTACAAATTAAATTGCAATAGTCCAGGCATGATGAAATAAAAGCATGGATGATAATTTCCATTTCAGCTCTAGAAACAACAAATCTTAATTTAGCAATGTTTCTGAGCTGATAAAAACATGACCGTGTGAGCTGGTTGACATGGCTGTTAAAAGACAGTAATAAAAAATTACACCTAAGTTCCTCACATGAGGTTTGATGTGGTCAGGAGCAATAATGAGGGCTTCTGTCTTACTTGCATTAAGCTGAAGGAAATTATCAGCCATCCAGCTCTTGATGGCATCGATGCATTCATTAATAATGCAAAAACGATTACACTCACCGGGCTTAAAAGAACAATGCAATTGGATGTCATCCGCATAAAATTCATAAAATATTCCATTAAAACGTTTAATAATCTGGCTTAGGGGAAACATATATAGGGAGAACAGCATTGGCCCTAGCACAGAACCCTGCGGAACCCCACAGGACAGTGGGGTAGAGTCCGACATGAACTGACCCACTGACACAGAAAAGCTTCTATCAGCTAGGTGAGATGAGAACCATCTCAGTGCTGACCCAGAGATCCCAAACACATCATTGAGCCTACGCACCATAACCACATGATCAACCGTGTCAAAGGCTGCGCTGAGGTCCAATAAAACTAATAGTGTGTGTTTACCATCATCTGCAGCCATTACAATGTCATTGGTAACCTTAAGAAGGGCTGTTTCAGTGGAATGAAATTTCCGAAAGCCTGATTGGAATGGGTCATGCAGATTATGGGTTTCTAGAACCATGAGAAGCTGCTCAGCCACAATTTTCTCCAGCACCTTGGACAGCAGAGGTAGTTTGGAGATTGGTCTATAATTCTCAGGAAGAGAGGGGTCTAGGTTAGCCTTTTTTAAAAGAGGTTGAACTATGGCATGTTTAAAATGGCTAGGGACAGAACCTGATGCCAGAGAGCGGTTAATTATTGACAGAATTGTGGGACCAATTGAGTCAAGGAGTCAAGGGATGAGGGAACAGCATCAAGGGGATTAAAAGAGGGTTTCGTTTTGTGCAGCACTATAGAAACCTGCTCTAAGGTGACTGGAGAGAACGAGTCTAGCAACGTGAGAGGAGGAGAGACAGTGGTAGGAAGGCTGGCAGAAAGGGATGAGGGGCAGATGCCTGCTCCAACACCACTGACCTTATCCACAAAATAATTCAAAAAGTTATTACAGTCAGTATAAGAATATACAGGTACACATGGCACAGGAGCAACAATAGTATTGATTGTTTCAAACAAAACCCTTGAGTTTCCCTTGTTGCATGATATTAGATTAGCAAAATATGCAGTTCTTGCATCCCTTATCATGTCATTAAACTGGATCAAAAGCTCTTTGAGATGTAACCTGTGGACTTCAAGCTTGGAGGCTTTCCATAAACGCTCTGTCTTTCTACACTGACGTCTAAAACGGCGGATAGACTCATTGAACCAGGGAGTAGAATTGGTACGAGAGGCTGGTCTGGATTTAAAAGGAGCAACTATGTCCAAAATAGTGGAACATTGGTCATGAAAAGACTGCACAAGGGACTCTAACTCATTGCAATTGGACAGAACATCAGTCAAATAATGTTGAAAATGTATCTGCAGAATTTTGCTTAATTATACGTCTGTGCGTCATCTGGTTATGAGGGAGCACATCAGAGTTAAAACAAACATAAAAAATTATACACTTATAGACCAGAGGTTGACATTCTTAATGTTTAACTCATGTGAGAAAACTAAATCTAAAGTATGCCCGGCTACATGAGTAGGACCTGAAATATGCTGAACAAAATTACAAGTGTCAGTAATCGCGAGAAATATCTGATGCGGCCTTTGATGTTAAGAGAGAGAAAGGGAGACATGTAGCCTGCAGTTTTAACATTATTGAAGAAAATAATGTCGTCTATGGAAGAATGGAACTGTATGCAAGTTAATTAGTGTAGTGCGTAGGACAGAGTAACTATCCGGTGTGAGAAGACTACGGTGTTTGTATCCACCGTGGACGTCTTGTGTTAGTTTGTCAACGTTACTTAGCATAGTGTGCCTGATGAAGACGAAGCCTGTCGAGTCAGAGGTTGGACTGTGTTGTCGGTGTGGTGTATGTATTCATTCCTGTGTGTGTGCGTCACATTGGTTAGTGGGTCGTGGATGGCAGACCTGCCGTGGGTTTGACGGAAGGAAAGTGCCTCCGTACTGTGAGTAACTGCTAATTAAGCTAAAGGCTACAGCTCATCTTCCATTCATCCAAGAGCTCCAATGTATGCGCGCCAATTCAACTGGCATAGAACTAAAACCTCAGTCAGTGCACCCGTAATTTAGATCTACATGTTTACTTAAATTAAAACAAATAAACTGAAAACCTTTGTGTGTTACTTAAAATACATTACCGACTCTTCACAGACATAAGGTGAGCACAAGTTAGAAGAAAGACGTTGCTTTGTTCACGTCACTGCCATCTAGCTGGGGTAGGAAAACCAGGAGACACATTGACACCCATGTTTTACTGCTAAGAATTTAATTTGAAAATGTGTAATTCTCGCATCAAAATAATATAATTGTATTATATTTTTTTTAAAGACGTTCTTTTCTTAGATCACTATGGCAGCATTTAAATTAGCAAATGACTAGTTCACTTTAATTTATTTCAAAATATGAAAACTATTTTGTCTGCCGTTTTGATTATTTTGAGTCTTGAAGTGGGTGGTTTTATAGCCAAGTCTTAACACATTAATTGCCAATGACGAGTTAACTCGTTATAGCCCGCCAATCGTTGGACGCCAACAACGATTGGCGTCCCCCCCCCCCCCCATTCATTTTCTTTGGTGGATAACGTTGGACACACGACCGCGACCAGTATTTGGAATGGCGATCAGGTAATTGGATTATTCTTTTTGCAGTACATCATAGACAAGGTAAGGACTATATATTATCAATCTTGCGTTGATCCGATAATTTTTTCCCCGCGATCGCAGCATGTGCCTGTGGTGTGTGTGTGGGCCGTGTCCCATTGGCTGCGATCAAAGCACGGAGGGCCGGCTTCCCCCCCCCCCTTTCGTGCATGCATGATGAAACATAATACAGATAATCTAGCGTTGACTTCAGATTGATTCAATAATCAGGCGAGAAATGGCACGATTTACAATGAAATGCAGTAAAGCAATGTTTGACGGAGTTTCCTGGGATTACACAGGATCACTCTAAAACTATACTCATATTCACCACGGTATAAAACGGAAATGTATGGATGAAAAAATTATCAGTTTTTTGCATGTTGACCGGAAGAAACTCACCGACAATCGACCTCGTTATTAGATCCATAGCTATAATATTTAATATAGTTTTAGCACTACAAACACCGGCATCTACCCCCATTGCATTACAGCGCTGGCACAAACGGCCATACGCCCACAGCGCCATCTGGCGCTCAATGTGTTAACATTGAAGTGAATGGGCACTTTTGCATCTTCCCGCCTCATCAACCAATATGTTGGACGCATGAATAAGGTGAACATGTTCTCTAGACACTTGGAACCGTTTAGAGAAGCTAGTCTAAAAATCAGACTTCTAACGCATAAAAATGATGGAAATATTAATCGTGAAATCGTGTTCATCATGAAGTAATTCTAACATTATGCAGTTATCAATAATCACAATAGTAATCATCCACAAACTAAGCGTAATTTGGCCACATGTGCATTTATGACCAAGATGATGCAATCAATTATAATAATATATTAAATAATTTTTATAAACACGTTGAAACTGATGTGTACACAAACAGGTGTAGAAATAAACAGAGGGCCTAATAAAAGCAGACAAAGCTACACATCTATGGGGCAGCTATTGTCAGTAGATAAATGTAAATGTTTTACTAAAGTGTACAATGTTTTGACAGCGTGAGATATTGAAATTGGAAGACGGCCAGAATGAGTTCATGGAACGTTCAGTGAAGAGGACTGACGGGCTGCAGAACAGTAGAACATAGCCTGGAACCCTGCCAAGTCCTTTATCTATGTACTATTATGCCATAGGATGCAGCTATCAATGTGATGGTGACTGTTATTGACACGAGAGAGAGAGAAGGAGGGAGAGAGAGAGAGAGTGAGTGAGTTAAGAAAGAGTGTAAAAACAGACATGTTCCATGGTGACAGCCCAGAGGAGAATGTGTCAGTCATTATTTGCAGCTATTGGTTTCAGTTGAAGTGCCCTTTTGGGGAGGGGAAGGGGGAAGCGGGGGGGGGGCAAGATTAATCTGTATGATCGTATGCTCCACTTGACTCAACTAGGGCCTGTTAACTCCTGGGTGGGCTGAACCGGGATTAGCTGACCGGTACAGTCTGCACACTGAGATGGAGGGAAAGTGGGGAGGAAGGAATGGAAATAAGGAAGGAATGATCTTTATTGTCATTGTTACAGTGTTACAACAGTGTCACACAGTCCTAGATCATAAAAACAGTCCTAAACACAGTTAAATATAAAAACAAGAGTAAGGCATAATAGACATAACAAACATAAACAGGGGGGTATAAAAGATAATTGCACTTGAAAGATAATACTACAGAGGGAGGAGAGAGAGAGGCAAAGGAGGTGTACAACCATGCGAGATGGACAGTGGGAGGGAGGTATGGAGGGATAGAGA
This sequence comes from Notolepis coatsorum, assembly GCF_963971535.1. NCBI lineage: Eukaryota > Metazoa > Chordata > Actinopteri > Aulopiformes > Paralepididae > Notolepis > Notolepis coatsorum. The sequence continues at coordinate 130,445,307 of NC_140173.1, forward strand.
ATACTATATAAGGAGAGTAACAGAAGGGGGGAGAGAGAAGAGGAACGGACGGAGGGGGGAGGTCGTATTTCGCTGCTACGTGAGTTGGAGGGAAGCGAGATGGTGTGAAATGAAGGGAGAATCGTTAGCCCACTTAACCTGGCTGTGTGTTCAACCACAGGGAACACTGTGTTGCCCCTGAACACACACACATCAACAGTGCAGACAGCTAAACTAATAACAAGGATGACACGGACGCTTTCACCCATGCCCAGTGTCACAGGCCTATTGGCTAGAGCAGGGGTTCCCAAAGTTTTCAAGCTGCGACCCCCGAAATAACAGCGTCAGAGAGCTGCGACCCCCAGTATTATAGGAGGTGGTTGAAACATGCAAACGTTCAAACGCACATGCACTAATAAGCATTGGAGGCTTTTGGGCGGCTACGTGGCGTAGTGGGCAAGGCGCTCGCCACGAATACTGGAGACGCTGGGCTCGCCTGTTCGAGCCCAGCGCTCCACATTGCTTTCAGTTTAGCTGGTCGTCCGTACTAATACACATTGGCCGTATTAGGGGGTGGGAAACTGATGGGTGGGGATCGGGCGTTGTGGACAGCGACTCCTACAGGTCGGTTGGTGTGCCTGCGCAGTAGAATCAGGAAGTGTCGGGGGCAGCGTGAGCCTCCCACGTGTTACTCCTCGCCACTGAGAGATCGCGCTGTGCAGGTGAAAAGATGCGACTGCTGTTACCTCAAGTACCGGAGGGGACTTGTGCTATGTATGACTTAGTCCACATTGCAGCCGGCTTGTGGGAGGCAAGAAACAGCGTTCGTGACAGGGGAGGGTTGAATTGGATGATACGAAATTGGGATGGGAGAAAAAATAGAAAAATGGGAGAAAAAGTGGATAAAAAAAAAAAAGCATTGGAGGCTTTTAACCAGGGCCGGACTGGGGAAATCATTCAGGCCAGGAAATATAGTGTGAAATATAGCCCCAGTCAGGCCACGTTTTAAGCGGGGGGTCTGGGGGTCCCCCACCAGGAAAATTTTTGTTACAAAGAAAGAAAATTATTGTTAAAAAGACAGGCTAGCATATGTCAATGATTAGCAACACTGATTTAGATGGATTGCATTTTTTTGTAATGTCAGATTGACATTACATTAGGGCAGGGGTTCCCAAACTTTTCAGGCAAAGACCCAGAAAATAAGGCGTCAGAGAGCCGTGGCCCAATGCACATCGTCAGGCTTTTTTAACAGATAATTCAATTCAAAAAGCGAAACTCTCCTAGATTCATTACACACAAAGTGAAATATTTCAATTTCAATTGTTTTAATTTTGATGATTATGTCTTACAGCTCATGAAAGCCCAAAATTCTGTATCACCAATAATTTTTTTTAAATAGATGTATTTTTCTTTTGTATATAGAAATGTCGGCCTTCTGGAAAGTATGTTCATGTATGTTCACTCAGTACTTGGTTGGGGCTCCTTTTGCACAAATGACTGCATCAATACAGCTAAATATATAGACTGTTCCACGATATTCAAATTTATTGAGCTGCACCTGTATAATCGATTTATTAAAAAAAGAAAATGCCGGCAGGTCGGTAGGTTTTGGGTCAGGAGTGTTTTGTAAGATCTGGAATCCATACGAGGAACAGTTACGTTTTTTGGTCCAGTTTTGTTTCACATTACCAATTGACAAACAAACCATACATGCATGCATGAGATAATGCAAGTCAGCTGTTTATTGGACATCATCATTGGACATCATCAGTTAATTCCCCAAAACATTTTGAATACACAAATGTGGCTGGGGGAACTGATTCACAAAACATGAATGGACTAAGGTCAATAAAAAAAAAATTAAATAAAAATTAAATTTTTTTTTTTTTATTTTAATCGATTCTAACATTTTCAAATCAATGCAGTTGAATCGTCACATTAGGAGGATCGATGCATTTCGATGCATCGTTACACCCCTACAATTTTCACATCAAAGTTTCTCAACTTTGGAGCAATATTCCCTTTTGTAAGCTAGCATGACATGGCTATTAGTACCAACAACATCCTCCCTAGATACCGTCCTAGCCACAACTGAAAGTACAACAAAGACAAAAACAAATCTAACAGGACTTTTTATGGACGATCCATAATCTCATATTATTAATGATTCATCTATTGTTAAATTAACAGATCAAGGTACAGCCTGTTGGAAGTCGGGCAATGGCGCATGGGTATGGTGCAACTCTCATCTGATACATTTTAAGCGCGTTATGTTACGAGGTACCAATATAACAATATTAGGCCTGTCCCCGACTAAGGATTTGTATAGTCGACTTTGATTGGCCAAAGTTTGCCAAATATCATTCCATTTGGGCTGTGGGGGGTGCTTAACACTTTGATACTGGTGAACATGGTAAAATGTGGTTAAATGCCAGCACCCACTTCAATGATAGCGTTGTGAACGCATAATCTCTGTCTTAAATTATGGCTATGTGTCTAATCTGCCCATCGCTTATCAATGACTTGTGCAGTCAACATTGTCGAAACGGATATATATATATTTTTAAATATTTATTTAAAAAAAAAAAAAAAAAAAATTTTACTCGCCTCATTTCCGTTTTATAGCATTTTGAAAAGCCCTCGTTTTTCAGGAAAATATAAAGATTCCGTGACAAACGGCATTTACTGGAATATTCTGGCATACACAAAAACGGTCATTTTTCTGCCCATTTATGAATTGTTTTCAAATAAACGCTAGATTATCGATAGTATAGTACTTATGCACGCTATAGAAGCGGGCTGAAAAATCGATTATCTTATTTCCTGATCAGCGAGCACACACACACACACACACATATGGGACACGTTGATATATCTGTGAAAAAAGCTCTGATTATCCCAAGACTGGTAACCTCAGATCAGATGATACCCAAAAAGATTATTCCAATTCCTGATCGCCATTCCAAATATCGATCGCGTTTATTGATTCAGCGTTGGGTGCTGGAAATACATAATCCACGCTGTTCTGGGGCCGGCGATCAACTTGGGTCTCTTCAGTTGGCTTGACGGAAAAGTAAAATGAGGAAACTGCCCCCCCCCCCCCTTCATCAGTCTAAACTAATGGGGTGCAGTTACACAGGGAGAGACGATAGGGGGCGGTATCTTCCCAATTGAGCTCAGAGAGACTCTGCAGCACTAACCTGAGGCTCGATTGATGAAATATGAATTCAAATATAAATAAATAAAAATACGACAAACAAACGCTATATAGCGTTCGTGGCATTCAAAGGTCGGCATGAACTAACGACAAAACGCGTCGCTGGCATTCAAAGTGTTAAGTCAGACACTTTATGAGAGAGGTCTATCTCTCTGCCTAGTCTCTATATGTGAGAGGTCTATCTCTCTGCCTAGTCTCTATATGTGAGAGGTCTATCTCTCTGCCTAGTCTCTATAAGTGAGAGGTCTATCTCTCTGCCTAGTCTCTATATGCGAGAGGTCTATCTCTGTGCCTAGTCTATATATGTGAGAGGTCTATCTCTCTGCCTAGTAGTCTCTATATGTGAGAGGTCTATCTCTCTGCCTAGTCTCTATATGTGAGAGGTCTATCTCTGTGCCTAGTCTATATATGTGAGAGGTCTATCTCTCTGCCTAGTAGTCTCTATATGTGAGAGGTCTATCTCTCTGCCTAGTCTCTATATGTGAGAGGTCTATCTCTCTGCCTAGTCTCTATATGTGAGAGGTCTATCTCTCTGCCTAGTAGTCTCTATATGTGAGAGGTCTATCTCTCTGCCTAGTCTCTATATGTGAGAGGTCTATCTCTCTGCCTAGTCTCTATATGTGAGAGGTCTATCTCTGTGCCTAGTCTCTATATGTGAGAGGTCTATCTCTCCGCCTAGTCTCTATATGTGAGAGGTCTATCTCTCTGCCTAGTCTCTATATGTGAGAGGTCTATCTCTCTGCCTAGTCTCTATATGTGAGAGGTCTATCTCTGTGCCTAGTCTCTATATGTGAGAGGTCTATCTCTCTGCCTAGTCTATATATGTGAGAGGTCTATCTCTCTGCCTAGTAGTCTCTATATGTGAGAGGTCTATCTCTCTGCCTAGTAGTCTCTATATGTGAGAGGTCTATCTCTCTGCCTAGTCTCTATATGTGAGAGGTCTATCTCTCTGCCTAGTCTCTATATGTGAGAGGTCTATCTCTCTGCCTAGTCTCTATATGTGAGAGGTCTATCTCTCTGCCTAGTCTCTATATGTGAGAGGTCTATCTCTCTGCCTAGTCTATATATGTGAGAGGTCTATCTCTCTGCCTAGTCTCTATATGTGAGAGGTCTATCTCTCTGCCTAGTCTCTATATGTGAGAGGTCTATCTCTCTGCCTAGTCTATATATGTGAGAGGTCTATCTCTGTGCCTAGTCTATATATGTGAGAGGTCTATCTCTCTGCCTAGTCTCTATATGTGAGAGGTCTATCTCTCTGCCTAGTCTCTATATGTGAGAGGTCTATCTCTCTGCCTAGTCTATATATGTGAGAGGTCTATCTCTCTGCCTAGTCTCTATATGTGAGAGGTCTATCTCTCTGCCTAGTCTCTATATGTGAGAGGTCTATCTCTCTGCCTAGTCTCTATATGTGAGAGGTCTATCTCTCTGCCTAGTCTCTATATGTGAGAGGTCTATCTCTCTGCCTAGTCTCTATATGTGAGAGGTCTATCTCTCTGCCTAGTCTATATATGTGAGAGGTCTATCTCTCTGCCTAGTCTCTATATGTGAGAGGTCTATCTCTCTGCCTAGTCTCTATATGTGAGAGGTCTATCTATCTGCCTAGTCTCTATATGTGAGAGGTCTATCTCTCTGCCTAGTCTCTATATGTGAGAGGTCTATCTCTCTGCCTAGTCTCTATATGTGAGAGGTCTATCTCTCTGCCTAGTCTCTATATGTGAGAGGTCTATCTCTCTGCCTAGTCTCTATATGTGAGAGGTCTATCTCTCTGCCTAGTCTATATATGTGAGAGGTCTATCTCTGTGCCTAGTCTATATATGTGAGAGGTCTATCTCTGTGCCTAGTCTATATATGTGAGAGGTCTATCTCTGTGCCTAGTCTATATATGTGAGAGGTCTATCTCTGTGCCTAGTCTATATATGTGAGAGGTCTATCTCTCTGCCTAGTCTATATATGTGAGAGGTCTATCTCTCTGCCTAGTCTCTATATGTGAGAGGTCTATCTCTCTGCCTAGTCTCTATATGTGAGAGGTCTATCTCTCTGCCTAGTCTATATATGTGAGAGGTCTATCTCTCTGCCTAGTCTCTATATGTGAGAGGTCTATCTCTCTGCCTAGTCTATATATGAGAGAGGTCTATCTCTCTGCCTAGTCTATATATGTGAGAGGTCTATCTCTCTGCCTAGTCTCTATATGTGAGAGGTCTATCTCTCTGCCTAGTCTCTATATGTGAGAGGTCTATCTCTGTGCCTAGTCTATATATGTGAGAGGTCTATCTCTCTGCCTAGTCTATATATGTGAGAGGTCTATCTCTGTGCCTAGTCTATATATGTGAGAGGTCTATCTCTCTGCCTAGTCTATATATGTGAGAGGTCTATCTCTCTGCCTAGTCTCTATATGTGAGAGGTCTATCTCTCTGCCTAGTCTATATATGTGAGAGGTCTATCTCTCTGCCTAGTCTCTATATGTGAGAGGTCTATCTCTCTGCCTAGTCTATATATGTGAGAGGTCTATCTCTCTGCCTAGTCTATATATGTGAGAGGTCTATCTCTCTGCCTAGTCTCTATATGTGAGAGGTCTATCTCTCTGCCTAGTCTCTATATGTGAGAGGTCTATCTCTCTGCCTAGTCTCTATATGTGAGAGGTCTATCTCTCTGCCTAGTCTATATATGTGAGAGGTCTATCTCTCTGCCTAGTCTATATATGAGAGAGGTCTATCTCTCTGCCTAGTCTCTATATGTGAGAGGTCTATCTCTCTGCCTAGTCTCTATATGTGAGAGGTCTATCTCTGTGCCTAGTCTCTATATGTGAGAGGTCTATCTCTCTCTGCCTAGTCTCTATATGTGAGAGGTCTATCTCTGTGCCTAGTCTATATATGTGAGAGGTAGGGATGGGTATCGTTAGGATTTTATCGATACTACTACTCTTATCGATACTGCTTAACGGTTCGGTACTTTATCGATACTCTTATCGGTTCTTTTTGGTTCTTTTTTTGCAAGAAAAAAAGACAATTAATTAAGAACAGAATCAACATTGCTTTATTATTTATAAATACAACTTTATAAATAAGTATTATAAATAAATATAATTTCTTCAGCAACAGCAGCAGCAATGTTCTTTTATATAACTTTATAAATAAATATAATAAATTAATATAATTTCTTCAGCAACAGCAGCAACAATGTTTTAAATGTGTCTGACTCTGAATTATAGACTTTTTATAATAAACAACAAATGCAAAAGGCTAACAGAACTGTGACACTGGTTCACCCTATCCTCTGTCATCCTTCCTCTAGCTGCTAGGGATAAAGGACTTTGGGTGGTGGAGGGAGGTAGAGGGAGGATGTGGTGGCCCTGGGCTCACTGGCCTGGGACATAGTGGCTGACGCCTCAGCTTGACGATCTATAAAAAGTTTAGATTGTAGTATTTGTAGCTAAACAATTGTTTTGTTTATTAGCCTATTTGTAATAATTCGTTATTAGCCTAGGCAACTCCGTATCTTGGCTTACGGTTACGGCTGCAGTGGATGCAGATGGAACACTGCGCGCAAGGCAGTCGAATACGCGCATTTCTGCACACTAATATCATGTTTTGCCAACAGATGTTTTGATAAATTGATTTGCTCGTATTGCCACCCTTACTGGCAAATGTTTTGTTGCACTTGTGGCAACGTGCATTGTCGGCATTGACCCTTGTAAAGTATATCCATACTTTAGAACGCTTCGCTCTATCCGCCATGATCACGACTCAGTGCATGCAGAGCTGCTGTCTGTGTGCAGAGCGCTATAGCACGGGGCGTCGGGGACTTTCATTAAGGAGTACCCGTATGTAGTACCCGGATGTCTATGTGTAGCACTAGCGAGCGACTCGCGAGGAGTGTGTGTAATAATTGACTCGCTGGCTGCGGCTCGCTTCTCGTGCAGAGACAGAGAGGATCGTTCGCAACTTTTAAATAATAATAATAATAATAATAATTTCTCTAGAGTATCGATAGCAGTACCGAGGACGTCAGAGCTTATAAATACTCCGGTATTTTCTAATATAGTACCGGTTCCCGTTTAAAACCGGGGTCCGGGGGGCATCCCTAGTGAGAGGTCTATCTCTCTGCCTAGTCTCTATATGTGAGAGGTCTATCTCTCTGCCTAGTCTCTATATGTGAGAGGTCTATCTCTCTGCCTAGTCTCTATATGTGAGAGGTCTATCTCTCTGCCTAGTCTCTATATGTGAGAGGTCTATCTCTCTGCCTAGTCTCTATATGTGAGAGGTCTATCTCTCTGCCTAGTCTATATATGTGAGAGGTCTATCTCTGTGCCTAGTCTATATATGTGAGAGGTCTATCTCTCTGCCTAGTCTCTATATGTGAGAGGTCTATCTCTCTGCCTAGTCTCTATATGTGAGAGGTCTATCTCTCTGCCTAGTCTCTATATGTGAGAGGTCTATCTCTCTGCCTAATCTATATATGAGAGTTTGAGTTTTGCATTCGGCTGAGCGATTGACAGTCGACTACGGCTCCTTTCGATCGATTAGTCGACTATTCGACTAGTCGAGGTCAGCCCTAAACAATATAGGTATTATATAGATCTGTGTAAAAATCAACCCCATTTATTTACTGGAATGGACAGGGCAACAGGAATGAAGGGCCAGAAAGATACAATGCATTTGAATGAAGGGATGTGAGGTCCTCCTCTATATCGCCCACCAGTCTTTATAACTGATGTTTATGTAACATACTAGACACAGGATGAACAGGGGCCAATGTTTATGTAACATACTAGACAGTAGACACAGGATGAACAGGGGCCAATGTGTATGTAGCATACTAGACACAGGATGAACAGGGGCCAAAGTGTATGTAACATACTAGACACAGGAAAACTATACAGTACGTTGACAATTTTGTGTCGTTTGGTTTTTACTCATTTGGCTGACCAACAGGAAAACGAAAGCTCAGTTTTCAAGACGGCTGAAAAATGCAGTAGGTAATGGGAAAAAGCAGAAAACACTGTTATGCTAGCAGGCCTACAAACTGGCGAGACAGCCGACGGCGATAACTGCTACCCATGTGTGCAGGCTATCATCCGTACGTCCGTTATAATTCCAAGCATTCATTAATCCCTCTTGTATTTATTTTGTTCTGATCAAGCAGATCCCACCTGGAAGCATTTAGCTAGACAAAAAAAAGAAGAAGCAGTTTCACTGTTTTGAGTGCCCTGGCCACGGTGAACACTGAAGATCTGAAACTAGGCAATTAGCCTTGATGTAGGGAAACATCACCCCGGTTCTTTGATTCTTCTATGATGTGCCATGTTCCACATTTAGTATAAGCTATTTGGGATAGCACCAGCAGCCGGTATCACTATAACTAGTCAGGGTTTAGCTAAAGTAGTCGAGAAAACCGTGAGCTGCTTTGAGACTTATATCCAGACCAGACAGAGCGCTTTTGAAAGCGGAACAATGTGGATAATGCCACTATCGAGGTGATGATTTAGGAAGAGTCACTAGAAGCACCTACATGACCTGCACATGCGTCCTACAAAACGTCCATCCACGTATAGTCCACAAGGGCAATCCTGCGTGCCGTGGGGTAAAACAAAACTGAAATACTGGGGGTTGAGGAGAGTATATAACTTTATTTTAGTAATCCTAAGAGTATGTGATTGGCTGCTGCGAGAGAAGTGGGTGGACTCACCGCTACGGCGTGGGAGGTGCTTCCGTGGACGTGCAGAGCAGGGGGGTTGTAGTGGGAGATGCCGGCTCTGGAGAGCGTGGCCGGAGGGGTGAAGCCCACTGTGTGGCTGCTGTACGACAGACCTGGGAGGGAGGGAACAAGGAAAAATAACCAATCCATCTTTATTTATATACAGAACATATCATACAGAGAAGCAAGGCACTTTTTTTTTATACAAACGTCAAAAGTGATATGTCAAAAGCAGAATACCAAAGATTAAAAGATGGTAATAGAAAATACAATAACAGCGGGGAGAGAGAAGAAAAAGTAAAATGGCTACAAAGGTGGCCCCTTGACAATATAGTGTTTCTTTCGTTAGCAAGACTGTTTATCTCTTGTAACGGTCAAGACTGTAACCCTCTTGTTAATGGTCAAGACCAACTCTCGTTAGTGGTCAAGACCGTTTCTCTCTGGTTAGCGGTCAAGACCGTTTCTCTCTTGTTAACCTCTTAAGCCTGATCGGGCCGGTATGAGATTTATTTCACGTCATAAATAGATCAATACAGTCCATATCAAGTAATGCTGCATTTCTTTTTCAAATGTAGCCAAGAGTAAAGACCCTAACCCTATCAAAACAGCAGTCAGTGTATATTTTCAGCACTACGTTTGTTTACCAATGATTTTAAGTGAAATATGAGCTTATAAAAATCTGTGCATTGCACCGGAAAACGAACGATTTAGACGCAAGAAGAAAAAGCACTCATGTAATTTTTATAGTCCTAAGAAAGACGTCGAAATTTCATAAAACTACACTACCCAGCTCACACCAGCCGCCGACAACAGAAGTCCAACCATTTTTCATGTAATTTTTCTGACGTGATTTTCGTGATTATATCTCACAGGTTTAACAAACCTGAACGTTATTGCCATAAAAAACAACGTATATTGTTTCTTTACCTTTCTGTGAATGTCTAGAATGGCGGAGCTATGGACATTATACGAAAGTAACTGTACTTACAACAGTAGATTTTATTCATGGTCTTTGCTGCCCTGTAACGGGCGCCTGGTGGTATCCAGATTTAACTGCCATTGGAAAGAGGATATTTGGCCGGATCCATAGATATAGGCCCGATATTCTATATTCATATTTCAAATTGCATGTGTCCGGATGGCAAAATTCAGTACTATATCTACAAAAACCCATGTAAATCATATGTCCTTTATTCATTTGCTTAGATTTTTTGTACACTTGATCTCAAGGTGCTGAATGAGCTCATGTCTGGTCAATGTTAGCATGGCGTTATTCACCATAAAAAAAACTGAATAATAATAATTTATATTCTCCTTTGGTTCATTACAATTTACTCAAGCATAGTAAACAGACAATATTTCGGACACTGGAAATACATTCCCTGACGTCCATAGATGTCCCTAGATAACAAGAACATGCCAATCGAACTTGTAGAAGTGGAGCAATCTTCCATTTACTTGGGTATGTACTTTTAGGCAAATCTTCGGAAAATATGGCTAGGCCTTAAGAGGTTAATGGTCAAGACCGTGTTTCCCTCTCAAGAATTCTAAATAACCCGTACATAGGTCAAGCCACCTGTGGAGCACACCACAATAATATTTATTGTGGAATAAGTGCTCGTCTTTAGACCAGGATCTGGGTAAAATTCCACTTCTCTTCCATAGCAACGCAAGCTGTGGTACACAGAATTTCCATGTCTCGCACAGAGACTTGTTACTAGGTGCACAGCAGTTAGCCTATTTAGTGCTTAAGAGTTTGACTTTGGTAAAAGTTGTCCGATATCTAGTTTACTCATAAACACTCTCCAGTGGGACCAAACTGCCTGCTTTGAATATATATTATATATATATATATTTTTTATTGAAGTTTATGTCAAATATGCAACAACAAACAAACATCAAGTACAGATATAGCCTTAAGCGAAATAATAAATGTATATTAAAAATATATATATATATATATATAAATATAATAATTTTTTTGGTCATTTACATATTTGAAAAGGAGTGGTAAGAAGTACAAGTACACTTATTCAATCCCACCCCTTTTTACTCATCATCAGATCATACTTTAGTAACTTTACTAATTCATACTTTACTAACGGCTCGTTTTATAGTCACTTATAATGAAAAAAAGTACTTAGTTAACACATTTATTTTGAATAATTCCTTATTAATATTTGCCAAAACTGTAAGTTACCCTGTATAGTTTCTCTAGCCATTTTATATACAACTACATGCATACACATACAGCCAGTTATCAAACCCCTTCTTCATCTCTGTACCATCTCCGATGCCTCTCTTGTTTGGCAGTACGGATATGGGAATGGCCTTGTCTGCCCACGGTATGTACAGTGTGTATGTACCAACACCCAGAGATTACCCAAAGGACTGATAAGGCCCCTACAAGGCATAGCTACTTAGCAGCAGTAATGATTATGTCTACTTGGTGCCACATCGCCCCTCTCTCTCTCTGGGTCATTAGAATCAAAGGGAGGAGAGTGGGGAGTTAAGACACATAACTGGACTGACCCTAAGTCGGTCAAGTTTTCAGGATCTTATGCAATATTCTTAAATCCTTGGACAGGGTGGGAAATTAACATCGGTCAAATTCTAGTGGCTGCTTAGTTTCTCTTCTCGACTAGCCACTTTGGCAGGTGCCCAATTTTCTTCTGGGAGCTTGATTCCATTCCAAATATCTATTTAGCTGGTAAAAGCTATAATGGATTGTGATGGGTAGTTTAGTAGTAGTGAAGCCCTGTAGAAATTAAATTAAAATAAAATCAAGAGTGAAATTGTGTCAAGTGAGCCGTCCACAGACTTGTAGGTGCCACCCCATTTCATTTTCTTTGAGACATCAGATTGCATTTAGGAACACAACATGTGCACATCTCTGGCATAGGCCTGGTTGCCATGGTTACAGCCCTTTCTAAAAGAACATCCGAGAGAAAGCTATTACATCTATGCTAACACGGCCATGCTCCATGTTAATGCCAGCTGATAATGCCCGTCTGCCTGGGCATTATCACCCACCATATTCCCTTATCAGCCGTTAATGGTCAAAGTGAGCAATGCATCATTAACATCCATTGGTGTTCCTTATGAGTTGAGCCAAGTCAGTGTTCTCTTTCTCAGAAGGATACAGTTCAATAGATTATTGTGCTGTGATGTAACATGCGTGTTTAAAGATGACAATGTATCAGGATTGGTGTTGATAAGGTCAAAACGGATTTGGGGAAAAACTGATTTTCAAGATGCATCATCCCCCACTAAGTTAAATTAACACTATTAAAAAAACAAAGCATACACCGGTGGGGGGCGGTGGGCAAGTAATTGAGGTGGCATACTCGGTGGATGTCTGTACACACTACACATTAACACTGGTATCGCCAACTACCGCGGCAAGCCTAGCTCCCAGTAAACATAGTTTACTTACTGTACATTGTCCTTTCACACACAAAAACTAAGTCCTGTTATATCCTAAACTAAGTCCTTATAAACTTTTAGTCCTGTGGCGGAGTTTGTGAGAGTGAATCAGTGTGGGCGTGGCATCACTCATCCACACTCTGATTGTCAGAAGACCACGTGTGAGAGAAAAAGAGAAAAAGCGAGAGAGGGAGAGAAGGAGAGAGAAAGAGAGCAAGTCCAGTGATGGAGATTTGGACAAAAGAGAGATACCTGAAGCAGTGTATGGTCATGTGCAGAGTGTGTGCCGCAAAACTTTGTTGGTTATTTCCATGCAAAATTTATGAAAATTACCAGGATTTCAGAATAGTTTAGGTTAATCCGTTGTAATATGACAGCAATATATCAAAGGAGGCTTAATATGAATTAATATAGCTATGGATAATAATGCATTTTGCTTACCTAATCAATAAGAAAGGAGAAAACTGTTGCCAAGGGATGTGACTGACATGCACCCACTTGTTCAGTGCTAATTAGGGCTGGGCGATTAATCTTCGAATGAATGATGTAGGACGATTTCAAAAAATTAAAAATAGATTTAAAAAAGAAAAAATATTTTTTTATTTGATTTTTTTCAAGAGTCACATTTTATTTTACAAAAAGTGATGTTTGGTGAAAGTTAGATTTGCACTTTATTAATCCCAATAGGAAAATTCATTCTTGTTTGATGATCAAGAGGCACCTTTTATTTGTTTTAAGTGAAGTTTGGTGAAAAAGCAAGTTATTGCACTATTAATCCCAATAGGGACATTAATCTTTGTTTGATCAAGAGTAACCTTTTATATTATATATATATATTTTTGTATCCACTTTTTCTTTTTTCTTTTTCTCCCATCCCAATTTTTTTCATGTTTCCAATTCTCCCCTCCCTGTCTTGAACGTTGCTCGCATATGCCTCCCACTGGTCGGCTGTAGGGAGGATAGAAGCCTTGCATCACGTGTCCCCTCCGGTACACGAGGAGGCAGCCTGTCACATCTTTTCACCTGCCAGCGCGGACTCTCATTGGCGAGGTGTAACGTGTGGGAGGCTCACACTACCCTTGCCATTTCCTGTCTCTGCTGTGCAGGCGTCCCGCAACCGACCTGTAGGAGTTGCCGTCCACAACGTCCAGATTACCACCCATCGACTTCCACCCGCTATCTCTGCCAATGAGTTAGTATGACGGCTGGCCCAAGCCGGAGGCAATGCTGACACCCGAATTCGAGACCGGAGTCTCTTGCATTGGTGACAAGTGCAATCTCTGCTGCGCCACCCAGCCGCCTCTTATATATATATATATATATATTATTATAATTTTTGTAAGTGAAGATTGGTGAAAGTTAGGTTTGCACTTCAATCCCAATAGGGAAATTCATCTTGGTTTGATTATTTTGTGTCAAATAAAAACAAAGGTTATTTGAATGATTTCCTTGGCGTTTCTAGTTTAACACTTTGATTGCCTAAGGCTAAATTCATGATATACCATAGGTTGCCAGCTCTATTTGTCTATGGATAAGTTCCCCTTCTTTGCAGGGCTATAACTTTTTAAATTCTATTGCTAAATTGCCATTATTAGGGCCCATTCAATGTCCTATATGTATTGTTCAGGGTGTATGAACGTTAAACTTTTTCATTCACATATTCATACTAAAATATGATCTAAAGTATAAGTATGTTTTCATCTCTTTCTGCAGCTTTCTCCAGAACGTGATTTATAGCCCCAAATGCATTATATTGATGATCAAATACATTTGATAGCAATCGGCGCGATATAAAAAAATCCAACTGGACGGACTTCTGGAAGTTACTACACGTCATCTGATGTTGACCGGATGGGCGAGGGGGCGTTTATAATTCCGTGGGCAGCGTTATACCATTCATCTAATGTGGGTCAAATGTTCATCATAGCAGTTAGTGTCGAACACGGAACTATTACACGCTAAAACTCACCCCAGTCTCCGTGGGCCGTTGGGCGATCAGCGTGGGGTAGACAGTTTTCCATTATGGGATGTAAAAATATCCGGTCCATTTCCAGCTTGTATAATAGTATATACGTCCAAATCATGTTGTTTATCGAGTTATTGGCAACGGATCGCTATGTATTGTGACGAGCTAGAGTGCCGGAACCTATACCGAGTGCCCGGAAGTAATATGAGTGAACAGCACATCGTCCAAGTAACTTCCTGTTTGGCGATTGCGCCGATCGGCCACCAGATGGCGCTCTTGAACCGCTAGAGGGTTCAGTGGGGCTTTTTGGTGGGTCTCAGGCCAGCGGATGGGAAATATGAATCCGATCACAGATTTTTGAAATATTGATATCAAAGACGAGTTACGGCGTCTTCGGCAACTTGAGCATGGCGGGGAAGGACGCCTAAACTCGTCTTCTGGCAGTTAAAGTGTTAAGAGAAAAAAAACGATTCAAATCGTAAATCGGATAAAAAAATAAAAGATTTGACAAAAGATAGTCAGTTGTCTATTGTTACACTCGAGTGTTTCACATAGCCAGTCCACTCTCCACACTACATCACCGCTGTGCCAGCAGAGGAGATAACTCCAGGTTGCTAGTTGCACACTGGAGGTGCTTCCTTGCACGGAATAATTTTTCTTTATGCCATATTTCTTTGTGAAGCTTAGCCAAACTTCCACCATGGTCCAGACCAGTCTCTCTGCTTTGCTAATGCAACCAGTGATGTTAACGTGAGGTCCTTGCAACAGGTCCTGGAAATGTAGAAATATGTGCATGCTTTCTATTTGACATACACCACCCATCCATCAAACCCCCCAAGTCACCCAAATTGACATGAAAAAAAGAGACATACAGAAAAGTGAGCCACCATTTGCATCCCTGCCCACAGAAAATAACGGATAAAAAGAAGAATAAGATAAATTATTATTAGGGATGTCCGATATTATCGGCCTACCGATATTATCGGCCGATATCGGCATTAAAATGTGATATCGGAAAATATCGGTATCGGTTTTCAATTTTTTTTTTTACATTTCTATAACCTTTATTTACCCAGGCAAGCAAGTAAGAACAAATTCTGATTTTATTTATTGTCAAAAGTATGCATAATGTTGTGTTAATTCCACAACAAGAGATATGTAATGTTAATTACCTGAAATTATTCCATTTTTTGGGGGGGGAAACGCTGCATATCGGTATCGGTTGATATCGGTATCGGAAATTAAGAGTTGGACAATATCGGTATCGGTAAAAAAGCCAATATCGAGCATCCCTAATTATTATATGCACAAAAATGATGTTATTCCTCGTCTTGTACAATATCTTGGTTATAGCAAATGTAATACATTTTTTATAATAATAATAAATAAACTCTAAAGTGTTAACTCATTGGCTGCCACGCTGGGAACGGGATATGACTATGTGCTGCCATGCATTAAACCAATAGAGTCGCTCACCTTGTTTGTAGGGCTATAACTATATATATATTATAGCTATGGATGCAATACTATGGCCCATTTGACATCGAGTATCTATCGTTCAAGATGTGAAAAAGGAATAATCTTTCCATCCATACATTCCCGTTTTATACCGTGGTGAATATAAGTATGGTTTTAGAGCGGTTTAGGGTAATTCCTGGGAGGCTAGTAATAGGCTGCGACGCATTTTATACTTAATCCATTGGCATTTCGTCCCTATACACGCTACAATAAAAAATTCAAATGCATATGATCGGTATATTATGTTCCATCATGAATGTATGAAAGGGGGGGGGGGGGTCGTTTCTGATTAATTGATTGTCAATAACGGCATTCGTTAGTTACTAATCGTTAGTACAACAGCATACTAGGGCTGCAACGATTAGTCGACATAATCGACGACGTCGATCATAAAAACTCATCGACGCAGAATGTTTGCGTCGATTAGTCATTAAAAATATATATATATTTTTTTTTTGCACCATCTATCTTTGTGAAAGTGGCTTCTCAGCTCTGGTCCAGCTGAAGACAAAGCAGAGGAACAGATTGGACATTGAGCATGACCTCGAGTTGCTGTGTCTACCATCACCCCAGACTTTGAGACTCTTGTCAGGAGCAAACAACATCCCCAGTTATCCCATTAGTTCCCTGGGATGTTAAGCTAAGAAGTCTGCTATATATTTTTTTTAGTTATTTAAACACTTCCACTTTAATTTGTATTATTTAATTTATTTATCTTGTTATGAGTGATTGTTGTATTGTTCAAATACATTTTGATTGAAAGTTGCTTAAGATCCAAATTCAAATGTTTCATGAGTCATTATTTTAATTTGCTATGGGATCATCATGTTGTTAAGTTAACTGTTAAGGCAGAGGGACTGGACAACAGGGTGACATTCACAGGTGTGCAGACTTGAGCATGTGAGGTAAAACATGCATTGGAGAAGGAGCCATGCCCACAGGAAGCAGAGATTGAGGGTGTGACAAAAATAATCGTTAGATTAGTCGACTAATCGAAAAAATTATCGACAGATTAGTCGATTACCAAAATAATCGTTAGTTGCAGCCCTACAGCATACGCTGACCAGGGTGATGGCTATGAAAACAAGGCACAATCAAGCTGAAATTGACGTTAAATTGCTCTTACCTGTGGCCGGTGAGATTTCACAAAGAATATTCCAATTATTTGATTGCCATCTGGTAGATCGTATGTCCATTTGGGCCACGACATAACCAGTGATGCACGATATATCGGCCGCCGATATAATATCGGCCGATATGGCCGTTTTTTTAAACATCGTATCGGCCCGATATCAAGATAGATATAAAAATATATATATATATATATTTGGCCTTAAATAGTTTCAAAATATCAGTAATTTTTTTTTTTTTTTTAATCTTTTCCCCCCTCCTTTCTCCCATCCCAATGTTAGTCGTTATGCCAATTCCCAATCCCCTTCCTGGTCGCTGCACACCTACCCCCTATGGTCGGTCTGGGAGAGTGGAGGCTATCACATGCTTCCTCCGACACATGTGTAGCCAATCAACCGCTTCTTTTCACCTGGCAGCGCGGACTCTCACTGAGAGGGTGTAACGTGTGGAAGGATCACACTACGCCCCTTAGATCCTTTCCTCGCTGAGCAGGCGCCCCGACCGAACTGTAGGAGTCGCTGTTTACAACGATGACCAGGACCAACCCACCAGCTTTCCCACCCCTAACACTGCCAATTGTGTTAGTATGAACGACCAGCCAAGCTGGTAGCAATGCCGAGAGCTGGGCTCGAACCCAGCATCTCCTGCACTAGTGGCGAGCGCCTTGCCCACTGCGCCACTTAGCCGCCAATATCAGTCATTTCTGAAAATAAGTTACAAAAGTAAAAAGAAAATGCGTTTTGGAAAATGGCTCTTTATTTGATTATCATAAAAAAGTGTTTTTTATACAGAGATATCGACATCGGTAAATATCGGTATCGGCCAGAACAGCAATATTAATATCGGTATCGGCCACAATGTTCACATCGGTGCATCACTAGACATAACCCACCACAGCATAATGAATCAGGGGTCCCGAAAACTATTCAATGCGATCGGGTAAAGCCCTCGGTCCAGGCTACTAGAAAAGTCCGCCCGGAGGAATTTCATCTACGCACAGCCACACACAGTCTCAAAGGGAGTGCAACATCGGCCGCATAACACAAGGCGGCAGTATTGGACTTTTGTGATCTCGGACTCATTCCCTATGGTTACACAGGCTCCCTGGATGGATAACGATTGGAAATAGCGAATAAAAGAAATAACCCTCAAATAACGTATATATACACGTGGTTGGCGTTCAACGATTGGCAGACAAACACGTATAAAATCGCTGTTGGCAGGGAATGAGTTAACAGGCTTTATAAAGATCAAATAGCTTCACAACAGGCCATGCAGGTGCAGCATAACATTTAGCCAACAATTTTTTATAAATCGATTAGGTGCCGATTAGTCAATTAGTTGTTGCAGCCATAATTCAAACAAACTCTTATTTTACATTAGATTCGTTCAAACGTGATTTTGAATAAAGTGACGTCTGTAATCTTGACTGACCCGACAGTATGTGGTGCTATGTGAAAAACACCCTGAAAATGGGAACAGGGAGTGCCAGGTTTAATGATGGTTACATAATAGTTTAATGACACCATAATAACACGTCTTAATGACTAACTGCATATCAAAGCAATACAACCAGTCATATTGCACCCGTTTATACTAATTGATACCAAAGGTGGTCTTTTATAGATACGGAGCCCTTTTTTCCCCCCCGAGTGACGTTAATTAACTTGATGAAAAACAGGGTGGTCCACAGGTCCCGGGCTATTCTCTGGAAGTATATGACGCCAAGGACCTCTAGAGTCCTCGAGAGTCCATTGAAAAATAGGAAATGTAAGCTAGTAGTTTAATGGTCTAAACTTTGTGATACATGCTGTCGCCTTAGCTTGGACAATATTCTGCCAAATGCGTCGCAGAATTTCCCCCCTCCTTTGAACATTTGAAAACTAGACTGTGGCATTTTTCATAGTGTACCTACCAGGTGATATGGGTCGGCTGGAGCTGGGAGAAGGGGAGTAGGGGATGGGACTGGACACGGTCCTCGCTCGCAGACCTTGTGCAGACATCTCATTGAAGTACCTGGGGGGGGGGGGGGGACAGCTCAGGTAAAAAAAAAAATCAAACACTTTTTTTTTTTTTTTTTTTTTTTTTTAACTAATGGCATTAAAGTTCCTTGACTTAGTTGACCTTAAAACAGCAGAGATAGTTTTTAAAGCTAGAAGTTATCAACTGCCAAGTAACTTACAAATTTTGTTTAAAGAACGAGAGGTGAGGTATAATTAAGAAGAGCACTCAATTTCAAACAGCCTAGAGCTCGAACCACACTTAAAAGTATGTCTGTGTCAGTTAAAGGAGTGAAACTCTGGAACAATCTACCGGATGAAATAAAAAACAGCAGGAGTATTTTTAAGTTTAAAAATATGTTTAAAAACAGGGTTCTAGAATCTTAGTCAAATTGAACCTAGAATCTGTTTTCTCTACCATGTAACTCGGGTATTGCAGATTAAGTATTGATTTTCCTATGGTGGCTTAATGTTCTTTTCGGGAACGGTTTTTGTTGATTGTTGATTTTTTAGTTTGTTTGTTTTATTTTGCAAACTACAAACTTTTTTTGAATTAGGGGTAGGTTGTTCTATAAGCCATTTGGCTTCAAACCTATCCTTTTCGCTTGTTTATTTAAAAACATTTAAATTTTTTTTGTTATTGTTTATTTATTTGTAAACATTCGAAATCAAGAATTCATTCATTACCTTCTCATTTTCAAAATCAATAACTTTATAGCATAACTTCATATTCATATTAATTCAACGAATAACCATATTGGTCCGGCTTGAGATCTTTCGGAAGAGACAACATAATTGCAGATTTGCAGTTGTATATAGTTGATCCAAATTGTTAAAACATCAGGAATTATATAAGCTCCTCTGTCCAAAATGTCACTGGAAGGATACAATTCACTTTTAAATGCTGTTTTTTTAAGCATCTTCTTGGCCTGCTTGCCAGCTAGAGCATCACACGCGAATAAATGAGGAAAAGCAGTTGGAGCGTGCGAGACAGCAACCAGTCAGATTTTATTAAAACAGAACAAACAAAACTATTTCTTGATTCAGAACAATTTGATCATGGATGAACAAAACATTCAATGCGAATGGTTGATTTGAATTTCAATGACTTTTTAAGCACCTTGTTAACAAATTGGCTGTTTTCAAGGAATTTCAGGCTGTAACTTATTATAATTTTTTTTAATCAAGCACTTTAACACTTTGAATGCCATCCACGAGTTTGTGTTTTACTGTATACACGATGGATCAATCAAATGAGCGATTTTTTGGAATGCCGATCGGGAATTGGAATAAACCATTTGGATACCATCTGATCTCAGGTAAGGAATCTATGTTATCAGTATTAGGATAATCAGACTCGTTTTCACAGAGATATAAGCTTTTATGTGATTATGTTGATATGCTGTTTGACTCTGCTCGCGGTCAGGAAATAGGAGACTAGATTTTCGGCTTGCCGCGTGCGTACACACTATCGATAATCTAACGTTTATTTGAAAACGATTCATGACATGGCCGAACAATGACAACGTTCTAGAATATTCCAGTAAAAGGCGATTATCATGGAATGTGTTGTTTTTTCCGTGAAATCAAGTGATTTTCAAAATGCCATGACAATGTTGACTGGAAAATGAGTCTTTGATAAGCGACGGGCAGATTAGACACATAGCCATAATTTAAAACCTAGATTAGGCGATATTAACGTTAACATTGGAGTGGATGTGGGCATTCAAGGGACTAATAATGAATTAACCTTGGGCAGTCAAAGTGTTAAGGAACTTGTGCGAACCCTGTCCGTCTTTATCTCTGAATGCACATAAGACTGGAGTTTGTAGAGCGTGAGAATTGCATAGCCTACAAAACGGACTTGTACGGTCTGAAGGCTTTATATGAAAATAAAAAAGGTAAACTCAGCCACTTTAGGTAGTAGCGAGAGAACAAACAAGTGGTTTATTAAGTTGTTAATATATGTGGATACTCTATTCAAGTTAAAACCTTAGATTAAAGTTATGTGAACCCATTATAATAAAATAGATGACGGTGTCTGAATCCCTCTAGCGGCAAAATAAATGACTACAGACTCTTGTGGACTTTAACTTGTAAAAGTGTCAGTGATGCACGGATTGGGTGTCTGGTGCAACTGGTGTGGGTTTTGACAGCATCAGGCTACCACTGATTGAATTTACAAGGTCACTCCAGTCGGGTGATGTCAGGGTGTGCAGTCTAGACATTGGGGTTTAGCTGGTGCATAGATCGTCCACTGCCAATATTATACAGGTGGTCAATCATAAATACATTTTCCCAGATGATGATTAACACACACAAACCGTCCTTTCCAATGCAGTGTTGCATTGTCCGCCTCAACTACCACAGATAATCGAATCTATCAACCTGTTAGCGTTGTCTCTTGCCCGCCTCAACTACCATAGATAATCTATCAACCTTACCCGTTAGCGTCGAGTCTCTTGCCCGCCTCAACCACCACAGATAATCCATCAGCCTGTTAGCGTTGTGTCTCTTGACCGCCTCAACCACCACAGATAATCCATCAGCCTGCTAGCGTTGCGTCTCTTGACCGCCTCAACCACCACAGATAATCCATCAGCCTGTTAGCGTTGCGTCTCTTGACCGCCTCAACCACCACAGATAATCCATCAGCCCGTTAGCGTTTGCCCTGCCGTCTCAATCACCACAGATAATCCATCAGCCTGTTGGCGGTGCGTCTCTTGCCCGTCTCAATCACCACAGATACACTACCGTTCAAAAGTTTGGGGTCACCCCGACAATTTTGTACTTTCCATGAAAACTCACTTTTATTTATCAAATGAGTTGCAAAATGAATAGAAGATATAGTCAAGACATTGACAAGGTTGGAAATAATGATTTTTATTTGAAATAATAATTTTGTCCTTCAAACTTTGCTTTAGTCAAAGAATGCTCCATTTGCAGCAACTACAGCATTGCAGACCTTTGGCATTCTAGCTGTTAATTTGTTGAGGGAATCTGAAGAGATTTCACCCCACGCTTCCTGAAGCACCTCTCACAAGTTGGATTGGCTTGAAGTGCCTTCTTGCGGTCAAGCTGCTCCCACAACAGCTCAATGGGGTTGAGATCTGGTGATTGCGCTGGCCACTCCATTACAGAATACCAGCTGCCTGCCTCTTCCCTAAATAAGTTCTTGCATAATTTGGAGGTGTGCTTTGAGTCATTGTCCTGTTGGAGGAAATTGGCTCCAATCAAGCACCTTCCACGGGGTATGGGGGATGGCGTTGCAAAATTGAGCGATAGCCTTCCTTATTCAAAATCCCTTTTATCTTGTACAAATCTCCCACTTGACCAGCACCAAGGCAGCCCCAGACCATCACATTACCTCCACCATGCTTGACAGATGACGTCAGGCACTCTTCCCGCATCGTTTCACTTGTTCTGCGTCTCACAAATGTTCTTCTGTGTGATCTAAACACCTCAAACTATGATTAGTCTGTCCATAACACTTTTTTTTCAATCTTCTTCTGTCAAATGTCTGTGTTCTTTTGCCCATATTAATCTTTTCCTTTTATTGGCCAGTCTCAGATATGACTTTTTCTTTGCCACTCTGCCTAGAAGGCCAGCACCCCAGAGTCGCCTCTTCACTGTAGACGTCGACACTGGTGTTTTGCGGGTACCACTTAATGAAGCTGCCAGTTCAGGACTTGTGAGGCGTCGATTTCTCAAACTAGAGACTCTAATGTACTTGTCTTCTTGCTCAGTTGTGCCACTTCCCTTTCTACTCTGGTTAGAGCCTGTTTGTGCTGTTCTCTGAAGGGAGTAGTACACACCCCCGTTGTAGGAAATGTCCCCGTTTCTTGGCAATTTCTCACATGTAAAAGCCTTAATTTCTAAGAACAAGAATAGACTGTCAAGTTTTATATGAAAGTTCTCTTTTTCTGGCTATTTTGAGAGTATAATCAAACCCACAAATGTGATGCTCCAGATACTCAACTAGCTCAAAGGAAGGCCAGTTTTATAGCTTCTCTAACCAGCAAAACTGTTTTCAGCTGTGCTAACGTAGTTGCAGAAGGGTTTTCTAATCATCCATTAGCTACTAATGGACTAGGGGTGTAACGGTACACAAAAACCACGGTACGGTACGTACCTCGGTTTTGAAGTCAAGGTTCGGTACGGGTTTTCGGTACAGTGGGGGAAAGTTTGGCTGTCCATGTTCCACTCAGGGGTGATGTAGTGTGCAGTAACTAATTGTACTTGTAGGGCTGTCAACGAATATTCTATATTGAAATTAATAATGTTAGTGTTGTCCTGCCTTCTCAATCACCACAATTACCACCCCAGGTGGTAAGAGCCGGCAACTGCACCTCCTCA
Source organism: Notolepis coatsorum (assembly GCF_963971535.1). Classification (NCBI taxonomy): domain Eukaryota; kingdom Metazoa; phylum Chordata; class Actinopteri; order Aulopiformes; family Paralepididae; genus Notolepis; species Notolepis coatsorum. The sequence continues at coordinate 130,468,594 of NC_140173.1, forward strand.
TCCATCACGCTCAACATAGGGGCCCCCCAGGGCTGTGTTCTGAGCCCCCTCCTCTACTCCCTGTACACACATGACTGCGTAGCACAGCGGAACAACAACACCATCATCAAATTTGCTGATGACACAGTAGTGGTGGGCCTGATCTCTGCCAACGACGAAAGGGCCTACCTGGAAGAGGTAGAGAACCTGTCACAGTGGTGTCAGGAGAACTGCCTCTCCCTGAACGTCAGCAAAACAAAAGAGATGATTGTGGACTTCAGGAGGTCGGGGGTCAAGGACTACAGCCCCCTCAGCATCGACGGGGCACCAGTTGAGAGAGTGAACAGTTTCAAGTACCTCGGAGCCCACATATCCGAGGACTTGACATGGACCACACACATTGACAGTGTTGTGAAGAAGGCACGACAACGCCTCTACTTCCTCAGGCGCCTAAGGAAGTTCCAAGTCAGTCAGAAGATCCTTAGGAACTTCTACTCATGTACAATAGAGAGCATCCTGACCGGCAACATCACCTCCTGGTTTGGGAATAGCACTGCACAAGACCGTAGCAGACTACAAAGAGTGACACGTTCAGCCGAACGCACAATTAGAGGGGGGCTTCCCACCCTCCAGAACATTTACAACAAGCGGTGCAAGGGGAAGGCTAAGAGAATTATTAAGGACTCGAGCCACCCGAACAACTGCCTCTTTGAACTGCTGCGGTCAGGCAAGCGATACCGGAGTCTTATGGCGAGCACAGAAAGACTCAGAAGGAGCTTCTATCCCCAGGCCATCAGGCTGCTAAACGAACAATGAATGAACACTACACAACAACAACCACCAAACGCACATAGCACACACATCCACACGCACACACTCACTTTAAACAAACACACTGTAGCACCCACTCCACACACTTTATAGCACACACCCACTTTAAACAAACACACTGTAGCACCCACTCCCCACACTTTATATTTATGGATGAAGGATTGCACTACAACTCGTACACCTTACTGTAAATTGTACCTAAAATTGTACCTCATCCCATTTCTGCTTTGCACTAGATAGTACTGTACATTAGTACACTGCATAGTATTGTGTATTGTATATTATATGGTAACTCAGAACATTGTACATATGTCTAATTGTCTATACCGAACACTGTGACCTCATTTTCTTCTTCTAAATTCATGCTATATTATGTTATTATGTTATTTGATACTATCTTGTCTAGCACAGTCTCTGGAGCGTAACAGTAAGAAGCATTTTGTATGAAAGTATTCTGTACTTCTGTATGACAACTATTAAAGAACTTAAAGAACTTGAACACAAGAACATAATAAATGTGCATGTATACAATACATCACATGTAAACACAAAGCAGAATAGTCTACATGATAGTAAAAGTGTATAATACAGGGTAATACAGTAATTTTGCAGTTGGGACCCGACTACAGAAAGCAGCAACATTCTTCTTGTAAAAAAAATGAAAAATATGTTATCGCATCGCAAATCGCAATCGCAATATCCGTCAGAATAATCGCAATTAGATTATTTCCCAAAATCGTGCAGCCCTAAACAGCAGCAGAGCACTTGGACCGCAGCTGTCTCATGTTGCAGAGAACTTGTGAGCGAGTTGGGGCGGGCTTGCATGGAGAGAGAGAGAGAGGAGATGTAAATACTGGCACACAAAGCTTTACAAAGTATTTGTATTTTAATGCAATCAAACTATAAACAGCATTGTCCCATCCTATATCTCTTTGAACATATATCGATATACCTTAAAAAGTTGATATACTGCCCAGCCCTACCTCCACCTGTCATAGTCCCATCTCCAGACTGGACTTAGTCTCAGATAGTGGTCTATAAAGGGGATAGGGTGGGAAATTAGTACCATCCATTCTAACAAGCAGGAAACCGCACAGAACCACGGTGCTAGCTACGCATGTGTCAGAGAAAGGAGGGAGTGAGTGAGTGATCCCAATCATGGTGGCGGTCCTGCACACCATGAGGAAGTTCCGTTTCCTTCCCAGTACGCAATGTCATCTCTCCACTCACTCTTAAAATCTCCCTCTATCCATCCTTCTCCCCCCCCCCCCCCCCATCTCTAATAATCCCCCCCTCCATCCATCCATCCATCCATCCATCCTTTACCTCTCGTCGTCCATCTCCAGACTGGACTCGCTCTCGGACAGCTGTTTGCAGAGGGCCTCGCGACGCTCCATCTCTCTCTGGAGCTTCCTCTGCAGGCGGATGTTCTCCTCCCTCATGTGTCGCTCCTCCTCTATGTACTGGGCTCGCTTCTCTGTGTCTGGAGGACGAGGAGGAGGAGAAGGTCATCACAGGGAACGGTTGAGCAGAGCTGCTACTAATGAATATTTAAGTCCTCGATTCGTCCAGGGATTATTTCATCAATTAACCCCAAGAAAACACGCCAGACATTTACATTAGTTTACTTGTGTTTTATTTGTTTTATTTTTCCCCATGAATGCACACCGAATTTGAGCTAAAGCGGTGGTCAAGTTCAAGTGTTTATTATTAGTCACAACAAAATACAGAATACTTTATGATGAAATGCTTGTTTCTGAATGAGCCCCTGAGAGTGTGCTAGCCTACATACAGTATAAAGAAAGTAAGTAAAAAAGGTCATTAAGAAGTAAGTAAAAAGTAAGTAAAGTCAATATACAATACAAGTAAAGTCAATATACAATACAGAGTAAAATGAGTAACAGTGAGGTACAATGCAGAGGTACAAAACTTAGGGTAGGGTGCAAATGAGGTATGAATGTAGTGCACATTTCTTAACACATTGCGTGCCACGCCCCTTCCGGGAAATTAGGTCTAGATTGCCACCGCTTTAATCAATGGGAGGACGGGGATATTGGCGAACGCTTAAACTATATCTTAAATTATGGCTATGGGTCTAATACACCCGTCGCTTATCAATAACTTGCTTGCAGTCAACATGTACAAAACGGATTGTTTTTTCATCTGTACATTTCCGTTTTATACGGTTTTGAATACGAGTATAGTTTGAGATTTCTAGTAATTCCAGAGAAAGACACGATAAAAGTGTGTTAAAGTGTCTAAAGTGAGTAAAGTGAGTGGTAAGGTGAGTGTTTGTTTAAAGTGTGTGTACATGTGGACAGGGAGCAAAATTGGACCCCGCCACCCGCCATTTGCGGGCAGTTTTTACATTTGGCATGTGCCACTGAGAGGTCTGCCCGCCGTGTGACGGGTACCTTATAGTCATGTAAAAAAAACACGACAGTCGCAGTGTTTGGCAACCCCGTCTCTCACGGCGCGTCATCTCGTTGGCTTGTTTACCAACGTGACATCCGCGACACGCTCTTCTTCTGCTCTGTCTCTGCTCTCGCATGAGGGCATGCTGAATAGGGCCCAGCTGCAGCGCCGGAGAATCCATCTCGTTGGCTTGTTTACCAACGTGACATCCGCGACACGCTCTTCTTCTGCTCTGTCTCTGCTCTCGCATGAGGGCACGCTGAATAGGGCCCAGCTGCAGCGCCGGAGAATCCTTGCATGCTGAATGTAGAGTTTAAGGTCCAGCTGCAGCGCCGGAGAATCCTTGCTGGAGCTGGAGGCTACTCGAGTATACACACAGACAGTGGAGCTGTTTGCAGATAGCGAGCATTTTGACTTGTTGCGTGGTGGCGATGTTTTGCAGATAATACAACTACAAGTATGATTATATAATATATATATTTTATTAAAAAAAAAAAAATTTTATATAAAATACATTTATTTATTTTTTTAATCAAAAAAAATTTGGCAGGTAAGAAATATGCTTGGCGGGTAGATTCTTCCCATCTACCCGCCACTGGCCGGTGAGTCAAAAAGTTAATTTCGCTCCCTGCATGTGGATGTGTGTGCAGTAGATTGTAGATGGGTTGTTACATAGTGTCATTGAGCATCCTGATGGCCTGGGGATAGAAGCTCCTTCTGAGTCTCTCTGTACTGGCCATGAGACTCCGGTAGCGCTTGCCTGACCGCAGCAGTTCAAAGAGGCAGTTGTTTGGGTGACTAGTCTTTGATTATTCTCTTAGCCTTGGCCCTGCAACACTTGTTATAAATGTCCTGGAGAGTGGGAAGCCCACCTCCAATTGTGCGCTCGGCTGAACGGGCCACTCTCTGTAGTCTACTGCGGTCTTGGGCGGTGCTATTCCCAAACCAGGAGGTGATGTTGCCAGTCATGATGCTCTCTATTGTGCACAAGTAGAAGTTCTTGAGGATCTTCTGACTCACTTTGAACTTCCTTAGGCGCCTACGGAAGTAGAGGCGTTGCCGTGCCTTCTTCACTACACTGTCAATGTGTGTGGTCCATGTCAAGTCCTCGAATATGTGGACTCCGAGGTACTTAAAACTGTTCACTCTCTCGACCGGTGCCCCATCGATGCTGAGGGGGCTGTAGTCCCTGGACCCCGACCTCCTAAAGTCCACAATCATCTCTTTCGCTTTGCTAACGTTCAGGGAGATGCTGTTCTCCCGACACCATCGCACCAAGTCCTCTACCTCTTCCAGGTAGGCCCTCTCGTCGTTTGCAGAGCCCACCACGACGTCAGCAAACTTGATAATTGTGTTGTTGTTCCGCTTTGCCACACAGTCATGCGTGTACAGCGAGTAGAGGAGGGGGCTCAGAACACAGCCCTGGGTTGAGAGTGATGGATGAGGAGGTGCAGTTGCCTGCTCTCACCACCTGGGGTCTTCCTGTCAGGAAGTCCAAGACCCATTGGCAGAGGTCATAGTTCAAGCCCAGGTCCCTGAGGTTGGCTACGAGTTTGGAGGAGACTGGTATTGAATGCTGAGCTTTAGTCGATGAATAGCATTCTCAGCACATGGGCTATGGCGTCCTCCGTGGACTTGTTGGGGCGATATGCAAATTGCAGGGGGTCCAAGGTGTTGGGGAGGGAGGAACAGATGTAGCCCTTCACTAGCTTCTAGGGGTGGAAATGTTCACAAAATCGACTGTTCGGTTCGTATCACAGTTTTAGGTTTACGGTTTTCGGTTCGGTTTATGTGGTTTTTTTTATTTATTTTTTTAAATAAATAAATAATAATAATTTTTTTTGCCACTGAGCTCATTCAGCACCTTCTTGAGATCAAATGTACTAAAAATCAACAAATGAACAAAGGGCAGATGATTTACAGGGTTTTTTGTAGATAAAGTACTGAATTCTGCCACACGGACACATGCAATTTGAAATATGAATATAGAATATCAGGCATATAAATTACCTTATTATGGCCAAGTCATACATCTATAGATCGGGCCAAATCTCCACTTTCCAATTGCAGAGTTAAATCTGGATTTAGTACCACCAGGTGCCCGTTACAGGGCAGGAAAGACTGAATGAAATCTACTGTAAGCACAGTCACTTTTGTATAATGTCCATAGCTCCGTCATTTTTTACCGGATTGCAACGTGTTTTTTCTTTTCGACTTTCACAGAAGGTAAAAAAAACGATATACGTTGTATTTTATGGCAATAATGTTCAGGTTTGTTCGACCCATGAATCATGATCTTCACGTCAATATTTTTTGTTCACGTCAAGCGGCTGCAGCTGGTGTGAGCTGGGTAGTGTAATTTTATGAAATTTCGACGTCCATCGAAAGCCCTGGGTCTCCCCTTTCTTAGGACTACAACGATTTCATGACACCGTCATTTCCTCGTGTCTAAATCATCCGGTTTCCAATGCAATGCACGGCGCAAAGCTCATATTTTGCTAATAACACTTAATCATTGCTAAACAAACGTAGTGCTGAAAATATACACCGACTTGTTTTGATAGGGTTAGGGTCTTTACTCTTGGCTACATTTGAAAAAGAAACACATCATCACTTAATACGGACTTTGTGACGTGAAATAAATCTGGTACGGGGCCGATCGGGCTTAAGTTGGTAACTGCCACCAATAAAATGTTTCGAAGCATCGATACACTATGTTTTTAAATTGATTATATTTTTGTAATTTATTCGATTGCCGATTTATCGTGTCGAAGAAAATGTCACAATATATCACAACTACAGCAAAACCAAACAAAAACTATATTCAATTGAAAACACATTGACCTTCCGTCATCTGTTAACAATACTGCACAAATAACGTCATAATCCCCTCCCCTGCCGTTGGTCAACAGGTGGTGCAGTGAGTGTACAGTAATATTTTGGTTCCTATTCAAACAGACAAAGTATCCACACAGTGAAAGTGGGTCATGGCTGGTTTCTAATACCACAGCGGGTTATGAGGTAACCGAGTCCATGATTTCATCAGCCTGGTAGCAACAAAGCGTCTGGTCCTCTTTTGCCTCTGGCTGCCACCTTAACAGGGAGCAAGCAAGGGCTGATGGCTGGAGTGACACCTCCCTCTAGTGGCTAAAACATGGTATGGTCAGAGTGGACACAGAGTGCTATGGTCAGTGTTGGGCTTAGGTATCCGTTCTCAGCTCAGACTCCCTAGATCTAGACTTGGGTAGGGTTAGGTATGGAAATTCAATACTTTTATTTGATCTACTCGAATTGCTTCAATACTCTATAATGATAAGTAATTCAATACCAAATTTAGAAAATAATTCGATGAGGATTCGCAGGAGGCTGCGGTCCATCAGGGCCAAAACCGCTGCGCCAACAGGACGGGACCCCCCCGCCCCTCCTGAAAAAACAATAATAAAAAAAGAATGGGTGGCCGGGTAGCGCAGCGGACTAAGTGTCTGTCTACCACCGCATATATACTGGTATCGAATCCAGCTGTCAGTGGTGCCTCCGGCTTGGCCAGTCGTCATACTGACACAATTGGCAGTGTCAGCGGGAGGGAAGCCGATGGGTGGTATTCTGGTCGTTGTAAACAGCGACTCCTACAGGTCTGTCAGGGCGCCTGCACAGCGAGGAAGGGATCTGGGTGAGGTAGTGTGCCCTCCCACACGTTACACTCACCCAATGAGAGTCCTCGCTGCCAGGTGAAAAGAGGCTGCTGGCTGTCTTCTATGTATCGGAGGAAGCATTTGATAGACTTCAGGGCTCCCTAGACCGGCAAGTAGGGGGCAAATGCGCGCAACGATGAAGAAGGGGAGGGGGGTATTGGCATAACGACTAAATTGGGATGGGAGGAAAATACAAGAAAAATAGGAGAAAAAGTGGATAACAAAATAAAATAAAACAATAATTATATATAAAAATATTTGTTTGCTTTAATCACAGTAACGTTGGCGATGGGAATGGGTCTGAGCTTGCAAAAGGGCAAATACCGCCGCCTACGCCTTCCAGCCGGTATTGCACTCCATTAGAAATGGTGTAGTTTATTTTCTGGGCCGATCTGAGCCGTGCGGGCGGGGTTTAAATACTCCGGCAGGACGAGCGTTTACAACGTTACATCTGCGATGCTGGACAATGTGGGACGGACCTCCATGAGCAATGTTCCCCCTAAGGTGCGCCCGTGCGCGCACGCACATGGCAAAACGCTCCCGCGCACATCTGAAATCTGTCGCGCACAGAAACGTTTGTGTAAAATATGCATGTAGTTAAATTGACTGGTGCATTGCACCGAATACTACGGTAACCCGTTGCATGTGACGTTACCAAGAGAAGCCTCGCTTTTAGTGCTTTGTGGGTGGCACTACTGCGCGCTCACACAGACACACACAACAGAGCAGGAAGCGGACAGATCCGACCAGCATCGCTGGCTCCTCACAATGCAAACGCGAAAATGTACATTACATATTAACTGCAGAGAAAATTCCCAATTTATCGTCCCGGTCGAGACTAATTGGAAGCGGAGTGCAACGCATGCAAAGCTTGACCATATGTTTCTGTGTCTAATAAAAGTGGTGGCGATCTCAAAGCTCACATGGACACAGAAAAACATTACAAACAAAGCAGTGCGAGGCAAGAGTTTGATGGCAAAGTTGACCGAATTGATTGAAGCATGCAGCTATACAGAGAGAAAGAAAATAATTGAAAACTATTTTGATGCCTCAAAATGATGTTTTGGTTTGATAAGATGCTTGTTATGATACAATCATTCTAAGGATTATGTGTGTAATAAATTAGTTTAGTACACTAATTGCAACAAATCTGAAACTGCATAGTTTGTGAGGTTACTGTTTTATAATTTACATTACATTGAAAAGATACAAAGATATATATTTTTAAGCTGGATTTTCTAATACAGAAGAGGTATTTAGAACATTACTTCATATTTTTCTTGTTATTTATTTTGTCCAGTAATACTTTACTTTAGGCATAATACAGCATGTTGAGTAACTTTGGTTATAGAGAGATATTATTTTGTTATATAAAATAATAAAAACAATAATTTTATATCCATACAGAGGAGGCATACTTTAAATATATTATAATGATAAGGCATCTTTGAGTAAACTTTGAGTATCATTAAGTATCTTGAGGCTGAAGGCAGTGTCCTCTTTAAAAAAAAATCACAATATGGTCACCCTTGAAGTCGCATTATGATTCACTTAATAAAATAATGACGAGTCAGCCTCCTAAAAAGACAAAAGTTAGTGACACGACTCACACCGCCGCCGCCAAAGTAAGGACTTTGCTCTGTATCGTCAATCAATGGTCAAATAAATATTTGATTAAGGAATATAATATGCCTTTTTGTATTATTTCTCGTGTATCAGCAAAATTTGTATATTTTTATGTTAGACATTGAGGGAAATTAAGATTCTCAGATTTTTTACAAACCGCCGCTTATCAACTAACCGGTTAATCGGCAGGTGATTTATGTTGCTCAGTAGTTGCTGATGTCTGCTCAGGAGGTTTGAGTGTTTGCTCAGACCGAACAAAAATTAGAGGGAACATTGTCCATGAGCAGTATTTGGAATGGCGATCAGATAATTGGATTATTTCTTTTGCATTACATCAGAGACCAGGTAAGGACTCTATATATCCAATCTTGCGTTGATCCGATATTTCTTTCTACAGCGATCGAAGCAGTCTGTGTGTGGCTGTTTACCGTTGGGTGCGGTGGGGGGGCGAGCGCCCCGCTACGAGGGCCATTTCATGTATGCACGAGGAAGGATAATAATCTAGCGTTTATTTCAGGAAGATTCAATAATCAGGCGAAAAATGACAACGTGTTTAGTGTATTCCACTAAAATGCTATTATCGCGTCTTTTCCTGGGATTACTAAGAATCACCAAAACTATACTCATTCAAAACGGTATAAAACAGAAATGTACGGATAAAAAAACAATCTGTTTTGTGCATGTTGACTGGAAGCAACTCACTGACAATCGACGGGTGTATTAGACCCATAGCTATAATATAAGATATATTTTAAGCACTCGCAAATCTTGCGGTCTCCCCATTGATTAAAGCGATGGCGTTGAGTTAAAGGACATCTCTTTGAAATAAATTATATTTTACAGTTTTTTTCCTGATTTATTTTAAACAAATTATTATTTTGTATTACCGGTATTTAACTATTTAATTATTATTTAGTTATTGCACTGCACTGGCAGTTGAACTGCATTGACCTGAACTGAAAAAAAGAAACCTCATAACTGAACTGGCACTGAACTACACTGGCACTGTTTGCAGATGTATTGTTATTAAAGTTAGTTAAAAACATAATTTTGTAATGTTTTTTTTTGTTAAATCCAAAGGAAAAAATATAAAATCAGAGAAATCCGAAAACCGGAAAATTTTAAACAGAGAAATACGAAAACAGGAAAATTCATATCCGAAAAGATAAAACAGATTTCATAGGGCCCTAGTTAAGGTGAGTTAATAAATTCACTCTGAAATTCTGCTCCGCTCTGATAAACTGACTCTTTGTTCAGAGCGTCCAGTGTGCACTCTTGAGCCCTCAGAATTTCCGAACAACTTGAGTGCGCTCGCTCTGACACTGGTTGTAAATAGTTATGAGTGTTGTATGTGCCTCCCTGTATTGTAAATAGTTCATATGTGTGTTGTCACTGTCACTACCTTATGTATAATTGTAAATAAGTAAATGTATGTGTTGTAAATAAATAGTTAATATTTATTTACCTAATTTATGTGCAATCGTTTCAATTCAGCTCAGTGTAGAGAAATGCACCGATACTAACAACCGTCTATGACAACACTGTTGACGCCACGTATCCGTGACACACGCGCCCCGTGACAACACTAGTAGTTTTGGGGGGGCCTACCACCCCCCCTGAAACAAATCCTAGGGGAAACACTGACTTCATTCTAATTAGTGTATATAATTGTATAATTGACCACATCTGCCCAGTTGCACAGCCCTGGCCTATTCCTACTTTATTTTTTTACTTAAAATTGTACTATATCTATCTATTGAGCTATATTTAACTTAGTTTATATTACACATAATTCTATTCAACCTCTTATACAGTCGTACAGCCCTGGCCTATATTTTATTTCATAAATATATTATTCTATTGTGCTTAACTTACTCCACCACTTTATTGTATTATCTGTCTGTTAATGTCTGTCCACTAATGTCGCACCAGTAACATCCAAAGCAAATTCCTTGTATGTGTAAAGTATACTTGGCAATAAAGAACTTTCTGATTCCGATTCTGATTAATCTTCAAGTGTCAGTGAGTCAATAAGCAAACAAGTTTGTTCCAAGATACAACATTTCCTCTGTTCAACCACAATCATCAAAAATGTAACAAAGCCTCCGATTGGCTCACACTAGGGCTGGGCGATATGACCAAAATATATCACAAGATTTTCCTTAGTTTTGACGGTATAGCGGTTTGTGACAGTCTTCCAGTACAAGTTACATTGTGGTACGAGATCTTTTTTTTGTCCCGTTCTTTTTAAATACTGCTGCAAGGAATCTACCGTAATTCCTCTAATAGTAACCCCGGCTTGTATTTGTTTCAACTGTAGCGGGTACCAGGCTTGTATTAGGAGGAGGCCTGTATAAGAGGGAGGCCTATATTTCAAATTTTCAAACGGATCATAATGAATAAATCAACATTTTGTGTCAGTTTGAACCCAGTAAAATGTACTGGGTTCATTTATTGAAACCAAGTACTGTATGAAATAGTAAACAGTGCAATTACAGGTGGTCACTGGTCATTTCAACGTTTTCAAAGTGAAATCAAGTAACTAGCTCAGTATGCAGCTCAGTATATTAGTAACCCGGCTTGTATTAGGAGGCCGGCTTATAATTGCTTAGCTCAAGAGCGCACCCGGCCATTAATAGAGACCCGGCTTGTATTTGAGACCCGGTTACTATTAGAGGAATTACGGTATTTCTGATTAACTTAAACATATACAGTTTATATATATATAATTTTATATAATTGTATCAATATATATATATATATATCATGGACGATGGTATAGTAAAAACCCATACTTTTGTATGGATCCATGACGGTATACCTCCCAGCCCTAGCTGACACAACACACATAACTCAGCAAAGTAAGGCGTCAAAAAAAGTATAGTTTGGTTAAAAGTATCGAATCCCAGGTATTGGTATCGAAGATTTTCAAATGATAGCCAGCCCTAAACTTGGGATTGGCTAAAATGGAGTAAATTTAGGCTTTTTAGAGTAAAAGAAACTGGATCCTTGTATGAAGTCAAGGAACTGGTTATGTGTGAAGACCTAGGCTGAAAGGAAACCTAAAGCTACATTGAGAACGGAGGCTAAACTTGAAAATACAGATTATATTATTCCACACAGCTGTGTACAACCTGATTCTGTTGCCTTTATTCTACTTAGTGTAATTACTTAAGTGGCGCTTGCACATTCTTGTTGCGATACTTAACAGTCTGTACTACCTGCTGTGCCACTTCAGTCTTGTGCACTGTGCCACTTTACAGCCTCGAAAACCGTGTTTGTGGTTTATAATTGGTGGTCATTGTACCACGTGTGTCTATAGTATATATACTGTGGAACTCTTAAAAGTTGCTGCCTCTGCACCATTGTCAAGGAGACAAATTTCCTGTACATTGATTTCATTCCTTAAATAAAGTCAGTCTGGGTACACAGGTTTTCTGATTGAGCAGTAATGTCACCAGGGAGGGAGGCAAGGGCTTAGAACAACAATATATTAATCTAAATGGATTACAGGGCAAAGAGTAAAAAAAAAATAGATCATGGACAGAATATGGAAAAGGATATAGTATCAGCCCTAGAGTTGAAAGGATTCCTTCCGTGAATAACTCTTGTTTTGCCTCGCGGCCTGATTTAACCCACAGCGCACTGTGTGTCACGATTATTACTGTTGCACAACACACTCCCACTGTGGATAATAGGAAGATAGAGAAAATAGCAATGAGCAAAGAGAGACCGGCTATAGAAAACGTCAGAAATTGTCAAAGGTTTGGGATCATTTCAAGCTGAGAGGAAAGGTTAAACTCTGTACAGTGTGTCTATTGAAAAATCAAACTAGCCTACACAATAGCACTACGTCAATGCTTCAGCATCTCAGCAGAAAGCATCCAGTCCACAGAGCGGAGCAGACACCAGGTAACGTTGTCATTAGCATTTAACATAAATATATAATGTTATGATTGCTAGTTGAAATGATGGCTAGTAAAGAATGTACGTTAACGTTAATTATGGCTACATGGTGGCAATATGGTGGCTAGTTATTATGTTAAGATATCAAAGTTGCTCACAAAAATAACTTTCAATCAAAAGTTATTTCTTATCCGATTATTTGATTAATCGATGGAATAACAGGTAGAATACACGATTATTAAAATAATCGATAGCTGCACCCTTATCAACTCTCCCATTAATGATCTTTTAGATTTACAGTAGAAAGTAACAAGGTTATTGATGCTACTTTGCCTCAAACACTGAACAAGAATACAAAGTGTCATGACGTTAAATGCAAAGCTCATGGATTGAACTGGCCTAAGCGCCGTGCGAGTGACAGACACTGCCGGTCTATAGGTGCTTTGCACTTATAAAGACCCCAGCAAATTAAAGTTATGTGCTAACCAGGGTGGTCTGTGCAACATCCCCGAATTTGCAACTGCATGGGGCTTAATTAAAACGATGCACAGACATGGGCGATTAGCAGGTGGAGGTTGCCCCGTGCAAAATAAGTGGTCCGATTGGCCATCTGTACGTGCATTTTGTGGGCCCCCTGAAAAATGACACTGAAGCATAAATTAGGTTTCTGAGCCCGGTGGCGTGTAGCTTAATCCCAGCGGAAGAGTGCAAGAGCGCTTCCGCATTCTTCGCCGCGCATGCGCATGAGGTCCCTGCTTAGTTCAGATGCCCCATTCAACACGGTTAATCACAGATATAATATAATAATAATATATATATACGCGATGGACGCAGCAGGCGATCTTCTTGCTGTCATTACATCCATGTATGTGATTGATTGATTGATTGATTGAAAAGTGTATTAACAGATTGCAGAATGGGTACAGTACAGTACAGCTCAATGTGCATCTTCTCTTCTGTGTTTGTTTCCTTATTTGATCAATCGCAGAGAGTGCTGGGCACTCAGTTACCGGGGCGCGCGCGGTCTCCTCACCCGGGGAAATAACACAAACAATTATGCTGAAGCAGCGATGCGGTTATGTGGTACTCGGAGTCGTAGCTGCTTCAGCATAATTGTTTGTGTTATTTCCCCGGGTGAGGAGACCGCGCGCGCCCCGGTAACTGAGTGCCCAGCACTCTCTGCGATTGATCAAATAAGGAAACAAACACAGAAGATGCACATTGAGCTGTACTGTACTGTACCCATTCTGCAATCTGTTAATACACTTTTCAATCAATCAATCAATCACATACATGGATGTAATGACAGCAAGAAGAGGTAGAGACATATATGAAGTATGCAAACATCGCCTGATGCGTCCATACGGTATCGCCATAACTGTACATTGTAACGGACCACATAACCGCATCGCTGCTTCAGCATAATTGTTTGTGTTATTTCCCCGGGTGAGGAGACCGCGCGCCCCGGTAACTGAGTGCCCAGCACTCTCTGCGATTGATCAAATAAGGAAACAAACACAGAAGAGAAGATGCACATTGAGCTGTACTGTACCCATTCTGCAATCTGTTAATACACTTTTCAATCAATCAATCAATCAATCAATCAATCAATCAATCAATCACATACATGGATGTAATGACAGCAAGAAGATCGCCTGCTGCGTCCATCGCGTATATATACAGGGGAGGAAATTAGGCCACTTTACTGGCCAAATGCTGGTATTTTTTACGTTTGGCTGGTAAAAAAAATCAGATACCCGCCAGTTGGCTGGTAAGCCAAAAAGTTAGTTTCCTCCCCTGCTGGCGAGTATACAAAAAAAGAAAACATTCTGCAATCACTGCACTGGCAAACGGTGTGCGTCTTCTGAGTGTTCGCTTTAGTTGACAGTGCCACGAGAGCACTGCACAAGACCACCCGCGGACATATAATGTTTAATAAACGTTTGCGCAGTACTGGCCAACCCGCGGACATATAATAATAAAAGTCCCGCGGTACTAGGCTAGCCATCAGGAGCACTCGCAAACAGATAACGTTAAACACAGCAGAAGATGGAAAACAGACAGACTGACCAACGGGGAACTGCATCCAACCCTAGTACAACCCTTGAGTATAAGTTACTAAGGAAACATTTAAATCACAGAGGTGTAATGTTAGTCTACTGGAACTGTATACAGTGGTTAGCTTCTAGTTAGCGTTTTAGCTATAGCTGCTTGCTAGCTAACGTTAGCCCCGTGTGCTCAAATCAGCCAGCTAGGTGTATCTGTTATGACTATAATGTTTCCAAAAAAGCACCGGACTACGACGTAAGGTTAGACATTTTATTTCATGCTCAAAAGCCCCTGGCTTGCACATCGCAGTCACGAAAGGGGCTAGCTCAACCAGTGCACTGTGCACAACAGCACACCAACCCAACTGACGTTACCACAACACTTGACGGTACTTCACAGCACTGTCGTAAGACCACCGTGCTGTCTTAAAGGCACAGTGTGCCTACTCAGATGCATACACAACATTGACACGGCTTGACATACAAAGAAGTAATTATCACAATTAGCGATTTTTTTTGTCTGGTAAAAAATCTGTTTGGCTGGTAAAAAAAATCAGATACTCGCCAGTTGGCTGGTAAGCCAAAAAGTTAGTTTCCTCCCCTGTATATATATTATTATTATATTATATCTGTGATTAACCGTGTTGAATGGGGCGTCTGAACTAAGCAGGGACCTCATGCGCATGCGTGGCGAAGAATGCGGAAGCGATCTTGCACTCTTCCGCTGGGATTAAGCTACACGCAGCCCGGTGCTCCAAGGGTTCTCTTGGTTCTGTGCTACAGTCTGTATCCATTACCCAGCGGTGTCGTGTTCTAATGACAGTAGGCAGTGTTGAGTTTATTGGGGCAGATCAGATGGGTATGATCACAGACATGCTCATAAGAAAAATTTCACTATGAGAGGTGCTCGTTACGTTAGTGACAGGTGAAAAACACACAGTGCCTACTAGAGTGTGTGTTGTGTGTCACTGAGTGGAACAAGTGCATACGTTGATGTTTCAATCTTTCCAAGACCTGATTAAATCATAACCCTGACCAAGATTTTTGTTAAGTTACATCAATAAGAGTTGGATCATCCAAAGACAAACCAAATCCTTTTTTTGTAGAGATACTATTTTCATGACACTCTGGGTAACATTATCACACCTCATCATGCCTTTTCGATACAGCAATCCACTGCTACCGACCACCAAGCTTCTTCAACTCATTCAGAACGCAGACGCCCACCTGATCTCCAACCTACCAAAGTCAGCCGTTGTTACCCCACTTCTTACGAGACCTGCACTGGCTCCCCATCGCCGCACAAATCCGCTTCAAGGTCCTTGACCTGGAATATCATGCAGCAAAGGTAACGGCTCCTGCCTACCTCTGGTCAATGATCTCTAACTATACACACCCTCAAGACCCCTCCGCTCTACATCCTCTGGCCACATCAGACCCACTCCTATCCAAGCTCCGGGAGGGTCATCAAAGAGAAGCCGCCTATTCTCGGTCCTCGCTCCACAATGGTGGAAAAAAACCACAGTTAGGACAGCCGAGACCTGCCGAATCTTTTGCTGTTGACTAAAAACACACTTCTTCAAATCAATATCTGAAATAACATTTAAAAATGTGTATTAAAATCCACTAACCTTCTTACTGTCTTATACTATCATGCACTCTTCCTACTATACTAATATGTCTTTACTACTATATACTCAACACTGCAACACCCAAGTTTCAGAACCGTTTGATGAACATTGTTACTCAGCTGTAAGAGTTGTACCCTTCCTGCTGACTTGTCGTACAGAACTTGTATGTCGCTGTGGATAAAAGCGTCAGCTAAGTGACAAAATGTAAATGTAGTGTGTAGCACGCAACTGAAACTTGAGAATGTTTTGTGGAAGGAAAACAGGATAACTAACAAGACAATGGCTGTTTGCAAGATTGATAGGCAAAGGCAGCACTAGCACATAACCAATGATAAACAAGGACACAGTGTCATAGGTGCGAACTGAAGCGTTCTCGTATACTGCCCAGAACAAGCTAGTTAGGATAGTCCTGCAGCTCCCCACTCGTACTCACTTAGACCAGCCCCACTTCAACAACCTAGGGTGGCTCAGAGTGGACAAAAAGAGTATCCATGATAAAACTATGTCTAGTCTATAGGATTTATAAAGGGGAGGTCTCAAGCTACCTTCACAATTACTTCCTTCCAATATGTAAAAAACAATCATAGCCATGAAACCAGAGGTAGAGACACAAACATAGTTCCGTTTAGATTCAAACTAAGCCAGCAGACCTTCCTTTACTCAGCTGCAGTACTGTGGAACAGCCTGCCCAGCAGCATTAAACAGGCCCCGAGTTAACTGGCTTCAAAAAGTATGTATGATCATGGCTATCGGCATAGGAAAGAGAGGGTAGCATATTTATTTATTCTTTCATCTTCAACTGTATATGCATATTGTATCTTAACACAATCTGTGCTAACAACGTTTATATACGTGTTTGCTCGACAACCGTTGAACACCAACCACGTATATATACGTTATTTGGTCAGTTTACCAAATAACGATTTTAATATTCTATTCAATGTCACGGACCTGTATGTTGCCGTTAAAAGGCATACGAGGGTACAGTACCGGCCAGATCCTCCCAGGTGGCAGTATAGAGTGCAGTAAACCCTGTTCCAGACCATGTGTTACGTTTAAACCGCTCCGGGCGCAGTTTTTTAGTACAGGGAAGCCTAGAGGTTCACTCGGTCGCATTGAAAAGTGTCCGGGACACACGATGCATGTGTTGTGCCGGATTATATCGTGGACCAGATGGCGATCAAACAATTGGAATATTCTTTTTGGAATAGCCCCGGTCAAAGGAAAGGACTATCTGACGTCAATTCCAGCTTGATCGTACAATGTTCTCATACCGTTCCAGCTGATCAGCGTGTGTAGTGTTCACAACGAATGCCGTTACTGGCAATCAAAGCATCAGAAACGCCCCCTCCCCCCCCCCCCCCCCCTTTCATGCATTCATGATGAAACATAATACCTATTATATACATTTGATTTGGAAATAGTAGCGTGTCCAGGGATGAAACGCCAATGCTTTTAGTAGAATTCACGTTGCGCCCTATAACTCAGCCTCCCAGGAATTAGCCCGGATCATTCTGAAACTATGGTTATATTCACCACGGGATAACGCTAGGGATGGGTACCGAATTCGGTACTTTTGAGGTACCGAACCGAAACACGTCGGTACTACCGAGTATCGATTCAAGTGATATACCGGGAAAAAAAAAATTTGTTTAACCTTTTTTACCTTTTTTCTTTTTATCTCAACGTTCACACGCACAATATATGCTTACCTAGGATTTGACTTGATTCAACAACAAAGCAGTCGGAGCAATGGCAAGCCGACAACTGTCGAAATTGTAGTTATTTGAAGTTTGGAATTTTTGTTTCACGACTGAGGTAGGTAAATTAAATTTCTTGAGACTAAAGTACCGAAAAAAGGTACCGTTGGGTACCGGTATCGATTCACAGGTACCGGTACCGTATCGGTTAAAATGTGAAAGGTACCCATCCCTAGATAACGCACAAACGTATATTCATGATTTTTTTTAATATCTTTTTTGCATCTTGGCCAGAAGATAGTTACTGTCAAATGACCATAGTATTGTATCCATAGCTATAATATAGAATATAGATATAGCTCTACAAACAAGGTGACGCATTCCTATCTTTTAAAGCGTGGCCTAGTTAGGATAATAGCTGGCAGTGAATGAGTTAATGTTTTATGATGTTGTTTTATGTTGATGTATGCCCTTTTTATTTAATACCAGGGACCATGATGGAAATAAGTTGTTGCATTTTATCATGTTTTTATCCCTTGGATGTCTCTAATCCACAAGCCTTTGAGGCGCCACTAGGGGAAGAGTGGGTAAGTGTGAATGAATGAATGAATGAATGAATGAATGAATGAATGAATGAGTGAGTGACATTGCCGGTTATAGACGTGCTTTGCATCTAAAAAGACTGTTTGGTCTTTGGTCTGGAAGAAAGCCATGCCTTACACCAGAGCCAAAACAAGCAACATTCTGCACCATGTTCAACAAGTCACCCGAGTCACCACCTGCCAACACACGTTGTATCGCACATCACTTCCAAGGGAAAATCCATCTTAAAACAGACCATAAACAGTCCACTGTCTCACGAAGCTGGAAATCAAACCATCAAGAATTTAATTTGTGATATCATCAAGTGACTGGGGCATCAGGGACCAATTAGTGGCCAACTTTGTGGGCTAATAGAATTTTTGGTTTGAGGCCAGCCCAGTCACTATGACACGGTAGTTTTTAAAGCAGCCTTGTATACCAATGGTAAACAATGTGCAATAGGATGTGCGTGTGTGCCTTATTCAGAAGTCAATGTTGACTTTATTGTTAGAGCAAACAAAGATAACATTTTGCACTTCTACTGCACGTTTTGTTTACAATTTTACAGAATGGAAAGAATGTGAAGGAGACCATGCTTACATGTTAACCTGCGTGACGCGTCTCAGAAACGGATCAAGACTTTCTTTCCATTCGGCATTAAATTTTGCTATAGATATTGCGAACTGTGTGTGAACCCAATATCATAGATGGCGGTTCTGTGTATAAACACGCAGTGCTTAAGCCAATGAAACACGTGACCAGAGTCATTCCTTGAGCCGTTCAGAGCTGCTGCGCAACATGTAAAAAGGGGCTCTCTGGAAACCATGGCACTAAACTGAAACGAAAACACAATAAAAATATCAAACATAATTCTGCCAAATCAATGCTGTGGCTGACAAATGTGCAGGATTGTGGTCTCGCCTCATTGTTGTGATCAGGTTATTTACTGTACACCCGCACCTAATGTAGTCTTGAAACCAGTCTATTATTTGGCCATTCATCTGTAAAAGGAAATTGATCGTCGCTGCCTGTGACCTACAAGGAACCCGTTCCGTTTCATTTCAAGTAAACTCAATTGTTGTAGTCTATAAATAGTTTATGTCCTGAATACCAACGCGGGATTAACAGACATCCGACGCTGATTTATTATGTCCATTATCGCACGCATTACAAGTTGTAGTAGTGTCACTAAAACCTTGCACTATTGATTAAAATCAATCAAGATTAAAATATCATAACCCTGAGATACTGTATTGGCCAGAATATAAACTAATCTTTTACATTTTTTATATATGAATTATTGAATTGTGTGAACAAAATGTAAATGTTGCCTACTGCCATTTCTACTGGTAAATAATTTAGCCATCTCAAAGTGAAAAAGATGTCCCCTAGAAATGTACTAATGGTGGGTAATCATCAAATAGGTCAAATCATCATACAGTAGGTCTGATAATCAGATGAAAATGGAACGCTTGTTTATACCTAGCCAACTTTTCTTTTTAGTTACGCACAAATCATCAAATGTCTAGCTTAACCCATTCAGTGCCGACCACGAGATTAGTCGGGTTAACTCGCCATGCGTTGAGTGCCAAAACCCGAGAAAACTCAGGTTTTAATCGTTATTTCTTTTATTAGCAATATCCATTAATTTTTCATCCATCCAGCCTGACGTTATCATTGGGAATGGGTCTGAGCTCGAAAAGGGCAAATACCGCCGCCTATAGTCTCCCAGATGGTATTGCACATCATTGGATGGGACTGTGCATCAGAGAAAAACTCCGGTCCGGGGTTTTCCCATCTAGGGTAAGCAGTATCCGTTACCACATTCACTGGGGAGGCTCGGAGCAGCTTTCGATTGTGTGTTTTGGTGCTATAACGTTGGATCAATAAACACGATCAATATTTGGAATGGCGATCAGGAATTAGATTAATCTTTTTGCAGAACATCCGATCTGAGGTAAGGACTCTATGTTACCAGTCTTGGGTTAATCAGATGTTCCTATCACCGCCATTGCAGCGTGTGTCTGTGCGTAACGTTAGCCGTATCCACGACATGGATAATCGATTTTTCAGCCCGCTTCTCTAGCGTGCATAAGTACACATATACTATCGATAATCTAGAGTTTATTTGAAAACGATTCATAAATCAGCAAAGAAATGACAACGTGTTTTGTGTATTCCAGTAAAGGGCTATTATCGCAGATTTCTCTGGAATTCTCCAAAATCTCCAAAACTATACTCGTATTCAAAACTAGGGATGTCCGATATTATCGGCCTACCGATATTATCGGCCGATATCAGCATTAAAATGTGATATCGAAAAATATCGGTATCTGTTTATAAAAGTAAAAAAGAAAAAAAAATATATTTCTAGAACCTTTATTTACCCAGGCAAGCAAGTAAGAACAAATTCAGGTTTTATTTATTGTCAAAAGTATGCATAATGTTGTGTTAATTCCACAACAAGAGATATGTAATGTTAATTACCTGAAATTATTCCGTTTTTTGGGGGGGAAACCCTGCATATATCGGTCAAAGGGGCGTGGCTCTGAATGAGTTAAGCACAGTAGATCATGTGACAAATCACAAAGACAGTGTGTCAACCAGTGCCGCCAGCTGTGTGTGCATAAGGTCAAAGAGTCCTCTCCTATCTGTTGCATGTAAACCAAGCTGCCCTTTGGTGTAGGGTGAATTTGCCCTTAAGACTCTTATCCGGGGGTCAATTTTACAATTTCCTTGCTGGTGGATAGGGTCATGGACAGGGACAGGGTGGCGGGGACACGGATAATGTGACGAGTAGGGTGACTACTCACGCTGCAGCTCAGTGGTACGCAGGCTCTTCTTCAGCCTCTCCACCTCGTTCTTAAGGAAGCGGATATGCCGCATCATGTTCTCCGGCGAGTCTATCTCCATGGAAACATCCCGTGGTGAGGGAGGGGCTGACACGGGCTGGTCCAACTTCTCCTGCAGGATCCTGGTGACCGAAAACACACACATCAGCACTGTATGAAGTCACCATGATGATTCATCTACCATGTAATGGGCAAACCAGGAACCGTCAGCTTTAGGGCTTGTGTCCATAGCGGACGTTTTATGAGTCGTCAGCTCCTTCCTGTCGTTCATTTCTATGCTGGAGACAGGCGCGCTCCTTTTCCCAGCTCCGCGCCTCGCGTTTATAAGCTCTCTGCGGCAGAGTTTTTGGGCGGAGTGCTCTCAGCGCATAAAGTTGAAACTAGTTCAAATTTTGGAAAGGAGCGCGCTCATCAAGGTAATCAACATCGAGGAAGGGGCGGAGCCGCGAGCTCTGGCGAGACCCAGGAAAACGCTCTGAGCTTTTTTTTTTCTTTTTTCAAAGCGGTCCGCCTTGAAAAAAACGTCCACTATGGACACAATCCCTTATACAAGCATAGACTGGGGTTAAGAAATCACAGTTTGTATGTCTGTCCGTCGATTTTCTCAAGAACCGTTCATCCGACCGCCTTCACACTTGGCGGGTGTGTTGGCGAGGACCAAAGAACGTGCAGTCTCGAGTGTGAAGTTGATTGGATGAGCGGCTCTTGGGAAAGCTGCAAGCAGTAATAAGCTGCGAATGGGCACTGCACTAGGTAGAACCTACAACTGCCATGCTTGAGCTCCACATTCTAATCTTGGTCAACAACTAGGGCTATATATAATGTATGTCTAATAGCTGTCTAGTCTAGTGTGTTCATTAGATGGGTGAAATCCTCTTTCAGTGCCTCTGTGCCTGTTTTCGTAGGCAGTTAGCCTCTGGTATGCGTGCCATTAGAGTTAGCCACGCTTCTAGGCCTCTTTTCTTTTGGAAAGAATGATACAAAATAAAAAAATTATTATATATATATATATATTCTTTTTTCTTTTTTTTTTACTAAGAGGTTGGCAGTCGACTACGGCTTTTTTCGACCGATAGGGGTCAGCCCTAGAAATAACTCATTCAACATGGGGGGGAATAAGACATAGAAAAGGACTAATCGACTAACAAAGTCTTGGTTGAATAAGACCAAACGAATTAATAAACTAATTGACAGAGGGGAGGTCAGATCAATACAAGAACATAACTCGTTACCATTTGTGGAAGTTAAATGAAAACTCCAACATTTTGGGAAATTAGCTTATTTGCCATCTACCCTGGATTTAGACAAGAAGATACATACCTTTTTCTTCTCTGTGCATGCAGTAGGAGTAGGAAGACGTTGGGAACTAGGCTAATGGAGGAACCTACTTCCAGTGACTGACGCTAAGCTAGGCTAACGGTGCACGTCGTCCTACTCCTACTTCATGCACAGAGAAGAAAAAAGGTATGTATCTTAACACTCCAACATTTTGGTAACCCTGGAGTTAGACAAGAAGATGCATACCTTTTTCTTCTCTGTGCATGCAGTAGGAAGACGTTGGGAACTAGGCTAACGGAGGAACCTACTTCCAGTGACTGACGCTAGGCTAACGGTGTGCGTCTTCCTACTCCTACTGCATGCACAGAGAAGAAAAAAGGTATGCATCTTCTTGTCTAACTCCAGGGTAGATGGCAAATAAGCTAATTTCCCCAAATGTTGGAGTTTTCCTTTAAGAGAAGTAGCTCTTACACACACTTTAGATCAGATTGTTTTTACTAATAAGAAATTGGGTCAGAATAGGCTTTGAAGCGGAGAAAACAAGGCCAGGGTTTGTAAAAAAAGGAGACCATTCTTGAGCATTTGTGTTAAAACCGTCAAAGCCAACAGACCTTTTCTCCGCCTCCAGCTTGTCCATGCGCTTCCACAGTCTGTTGACCAGGGCTTCCTGCTCCTGCTCTAACGTGTTCTCCAGGTCGATCTTCTCGCGCCGCAGCTGCAGAATGAAAGGGTGGAACAGAGAGGAGAGATACAGCAGAAGAAAAAAATACCTTGAATTAAACAAAGACCATTCCTGCGCCTGCGCCACCCACGCAACCTCCCCCGGCCCAAGATCCCACTCACACTGTGGACGGACGGCGACCGCCTCAGGCCGTCTTTACTACCGAACCGAAAGACAAAGTGGCCTCGTTGAGAGTTTCAAGTCAGGGGTGTTCTGATGGGACAAGGGCATCGGGCGATAAATATTCCCTTTACTGAAACCTCTTGTGTTAATGATTGAGCTAGACAGTCATGATACGACCGTAGCACTAAAGGCAATGTGTGACGTCAACACGCGAGTGTCATCCTAATATATAACTATTACGGATTAGAGGAAGTAGAATCCCATTATTAGATTGTGGGAATATGGCAGGCCGGACTGGCATGAACATGGATTAAACCCAGCATGGATTAAATCCTGGGCTAAATGCTAAATGGGGGGGGGGGCATTCATTCACATCTTTTGATGAGGAATTAGGTGCACAAGTTCGGGACTAAAGCTGCATTTGCACCGAAACTACCTGGAACTTGGCGAGATAACCCGACTATACTCGTGGTTGGCGCAGAAAGTGTTAATTACCAGGAACTACATTTCATAGAACTTAAAGTTCCTTCAGCCCACTGTTCTCTGCGTTTGGACCGTGGTGTAAAGACCCGCTAAAATTATGCAGATTAGTCTGCGCTAGTGTTGTCACGATACTGGAATTTTAAACTTCGATACGATACCTTGAAAAGTATCTTATTCAATACCATTTTCGATAACACGGGGGAACATTTTAAATCATAACTCTTTCTCTGCCACGCTGGCCGCGCATCCTGCGATTAATAGGCCGGCTTTTCGTGACTGTTTTCGCGATAATTCATGATCGTTGCGGAGCTATTTGTATATTCTATATTATAGCTATGGGGAAAATGGTATGGCTCATTTGACAGACACTATTTGCAGTACAACATGTAAAAAGGCGTTTGTTTCTACACACTGTAGTTTGTAGTTTATTACACGCTGAACATCACCCATTTCCAAAAGAATCCAGTCTTTTTCAATAGATCGTGAGATAGGACGCTTTATGTGCAATAACCCCGAATAGTTCTGGTCGATTCCCTGAACCCCCAAATCAAAAAGGTATATAACATGTACATACGTACCTTCACAAAATCATCAAGGGGGATGGGGGTAGTCTTACCCCGAAAATCCGATCATTTATGACCGGTATAGTAAGCCACTGGGATAGTTACATAAACATGTTCCACGTTCGGTAAAATAGACATGGGGGTCCTTACCGTAGCCAGAAGGTAATCCAAAAAGAATAATTCCAATGATCCCATCGGCGATTGCGATAACAAGTTTATATGCAATTACACATGTTTTGTTTACTGGACACTAGGTTTTGAGGCGAGCGGATCTGCTTGCGATTGCTTTGGAAGAGCTCCTCCCTCACAGAGCCAGTCTCGATGCATTCAATAACAATAATGCTGCCTTCCTATCCGAGTTCAAATGGTAGACGATACTGCCATCTGGTGATATTTGATCGGCATTGCAGTTCAAGCGTATGTGGCTGTGCCAAAATGATTAGGATTGCTCCGGGTGAGTCTGTAGGGGATCAAAGGAAAAAGATCAAACGATCCAATGACGTATATATACGTGATTGCCGCTCAACGCATGGCGAGCAAACACGTATATATGCGTGGATGGCGTAGATTGAGTTAAAATGTTTTTTTTTATGTATTCTTTTTTTTTGTATATATAAACTAAATTTAGCTTTAGTTGCTGGTCAATTCTCCTCAGCTTCTCTTAGTGGTACTATAAGAGAAATATAACACTTTTAAAACCCTTTGTTTCTCTTTAGATCAGACATTTAAAAATAACTAAATTATCTAATCCAATCTTAGAAATTAAGTCAAGTTAATAGTTCTGCGTGTTAAGCATAACAGCATCCAAGTTAATTTACTTCTGACCATTATAGTCAAAGTATTTTCCTATGAACTGAAACTCATAAGATCACATAACAAGGCTAGCATCATTGGCGTTCAGTTACAGCTATATTGGCCAACGTTAGCAAGTTATCTAGCCAGCCACTGCACTACGAACTGCTAGCCAGCTGGCTACCTTTTAATTCACAATACAACAGACAGCTACTGCACTACGAACTGCCAGCCAGCTAGCTGGCTACCCTTAACCCACAATACAACAGCTATTCAGCCAGCTACTGCACTACAAACTGCCAGCTAGCCACCCCAAATCCACAACACCAGCCAACCGTACAAAATACGGTCTCCGCCAATCACATCGATTTGTACAGTTAGTTAGCTAGCCACTCCATTGCGAATTAAAAAGGTAGCCAGCGGGGCGCCCAAGTGGCGAACCATGTAACGCGCTGCGTCGCGGCACGGCCGACCCGGGTTCGATTCCCCGACCTGGCGTCATTTGCCGAATGTCTTCCCCACACTCTGTCTCTACTGGACTGCCCAGTAGTAAAAAGCGATAAACGCAATTTTTTTTTTTAAATAAAAATAAAAAAACGTGAAAGAAAAGGAAATGGTAGCCAGCACAACCCGTATTAGCTAGCTACAGTGGCTAGGTAGCTAACGTTAGCCAACATAATAACGATAGCTAGCTAGCCAACGCTAGCCAACAGCTGCAAAAACTAACGCCAATGATGTTATCAGCCGTTGATATTACGAGCCATCAGTAGCTAGCGAGCTAGATAATGTTAGACAACGCCTTGTGTATTAAACTAAAGTTAATAGTTTACTGGGCCATTTTGTTTAATGGTTCAGTCAGTGATAGTGAAAGAGGAGCTGTCACGACAAGTTGCCGGAGGCTCTGCACTTGGAGCGAATGAGAGGATTTGTTGACGAGACGGGTCGGTGAGGGGGAGGGGGAGGGGCAATGCGTGCACTGCAGCCAGCGTGTGTGTGTGCCTGCGTGACAACAACTTGCTGTAGGAGAGAAGACAGCGAGAAAGCCAGCTGGTATCGATATTGCGGGAAATGAGTATTGAAACAGTTTTAAATATTGAGAATCTATAATATGTATAGAAAAAATTATATTTTTGGCAACACTAGTCTGCTGATGTGTGAAAAAGGTCTAGGCATTCCAGTGCCTCATTAGAACACGTACCAGTGTTCCCTGCAGACTCGTTTGCCATATGTTGGTCCTCGTATTGAACAGGAACGTTCAACAGACTGTTGAATGCACTGGCAACTCCCAGATGACACATTTTCAAACGAGGCACGGCAGAATTGCCTAGTAATAACGATCTTTAAATACTTAAGCTGCAAACATTCCACCCGTTTAGTTCATACAATCTAATTGTAACTAAGATTTGCTGAAAAAAACTATTGCTTTTGTGCATACATGACTAGATTTATCAGCTTATAATGCGCATTTCATGTTCGCATTTCCTGTCTGAAAGCAGATAGCAGTGGACGTCAAGAGCAGGGTCTTTCGGGGGGTAAAATATTCTCAGCACCAGTTCCTGAAGAAGTCCCTAGTTCCGGGGGGAAGTTCCTGCAGTGCTAAATGTCTATTGGACTTTGAAGCTAAAACTCTAATGGGATGGGTCGACATAGAAACGCTGGCTACCCCTTCACCACCGGGAGACAAATCACGTTGTAAGAAGCAACACCACCTTTTTTCACCATCCTCCCGGGAACCGTTCCGAATTTAAAATGTGTTTTCTACATTATAATTAGTTAAAATGTGGGATCAAGCTTTTTTGCCCCTGCGCCAAGTCTTTCATTATGGAGGGACAATGGGAGGATCGAAAGCTTGAGCCCAGATTCCAATAACTTCAGCATCCTCTTCTTCTAATTCTAGTTGAGATTATCAAATGCAATAGTTTATGGTTTTCGTTATTTCTGTCCTCCAGTATGAGCGTACTTGTTCCAGGGTGAGCTGCTTTGAAATGGTGTCGTTCTCCATCTTTTTGATCTTCTTCATGAGCTTGTTGACCTGGAACTCCTGCTCCTGTTCCAAGTGCTGCTCCAGCTCTGCCTTCTCATGTTGGAGCTGGGATGGAGAGAAAGAGGGGAAATGAGAGGAAGTGAGTCAACAATGTAGAAAGTTGTGTGCTCCTGACTCAAGGCTTACCAAGAAGTAGGCCAGGTGCGTAAGGTCAACACAATAGTCCAGGGCTATTCAACTGGCGGCCCGCGGGCCAGATCCGGCCCGCGGGATGATTCTGACCGGCCCGCCAAAGATTACATGATAATAAAAAAAATAAAAAAAAATAAAAAACATTTTTTACTTTTTTTTTTCATGTCAACGTTAACACGCACAATTGAGCCAAAAGTCACTCAATTAATGACAGATTTCATTGATAAATTGAGGGAAAACTTTGCAAGTCGATTTGATGAATTTGACATGTCCAGAGAATTGATGCATTTTGTGAGCAACCCATTTGCCAATGTAGCTGCTATTTCCACAAAAGGACAAGAGTTCCTTGCATCACTTCACATTGATGAAGGTCTCCTGCAACTTGAAATAATTGACATGCAAGCATCATCTGCTCTGAAGCAGGCACTTGAGAATGAATCCACCACAACATTTTGGATAAAGTGTATTCATGTCAAGACATTCCCCAAAATAAAAACGCTGGCAATATCTGTGCTAACAATGTTTGGCTCAACATACACCTGTGAATCCAGTTTCTCTCACATGAATGCCATTAAAACAAGCAACGTGCCTCCTTGACAAATGAGCATTTGAATCACTGTTTGCGGGTAGCCCTCACTTCCTATGAACCCTCTTTCTCTGCCATTGCCCAGTCAAAGAAGTGCAATCGCTCTCATTAGATGTGTGTATGTAGGCTAGGCCTGTCTGCCCCCCACCCCCCTGATGTTTGAGAGTTAAGAGTGGACAATAAGTGCTAATAAGATGCTGTGATTTGCTGTTGTTGCACAGACATGAAGCACTTTTTCATAAGCTCAGCTGCACTATAAATGTGTTTTTTTGTTCAAGTGTTGATGTTAGAATGTTCAGATGCACATCATGCACTTGTTTGTTTTTTATTTTATTTTTATATTGAAATGTTTTTTATTTTATTTTTATATTGAAATGTTGAAGAGGAGATGTCGCAGTTGTTGCACAGTCATAAATGAAGCACTTTCTGCAGGAGATGTTGCAGATGTGGCACATAAATGAAGCACTTTTTTTGAAAAGTATACTACTTTTGCAATGTAGTTAAATAAAAGTTGTGAAAATGTGGTTGTGTGTTGTGTCAAGTGTACATATATTCATAGCACGGGGAGGCGCCGTGGCAGTCCGGCCCCTGGCCCCTTGGGTTTCTGACAATGTGGCCCCCTGAACAATTTAGTTGAATAGCCCTGCAATAGTCCAATGGACCGACATTTCATTTTTCACATAGTAATTTTTTCCCACCAGTAAATGGTCTATTTTTGCATTTAAATAGCCTCTCAAGAATTTGTCAGTATGCAGGCTTTTTTTTCTACCATACATAAGTCACATAACTATTTGATGACCACGGTGAAAAGATTGTTGTCAGAGGGCTGGGCGATATAACAATAACTATCGCGATATATTTTAATAATCGATATCGAATATCAGTTTGAAACCGTCTGTACACAGTAGGCTATGTGTGCTAGCAAATAAACTAGCAGAGCCAGAACTGTTCAACTCCCCTGGAGCCACAGCCAGCAGAGAAGGCGGTTTACTTTCGCTTTTAAACCAGCTGCAGCCTGAGAACTGTGGAGGGGATGTAACACTAAAGATGGCGGCAACGACAAAGAATTGCTGCAAAATAAACATACATCTGTTGTCTTAAAAAAAGACAAAAATTATTTTGAACAATTTCGATAATTCTCGATATCGAGAAATATGATAACATTATCATATCGTTATCGCGATATGATTTTTTGCCATATCGCCCAGCCCTAGTCAGCCCACAGTGGAATTCATCAAGAAGTAGCGCTAATGGTACAATTCTGCCCTAATTCTGGTTTGTAATTCCCAGAAGAATGCATATTGTGAAATAGGCTCGACTACAGTTTGCCGGAGGAAACCAAAGTAACCACCTTTTGACACCATCCAAATACAAAGTAAGGGTGCGGCTCAGAGCTGGTTCAAAATGGGCCGATAATGTGATAAGATTATATAAATTATTACTCATTGGGGGGGGGGGGGAAGGACTGCACATCGTTCATCATTTATAGAAAATGGTGCAGAGGATTTTTTTTTAAAATCATTATTACACTAGCAGTACAATTGAACCCTTGCACCAAAGAGCCATATAACTGTTTTTGGGACAGCCAAGTACCCATGTATTTGCAGTTCTAAAGTCAATCTAAATCACTTGCGAGTGTGAATGTGAGATATCTATGAATGAACTATGAACGACACACAACACTCTTCGCCTGTTAACACTTTGAGTGCCACGCCCGAGAATATTCTGGTTTACGCCCCAACCGTTGAGTGCCACGCCCGAGAATATTCGGGTTTACGCCCCAACCGTTGAGTGCCACGCCCGAGAATATTCTGGGTGTTTTTTTTTTTTTTTTTATATAAACGATCTGAAATCATATTGCATCACGCGAGCATACCGTTGGAGATCCAGGGACCGCCGGCGCTCAGATCTGAAAAAAGCGCCCCCTATCGTCTCCCAGATGGTAAATCACCCTTTTGGAATGGACTCAATGAAAGTGAATGGGAAAACGGATTTCTGACTCCACATTTTACTTCTCACTGATGCAGCCGGGGTCTACCAGAGTTCATTCTGGAGCCTCTGAGCCGCGCGGATCATGTGTTCTACATTTATAGATTTTTTCGAATGGCGATCGGAAATTGGAATAAACCATTTGGATACCATCTGACCTCAGGTAAGGAAGCTATGTTATCAGTGTTAGGATAATCAGACTCGTTTTCACGGAGATATAAGCGTTTCCCCTATATGTGATATAGCTGTTTTGACTGTAAAAGCCATGAGGAAATAACAGCAGAGATTATTAGCGCACGGCACGAGCGTGCGTGCGCACGCATATACTATCGATCATCTAACGTTTATTTGAAAACGATTCATAAATAGGCCGACAAATGACAACGTTCTGGAATATTCCAGTAAAAGGCGGATTATCATAGAATGTGTTGTTTTCCCTCGGAAAACGGGTGATTTTCAAAATGCTATCAAGCGGAAATGAAGCGATAAAAATACAATCTACCTTGCCAATGTTGACTGGAAAATGAGTCTTTGATAAGCGACGGGCAGATTAGACACATAGCCATAATTTAAAACATAGATTAGGCGATATTAACGTTAACATTGGGAGTGGATGGTGGCATCAAGGGGGTAAAAAGGAAAACCCGGCGTGGCACTCAAAGTGTTAAGCATTGGACGACCCTCGTCTGTCGAGGTGTTATTGCCGATCAACCAAAACATTGTTTGAAAGCTAAAATGGCCGCCATTTGATTGATACCCTACTCAACCTATTATGTGTTTCCAATCACGGGTTACAAGACCAAACAACAAACAAGCGTCAGTTTCCGGTTTTGCCTGGCCCTGAACGAACCAGTCACCTCTGACAGTGAAAATGATTTTTGTAGCCAATGAAATTCTGGAGCTGATGGTATCTTACATGAGGGATGATTACTACGATAAAGGGAGAGAAGAAGATGGTTGTTTGGAGAATTACCCGCTCGCGCTTCGAAATTTATTGGACCGGACGGGCATTTTTAATTATTACCGATACAAGCATGTGTAAAACACTCATTTCCCGTGGGATTGTTATCAACTTTGGACCTGTACTAGATAAAACTTTGTTTTCCAGCTCATACCTCTCAGCTGGAACTCTTTAGCAGGCATCTGTTTGCAAACTAATTCAGATGTAAGTAAACAAAACGTTTATTTCAGTGTTCAAACCTCTAACTATTACATTAGCAGTCAAGAGTGATTATTCCTGTTGTGGAAGAAAAATTCTGAATGTTTCCTTTCAAAAGAGACCAGACTCATACATGTCATGTGCTATAAGTGGTTGAAGAATAAATCTTAAATTACTTTAGGTATGCAATCGACAAGCATTTTATGCTAAATTATTACATGGCGTTTTAACATTCGCCGAAATGCTTGATTGTGATTGGTCAATAGCCCCTGACACTAACAGTGGTGAATTATTTTTCGTTATTACATGGCGTTTTCACATTTGCCGAAATGCTTGCTTGGGATTGGTCAATAGCGCTCATCAGAGGTCCGATATTACTCGATAACGGACCTCTGTGGAACAATAATGACCGCTGTGCGCAGCTGTTCGCAATCAAGCTCCACTGACTAGAGCTGCCGCGATAACCGCATTACCGCGGTATCGCTGTTGCATCACGCTCACCGCAGAGTTAGGCTGAATACCGCGTCACCGCTGTTTTTTATCATAATAATAAAGTTGGCTTGCGGCTCTGCAGATCTACCCTACTCGGTTCCAAGCGACCCTATTGGGTAGAAGTGGTACAGAAAAGTTATGTGAAACATTGCAGACCACTGACTGGTCAGAAGAGAGACGCGTCACACTTTGTAGCCTCTGAACGAAAACAGAACGCCGCCATCTTTACTGCCTCGCTAAGGATGCATTTCATTCAGGATTTGTTTGCGACAGAACCAATTGCAATAAACAAAAAATAATGGATTCACTGTGTATTCTGCCTTATTTATTGATGAAACAAAACCGACATCAACCCAATTTACCACCGAGCGGAGAGTTTAGTGTCACAACAAGATCGCTGATGTGTTAAGTTTGTTGTTGTTATTAGCTTAATACTACCGTCAGCCGATATACACGAGAGGTAACGTTAAACCCGGGTTTGCTTGGTAGAATACACAATGAGAGGTAACGTTAGCTTTGACAGAATAGACTAGGGGTGGACGGCAGGGTTAGAAATTAACATTTTTTTTCAAGGGCTTTTTTTGCCCCCCTTAATTGATTTTCGGGGGCTTTTTTTTGTATTTCGGGGGCACTGAATTTTTATGATAAACGGTAGGGGTGGGACGGTTCACAAAATGGACGGTTTGGTTCGTATCACGATTTTGGGGTCACGGTTTTCAGTTCGATATACGTTAATCTGTATTAAAAAAATGTAACACTCAAATCTAAACATGCTTCTCATTTATTAAAAATAAAAGGTTTACAGTGTTTACAGCCTTAAATAATGTTTGGCACACAAAGACCGAACTGACTGAAAAATATAGGCTACATTTGTCAAAGTATTAACTTAGTGCAAACAAACAATATGCTCAGCCAGCACTAGACTTTCCTTTCTTTAATTAATATAAACACACAAAAACAATGTCAACCATGTTTAAATTCCCTGATTGTCAGTTCTTAATGGAAAGATTCGTTTTCTGCTTGAAATTATTATGTTTCTGTCTACATTTATTTAGACTAACATTATTTAAATATTGAGTGCATCTGTGGTGGATTACGCAATTCGGTGAGTTGGAACTATCTATGGGTTGGTGCCGGGTCCCCACGGACATTTTAGTGTCACGCACCTTGGCAATGTTATTATCAGCTCCGGTAACGTTAGGAGGTGATGGCATGCAGTGGGAAAGCGGCAATAGTCCCGGTTGGAGTTAATAAAACACAGTTGTATGTTAGCCTTCTTGGATGTTGAATAAACGCCTATCATTGTCTTTAAACACCCCGCCTCTCAGACTCCCATTTCCTCCTCTGCTACAGTAGCTACGGTGACATTTCATTGACTGTACAGTATTAGCTTGCGGGCTGCGTCGGGCTACCATAGTTAAAACGTGCGTTGTGTTTACAAACTGCTATGGCAAGATGTGTGTATGCCTATGTAATGTTAATGGCTATGTTTTTAAAGTCGTAATGAAGATTGATTTATATTGTGCGTGCCATTTTTACACAAACTGACTAGCACCTGGCTACAGTGCTGCTGCTGCTGCTGCCTGCAGCCAGTGCAGAACACCGGCTCCGCCAAATAAATTTTTTTATTTGCGCGTCATCTGAACCGTACGATACAGACGCTCCATTACCGGATAAATATAGATATAATTAGTAAACTGTCGGGGGCATTAAGTGCCCCCCTTAACTGATTTTCGAGGGCATTTTGTCCATTTTCAAGGGCATTATGCCCCAAGCCCCCGTTAATTTCGAACCCTGGTGGACGGTATGGTCTAAAATTTATATCACGGTATAATTTGAAGCATAGACGGTAACGGTATATATCACGGTATCAGTGTTTCTGTTAGAATACTTTTTTTTGCCTGATAGGCAGGCTATATAAATAATGACATCCTCAAGGCATGTAGATTTATAATATTTTAACTTAAAACTAGGCTACTTTTGCGTATAAAGTCATTATATTCCAAATAAAATAAGTCCCGAGTCGAGACTCCTGCTCCCATTGCAAACAGCGGGGCTGGATTTTGCTAGAAGCATATGTAGCTGCAGAGCCGCAGAGCGAATTGAATTGAATAAGAATTGAGACAAAGGTGCCACTCATCCTCAGCTTTAAGAATTGACAATTGTGTCAACAAATTGACACATGTGTCAACAAATTGACACAAAATGCTTAGAGACGATGGGGGTCAGAACGGCGCAAGGGTGGGGGGGGGGGGCGCTGTTTGACGGGCCTGTGACCAGACCTGAAAGAGCCACTGGCTCTGCGGCTCTGCAGCTGCATGCTATTCGCAAATCCACTGCTGCACGCCTTCCTCCCGGCTCCCGCTGCTGCCGTCGTTATCATAACACTACACACATATCGTAATGTTTACAGCAAACTGTAGTTGATCACCAGGTATTAGGGGTGGACGGTATGGTCTAAAATTTATATCACGGTATAATTTGAAGCATAGACGGTAACGGTATATATCACGGTATCAGTGTTTCTGTTAGAATAATTTTTTTTGCCTGATAGGCAGGCTATATAAATAATGACATCCTCAAGGCATGTAGATTTATAATATTTTAACTTAAAACTAGGCTACTTTTGCGTATAAAGTAATTATATTCCAAATAAAATAAGTCCCGAGTCGAGACTCCTGCTCCCATTGCAAACAGCGGGGCTGGATTTTGCTAGAAGCATATGTAGCTGCAGAGCCGCAGAGCGAATTGAATTGAATAAGAATTGAGA
Source organism: Notolepis coatsorum (assembly GCF_963971535.1). Taxonomy (NCBI): domain Eukaryota; kingdom Metazoa; phylum Chordata; class Actinopteri; order Aulopiformes; family Paralepididae; genus Notolepis; species Notolepis coatsorum. The sequence continues at coordinate 130,502,988 of NC_140173.1, forward strand.
CAAAGGTGCCACTCATCCTCAGCTTTAAGAATTGACAATTGTGTCAACAAATTGACACATGTGTCAACAAATTGACACACAAAATGCTTAGAGACGATGGGGGTCAGAACGGCGCAAGGGTGGGGGGGGGGGCGCTGTTTGACGGGCCTGTGACCAGACCTGAAAGAGCCACTGGCTCTGCGGCTCTGCAGCTGCATGCTATTCGCAAATCCACTGCTGCACGCCTTCCTCCCGGCTCCCGCTGCTGCCGTCGTTATCATAACACTACACACATATCGTAATGTTTACAGCAAACTGTAGTTGATCACCAGGTATGTTTTATTAACGTAGAATAATTCATATAAGAAAAACGATAGGGAAATATCTTACCTTTCTCCACTGGTTAAAAATGCCAGGAACTGAAATTGAAACTTGCTGTGCGCCGTGGTGATATGTGTTTATTATGAAATGACAATTGCGTGTTGACACGCCCACTGCGCGAAGCCTCCTAAATAACTTTTTCCAGTTTGCACATATCTATTATCTATGACTAATTCTATCTATTTTTAGGGGCAAATGCGATTGAAATAGTCGCGCTGTGGTTACATGACGTCATTGCTATTTTAGAGCTGCTCTACCGGTTAAACGGTATACTCAAAATCCATACCGTAGAGCAAATTAATACCGTTTATACCGTATACCGTTTATACCGTCCACCCCTAGAATAGACTCAACGAGAGTCTGGTTAATGTTGTTATTGATTGATTGAAACTGTGTTAAACTCTGGCTTGCTGCAAGCCCTCGGACATCTATGCCCACGGAGCTTTCAGTGTACACAAGCGAGCGGCCCCGCCTGTATCCCCACACGGAGACAAACGGAGTAGTACCTGGCTGCAGTGGAAAAGGAACGAAGTACCAGGTGCCTAAAGCGGGTCGAGTCGAGTAGGTACTATGCAGTGGAAAAGCGCCATTAGACTAGAGGCAGGCTATAAGAGTAGACTACGAAAAAAAAAAAAAAAAAAAATGCATTCAATGCAAATGCATTGTGCGCACTGTGCGGTAATAACCGCGGCGGTAGGAAATATTTCGCAAATTCGTGCGGTAAGGAAAATATCAATACCGCGGCAGCTCTACCACTGACACACTGTTTCAGTGCAATTAGACAGACCTGCCGGGCTGCCGGCGATAATAATAATCACTTTATTTGGGCTGACAGAGCCACAGAACAACTGCGTCTGCATTTGATCTCGTCTTGTCGATTTTGTAAAATGAATTAGGTATATTGTTAGTAAGTTAGCCATGTAATAAGCAGGATAATGTAGGGCTGGGCGATATAACGATAAATATCGCGATATATTTTAATAATCGATATCGAATATCGAAATTTAAAAAAAAAAACGAAAAATCTTTTTTTTTCCTGCAGCAGGGCAGTTTTAAAACCAGAGACAGTGGACAGACTTGTCTTTCTTGCCTGCAACTTAAAGTAATGGCTTTGCTTGTCCAAATGACAATACTGACCAAATTGAGATTTATTTTTCTCTTGTCCATTTATTTTGTTTGCTTTCTAATTTAAAATACAGTTTGAAACCGTCTGTACACAGAACTAGACTCCAGTCACAGTGCACATGTGCGGTGGTTTGTCCACCAAAAAAGCGCCAAAAGATCGAAAATAAACTAGCAGAGCCAGAACTGTTCAACTCCTCTGGAGCCACAGCCAGCAGAGAAGCCGGTTTACTTTCGCTTTTAAACCAGCTGCAGCCTGAGAACTGGAGTGTGAGGGGATGTAACACTAAAGATGGCAATGACAAAGAATTGCTGCAAAATAAACATACATCTGTTGTTTATATAAAAAAATAAAATAAAAATAAAAATTATACTTATAACAATTTCGATAATTATCGATATCGAGAAATATGATAACATTATCATATCGTTATCACGATATGATTTTTTTCCATATCGCTCAGCCCTAGGATAATGTATAGCTATACTCTGTCATCATCGCAAAATAATTGACCTTCACTTACATTTAAAACACCTCGCAGAGGCGGCTCGGTATTTTAAACTCCGTGTCGGTCAATTATTTTGCGACAATGACCTCGTAGCTATACATTATCCCTTACATAACCACCGTGATTATTGTTTTTCGCAGCTGGAGCAATCAAGCCCACTGACACACACTGTTTCAGTGCAATCAGACACACCTGCCGTCCTGCTGCCGGCGATAATAATAACCACTTTATTTGGGCTGACAGAGCCACAGAACTGCGTCTGCATTTGATCTCGTCTGGTCGATGGTGTAAAATGAATTAGGTATATTGTTAGTAAGTTAGCCATGTAATAAGCGGGATAATGTATAGCTATAATCGGTCATTGTCGCAAAATAATTGACCTTCACTGACGTTTAAAACACCTCGGCGAGGCGCCTCTGTGTTCTAAACTCTGTGTCGGTCAATTATTTTGCGACAATGACCTCGTAGCTATACATTATCCCTTAATTAGCCCGATGGATAAGAGGTTAACTTACCATATTTAGATAAAAGTTTGAAAAACATTGTTCCTTTGAAATCTTAAAACTAGACGTATATGGTTCTTCTTCATGTGAGGTATTCAATTAATACTACTAAAACATTTCACAATAACACAGAAGGTGAAGGGTACTAAACGCTCGAGCCAGTGCCTTCATTGCAGGGTCAGCAGCAGCTGTGCAGGATACTGGAAGCCATAGCCTCCTTCCATGCCTGGCCACAGACCTAGGCCACACCCAAGGAGGCCCTTGTATTTTGATAATGAACAAGCTAACCTTTTAAGGCATTCATTTGATCTAGCACTTCACAGCAGCCTGGTGCATTGCAATATTAGCCAAAGACTGACAGGCCACCACCCGTAATATACCGGTGCAGCAAGTGGCAAAGGTGCAGACTAGGCTTCTTGTGTGTGCAAACTGTGCATACACACACACACACACACACACACACGTCTTCGATCCATGCACACAGACCCTATTTCATTCTGTCCGGGTTCTTCTGTCCTCAGGGCACAGACTGTATTTCACAAAGACCACAGCAGTGAGAGACAGTGTGTGTGTGTGTGTGTGTGTACTGTGCAGTAGAGGGAGCATTCTCACACATAGAAAGCTGGTGCACATGAAACATAAATTAAAAAGCCTGTTCAACTTCATGTTATTCTTATCAGCTGCCTAACTGAACAGGTGTCTTTGCATACTTCAGGTTGGGTTGCATGCGTGTGTGTGGGGCAGCTGTATGAACCCATGGGACAATATACTGTCCATATAGCCTACTGGAAGGCGGAAGAGTTGATTCAAATCCTCCCCAAAGGCACATTAGCATAACTCCAGTCCAGTCTGGCTGGGACCACTTCACTTGAAACTCCATGTCTGTCAACAACACCGTGTCCAGGAGTTGCAGAGGCGGGTTCTGTTTTATGTTAAGAGAACAAGCCAGATAACAAAAACGCCTACCAACAAGTCCATTCTGTCTACCATTTACAATACCAGGGTCTACTGAGGATGCATGAGGAGGCCCAGCCACTGCCAGATTCCTGCTTCTTTACACATCAACAAACCATTAGTCAGAACCACAGCTAACCATTCCAAGTGTGTGTGTGTGTGTGTGTGTGTGTGTGTGTGTGTGTGTGTGTGTGTGTGTGTATTCTTGCTAATTGCTATGCATGTTGTGTATGATTTGCCGTTGGGAAAATAAGACGTGGAAAATGGGCTGGAGCAAATAACGGAGAGATGCGAGGGGAGTAATTTGAGAGTAATTTAGACTAGAGCACCTAGCAGCTGCACTCAAGTTATCTTGGGCCTTTCCAGCCTTCAAGCAAGAACCAATACAGTTGATGATGATGCACCGTCTGATACTCCCAAAAACACACACAACCTTGGGCTCACGGTGAGCAAGCTTGATAATACTGCCGCAGCCAAATACTTGGCAAAGTCAAATGCTCCAGAGTACAGGAATGGGCAACATAAAATGACAGATTATTTTTTGGTATCTATATCAATAAAAAAAAAAAGCATCATATATTGGAATTATAGTTCTTACAATAAAATGTCAAGATTTGGTGCAATTCTATCAATCATGTTGACATGACAATAACATAAATATATATATTTTTTTATAACATACACAGACAGGTATTGAACACTGTTTTAGAATCGGTATCAAATTTGACATTAGATGCGAGATCAGTATCAATACATTTGCAATGAGCATTCCCTACCCCTGCCAAGACTTGTGCAACCACACAGCAGTGGAAATGAAAACCAGCCATTAGCCAAACACTGGTGAATGTAGGCTATGCCTGACAAGTTTATCTACCTTGCCAGCCAAAATGATGATTTATCTCTCATTTCTTTTTTGATGCTCGAAGCAATAGTTGTGATTGGGGGATCAAGAAAAGAAAGTGGGGCTTGAGATAGGCCAATTCGGTCTTTGCTCAATTAATCATTTGAAGGCTCTCTTCTGAAAATAAACTGGGCTGCCAAAAGCCACAAAGGCCTGTAGATTTAAAAGGAGTTCGCTTCCCATCCCAAGCCACCGAGGCCAGTGGATTGGAAGGAGTTTGCTTCCCATCCCCATCACTCACTTGCATGAGCTTCCTCAGTTCGCTTCCCATCCCATTCCCATCACTCACCTGCATGAGCTTCCTCGACAGTTCGTTGGTGAGAAATTCCTCTTCCTTCTCATAGTTGACAGCTAGGGTCTCCTTCTCCTTCTGTAGGGCTTGGATCTTCTTGAACAAGGTGTTACTGATGAACTCCTCCTCTTGCTCAGCTCTTGCTTGCTGCAAGGTAAAACAGACACAAACTCATTTGAACCCATTTGTTAGATTGGACCGGCGAGTCTGGCGATACAAAATGTTGGGACAGTAGCATCATCCCGTTTCCAAAATGTTTCCAATAAAACGCTTCAGAGCATAAAAAGGCACACACATGCACGCACACACTACCAACATGCATCAGTTGCACCCATGCTGCATGGGCACACACACATCAGCAAACCAAACATCTGCTGCAGTGAGGTCTGCCAGCTGAAGAGGAAGCACTATTTCCCTCATATGACTCAATAGATATTGCAGGAGCCTGGGTGAGACAGTGGAGAAGTGAAACAGTATGTGTGGAGATTCTAAAGAGGAGTGCAAGGACAAACACGACAGCAGGTGTCATCATGATGCACTTACGTCCTTGTCAGTAACATTCTCCAAATTATCCACCCAACGTTCACTCACTAACAACACCAAGGCCGAATCCTCTTTTGCAAGCTTGGAGAATTTTGTCACTTGTTCAAGCACAATGAGAAGGACAATAGAAACCAAATAGCTAGCTAAGCCTCATGCATGCAAGCACAGAGGGGGGGGGGGACAGAGAGTGTGTGCAGGGTGGCTGACTTGCCAAAATCAAAGTCTGTCCCGATGAATTGAAAATGGGGGACCCTGATGTAAACAAGACGAAAGTCTTTCTCTGGTCTGCATCCCCTTGACAATTGTGTGTATTGAGCTGTACTGTACCCATTCTGCAATCTGTTAAAGTTTTCAATCAATCAATCCGTTAGCTAGCGAGCTAAGTTAGGCCTCTACATGTCTCCCACCCCTTCTTCAAGGAGTCGGTTACACCTTTTTTTTGTAACTGAGACTGATGGATCAAGCATGAGAGCATGATATGACGCATTCGTATATATGATATGACTGCTGTGTAGCTAAGCAATTTAGTTCAACGTTGATTGACACTTACACGTTAAAGTTGTGGACATGTATTATGTCGGTGACAGTGTGTGTGATTTAATGTCATTCAACAACATAGCAGCTAACGTGCATCAAGCAAAGTTGTGCTGCTGACCAGGTAACAGAACACCGTTAAACCTGACGTTATATAGCTTGCAAGCTAATCTTAGCTAACACTAAAAAAAACAAAAACAAAGCAGAGCTAATAGCTAGCTGGCTATTTAGCTTCGCCAGCTGTCAAATATAGCAAACGTTAAGCTAAGCTAGCCAGGGTTAGCTTTACTGGCTAATTTAGCTTAACTTGCTAACAAGCTAGCTAGCTAGACAGTTTAGCTAGAGACAATTCTCACCGTATATGTATTCAAATATGGTATGGTTATTATAACGCAACATATACAAACTAGTTAACGCTAGCAAAGTACTTTTTTTTTTAGCAAAACAAAATAATCTCCCCCAAAGTAGCGTGTAGCTAGCTAGCTCCACTCACAATGGTGACGCTGGCTTTGCGGAGGTTCTGGTTCTCCTCCTGCAGGGCTTTGCACTTGAGTTTGAACGTCTCCAGCTCGATCTTAAGAACCTTGTTCTCCTGCTGTAACGAGGCCAGGCGGTTCGTCAACTCCTCCAGGCGAAACTGCGAGATGACTATGTTCGGTTTGCCCGGGTTTGAGTCGGACGATAACAACATCGGGGTGGCCGCAGAGCTGCTGCTCCCGCCGGCCCCGTCGGTGTCGCTCTCGCTCGCACTGTCCGCCATGGCTGTAGTGCGAAGACGGTGTGTGTGTGGAGGGGAGGAGGAGGAGGAGACGGCAGCTGCAGTGTCGGTTTGAGGAGCAGCGGCACCACGAAACATTAGGAACCGAGCAAATGAGTTGACCTTGCTTGCTCACGCGTGTTGAAATAGCGACACCTTGTGGTAGGTAGGTAGGTATTTATTTTTAGACAACAAAACATATACAGATCATTGATTGATTGATTGAAAACTTTATTAACAGATTGCAGAATGGGTACAGTACAGCTCAATACATACAATTGTTAAGGGGATGCAGACCAGAGAAAGACTTTCGTCTTGTTTACATCAGGGTCCCCCATTTTCACTTCATAATTCTGATGTCATTACATCACAATATTATTTGCTTTTGTCAAGGATAGGAACGAAAAAGCCAATGACTTATTTACATCGTTGTCCCTGGAAGTCAAGGATGCTTGATACATACACATACAACTCATTACAGAAAATCATTCACAATTATTACATTTGATAGCAATAATGGCACAATCATTAATTAATACAAACATGCGCATTTGTTGAGACATGTTAAACTAGCCTTGAGTCTGTGTGTCTCAGAGCACCCCGAGGGCTATTGCTGTGGTTCGTTAAAATATTATTCCTGTGATTTTGAGATAAAAAAAAAAAAATACATTTTCATCCGCAGCCATTTAATTTACGTTGGATAATGTATTCTCCATGAAAGAGTAACTATGCCACTCCAACAAATAAATAAATAAATGCATATGTAGCAGCCTGAAAATATTGTCTATTATTCAGAACTGCTGACTTGTGTTTTATATCCCCTTTGTACACAAAGACATCATTGATATTCCCACGAGCAATGATGTGAGTTTCTCTTCCTTCTATCGGCGGGAGTATGGACCATAGATATCTATATATATCTATGGTATGGACCATACACAGTATCGCTGGACCATATTCAACATCCTCCCCTGTGTGACTAGTAGGCGGGACCAGCAGGGGGCGGTGTCAGGCAGAGAGTGTCGGAGAGAGATGGGACGAGATATATGGAGGCGGAAGGCTGAAGGAGATCCTCTTCGGCAGTGAACTTGACCACGAACAGTCGCAACGGGCGTGGGCTCTGGGAGAGCCCTGTTGCAGAAGTTATGTTGGAGGGCCCCGTGGGATAGCGACGGGTGATAGGAAGTACTTGCTAGTTGACGTGATATCCTCGAAGTACCAGCGATAGTGTGTGAGCAAACGGTACAGAACAAAGCACTAACATTAGCGGGTTATAGTAGTTACTGTGTGCGGTATAATTAGCGTGCGGCTAATGGCATATCTGAGTCCTTAGTAGTCGGGTTATAGTAGTTACAGTGTGACGGTATAGAGTGCGAGCCCAGATACGCGCGTGAACCTACAACCAGTCTGCTCCGGCTGCCTGCAATCAGTCTGCCCCGGTTACCTGCGACCAGATCTGCACCTGGCTGCCTGCAGCCTACGGGAGTTCGCCCCGTCCAGCAGAGGTCGTCATCGCCCAGCACACGCTCTCAGCCGGCGCTGCCTCTCTGCTCCAGCTCCGCCTGCTAGTATCCTCACCGAGAGCGTTCGACGCCATCTTGCATTCCGGACGACAGTGGCGTGGCGAGGCGGCCATTTCGGATGAGTACAAATGGGCATTGATGCTCCCGAGCTATTATACAGTATACAGTGTGGTGCAGCCTGCGGGCGAAGTTAACGTTGCTACTACCGTTCAATAGGGGAACCCCAAACAGTATATGCCGGCATTAAGATAGGACTTTTGTTGGTATTTTGTGGGCCCACCCTTTTGCTTTCTTTTTATTTCCTTTGAGTGTGATACCGTGTTGATGTTTAATAATATTTTTCCCATCTAGTTAACCCTTTCACTGTGGTGAAGTTACAGACCTGGTGTATTATAAATAAAGCCTAGAGAGGTATTACTCTTGCCGTATAATTAAAGCCTTTTGAGGTATTATACAGAGTGAAGACCCAGACGTGGGCGATGAGTCAAACACATTGAAGTATATTATCCCTGACAGTAACCCAGGGGTGGGTGTATAATATACGTGTTCATGAGATATGGAGTTACAAGCAGCACTATAGTGGGACTTCAGTCCAATTGGTCACTTCTATTAAATCATTGTAGCGAACCAGAATAAGTAACATTAAAGAAGTAGATGGGAGATTGGTGTGTGTGTCTATCCATGAGCCGTTGGACAATCCTTTTGGTGTGGGTAACGTTAACCTAATTAACCCCTTCCTATTCCACCTTTTCATTGTAAGGTTTCTAGGGTCATTGAGGGAGGGTACTGCTTGCGGGGGGAACTCAGGGTATTTATTTACAATTCAGTCACTAGGTGTGGGAGGGTTTAAGGAGCAACTGGGGGAAGTGGGGAACGTGTTGGGGAGTACTGCTGACCGCCCTGCTGCAGGGGAGGAAGACCAGAGTACCAGACCAGGTTGGTAAACCCCGGGCCCCATCCATTCACACTACCAGCCTCCAGTCTATGCCCCAGGCCCAAAGACGAGGGTGCAGTCAGACGGAGCTCTACTGTGTCCAGCTACCTCGTGACTACCAACAACCGTTCCCACGAAGCAGGGATAATCCACCCTGCTACACATAAATAAATAAATTAAATAAATAAAATCACAAATGCCTAATTCTTGAGGGATGGAGAGAGAGAGGTGCATTGAACTGGCCAAGAAAATAAAATAATTGATCAGACTCCATTGAAAAAGGGTAGGCTATATCATTCATGTAGATAATTTAAACATGGAAACACAGGAAATACAAATGATGGTGCTGCTCTGTTTCAATCTATGCAACACCTTATATAGCGGCACGGTAGTGTAGTGGTTACCACTGTCGCCTCACAGCAAGAAGGTCCAGGGTTCGATTCCCGCTTGGGGACCAGGTTTCCATGATGCCAGGTACCCAGGTGGGGTATCTCCCAGGCCTTTCTGTGTGGAGTTTGCATGTTCTCCCCGTGCTTGCAAGGGTTTCCCCCCGATAAGATAAACCCAATGGAAAAACATGCACAACAACAGATCGCTAACGCTGTGGCGTCCTTGACGAAGACGGGCAGGAGCACTTGGATTGGTCCCCGGGGCACGGCTCACGTTGACGCCCTATCTGCTCCCGGCTGCCCATGGGGGGAAGGACGACGGGATGGGTTAGGTGCAGAGACTCAATCGCATCGGCGACTGAGAAAAGACAATGCATGTGTGTGTGTATGTGTATCCTGGTGTGTGTGCCGCTCCAATTGCATGTCCAGTTATATATCATACTGGTCATCGCGTCTCGCTCTTTGCCATTATGAGATAACTCTTATCTCCTAGCACCTACTGTGCTCATGAACAAACAATTTGCACTCATGCACGTGACCAGGCCACGCCCCGGGCCCTACTATATGACACCGGACATGGTCACACTCTACCTTCCTCTTTTTTTGTTTCCAACATGGACGCTGCAGTGCACTACATGAACTAGTTGTTATGAAATGCAGAGAGAAATTACACAATGTTGGGTTTTCGCCGGAGGTTCACCAGCCCCTGGAATCTTCTCGGCACATCCTAACAGCGCATCGGGCCTGTCCTGGGGTTTCCTCGTCTTGTGACAGCGGATCGAGGGATGTTGCGCGGCGGCTAGCTGTCGGGCTAGGTCGCGCACAGGTAGGGCCTGCGCTGCCAGGCATTAATGCTAGCATTTGTGATACTGCTCGTTGTCCCGTGAGACAGCCGAGTTGTGTATTGGCGCGAGGGGCAGGATATTTGGGAAAACATGGTCGTCATGACTCTGTTTTGGGTGTTTTCCCAACTATCCTAGTGCGCACGGCTAATGCTAATGCTACAATGCTGGGTCTCCGTTCTTGTTCCCCGCCGAGGGCTATCTTTACTAAAAGGTCTTCCCTCCTCTTAACCATTCATGCTGACGGTCAATCGGTGTCTAATGTTGGGGGTTTAGCGGGGGCTTGTTTACCTTTTTCATGGGTGGATGGGCTGAGGCCTAGGGCTGGTGTGCTTTTTGTGAATCTATGAATTGTGTGCGGGACTGGTGTTTTTCTCTGGTCTGCATCCCCTTAACATTTGTGTGTATGGGCTAGCCCATTCTGCAGTGTGTTAGTGGAGTTTTCGTTCATTTATTCATTTACCCCTTCATGGGTGCACACCACAGTGGAGGTTGCTGCATTCCTACTAGTGAGGCAGTGCTTCACTAGTAGTAGTCTTTTGTCTGCAGCCACCACTGGTGCTCCGTGCTTGTGAAGCAGGTAGCATCAGTCCTTTGCCTCTGACATGGTGGAACGGTGTCCCGGCCCCACGGTATAGAATTAGCAGCGTCTGGCAACATTGTTCAAATTGCTGTTTTTTCTGTCAAAAATGGTGTCGGGTGGTGGGGTCTTAGGGCCACCCGACGTCAGAACATCACGCAAGGTTTTGAGGTTATTCGCTTTTGACCTAGCCGCAAGCTATAACCGCAGCGGCTGTGGCGAGGCCCCCAACCAGCGGCCATGTTTCCCCCGCCTGAGGTACCCTGGACCCCGACAGAAAGGGCCGGTTTGATATGGGGGAAGCTGACATCACACTGGGTGACAAAAGCTCCCCCATTGAACAGCTGGACATGCAAGGCGTGAGTTCCCCACACTGCCCGATAGGGTGGGTTCCTACACACCGTAGCCCTGCAGTGATATTACTACCACCCAAATCACGCGCGCCTGCCTGACCACCGCCGGTCTTCCTTGGCGGCCGAGGGATCGGCTACATTAGATGAGCACGCCCTAAAAAAACGTTGCCGTCTAGCTGTGTCTAGCTCGCTCTCCGGTCACTCCCCCCCCCAACACCAGCGGGATACGGGCTGTGATTTGTTCCCTTTGGCTGCGGGCCGCGTGCTTTCAGTGAAGCACGAGCAGCCCCACGTTTTCGCTTCTCATGGGGACAGGGGCTGACACCCAGTTGCTGGCTAGGCCTGGGTCTGTCCGTGAGAATGCTGTGCTGTCAAGCGGCTCCCATGCCACACGTTCTGCGTCTGTGTTTGGTGAGCCTGGTGCTGTGTCTGTCAACGACGAAGGTTGTCAGCGGGGGGAACTCGAGGCCCAGGGCCCCAGCCCCGCCCTCGCCAGGCCGGGTATCACGTTAGTGCCTCCCACGGCCGGAAGACCGGCGGTGGTCAGGCAGGCGCGCGTGATTTGGGTGGTAGTAATATCACTGCAGGGCTATGGTGTGTAGGAACCCACCCTATCGGGCAGTGTGGGGAACTCACGCCTTGCATGTCCAGCTGTTCAATGGGGGAGCTTTTGTCACCCAGTGTGATGTCAGCTTCCCCCATATCAAACCGGCCCTTTCTGTCGGGGTCCCCCCTTGGGTGCGATTGCCTCGTTGGTAGTGTCAGGGTGCGATATCCCAGCTCCATGAGACGCCCTGCTCGCGCGGTTGGCGAGTCCAGGGTTGGCAACGCACAGTGGGTGGGACCGGGCCGCCTATCTACGGTTCCCGGCGGACCAGCGCCAAGTGGCGGCGGGTGCGCTTGGGATTATCATCACATATGGCAGTGCCATATGTTGAGGTGGATGGAGAGAACGCTGAGGCGGGGACTTGTGTTTGCACAATCCCACCCGTTTTTAGGTTTGGTACAGACCCTATTGTCAGGGTCAACAGCAGTGACAGCTCTGGCCGATGAGATCCAATCTCTGTGGGCGAAGCAAGCCATCGTCGTGGTCCCAAAGGAGGACGCAATGCGTGGCGTTTCCTCCCGGTATTCTCTGGTGCCCGAGAAATCGGGGGGGGGGGGGGGGGGGTGTCAGACCCATACTGGACCTGTCCCATGGAAGGTTCAGAATGTTGACCGTCTCCCACCTGTTAGACGCTGTCAGGTGGGGGCCTGGTTCACCTCCATAGACCTGTAGGATGCGTATTCGCATCCCGATCTTCCATCCTAGGGCTTACCTACGCTTCCTTTGCAGGGCTTAGTGTACGGGTACCAGAGGCTGCCGTTCGGCTACTCTCTGGCTCCCCGCATCTTCACCAAGTGCGTGAAGACCGCGCTGGGGCCTCTGCATCGTCGGGGGTTACGAATTCTGCCCTGGACGACGTTCTGGTCCTTGGCCGGTCAGGGTAGATCGCCAGGTCTCATACCAGGCAGGTGGGGTCTCACCAGCCTGGGTTTTGCTGTAGACTGGAAGTAGAGTTCTCCTCTTCCCAGTCAACGGGTCGTCTTCTGGGGAGGGTCTGGTGCCCTCACCTGCGGGGTCCCCGTGGGCAGCAGGCTGTCACACGTCACGGTCTTCACCGACGCCTCCCTCATGGGATGGGGGGGGGGACGTGTCGGGCCAACGCAGTAGGGGGCAGCTGCCATGCTGCCCGGTCTGCGCTACATTCAATGTGTTGGAATTGAAGGCAGTCCTTCTGGTCCTCAAACGGCTCGACCACCTGGTTGTGGGCAAGCATGTTTTGGTCAGGACGGACAACACGTGTATTGTCAGACAGGGTGGAGTGCGCTCCCCCCATCTGCACCGGGCGGCAGTCGGGCTCTGGCTACAGGCGTTCTCCATCTGCTCTGTCTGAGGGCTCTCCACATCCCCGGCAGGGTGAATGTGGGTGCAGGTGTGATGTCGCGGGGCGGTCCTCACTCTGACGAGTGGGGATTACGTCCAGACATAGTCGGGCAGGTCTGGGACCGATTCCGTGGCCGTCTGGGATTCTGTACGCATTCCCCCCCTTACACCTGATAGCTCAGCTGTTTGGGCGGGTACGTCGGGAGCGCGGGACTTGGTCCTGGTCGCGCCGGGCCGGGGCTCGGCTGTGTGGTCCCCGGCCCTGATTCAGCTCTTGGTGGCCCCGCCATGGCCTGTTCCGTGGTCACCGGGGGCCCTCTCTCAGGCACGCGGAACTCTGTTCTGCCTCCTGTTCTGGGGCAGCCTCTAGGCTTGGCTGCTGACAGTGTGAATCTGGTGGGGATGCGTCTTGACTATTCTGTTGCTAACGCTATCTGGTACGCGCACGCTCCGTCCTCTACCGCGGCTTACGCTGGGGAGTGGCGTATGGTCGAGTGTGGGGGCGGAACATTGTTCAGCCACCCTCTCGTGGAACATTCCTGCTTGGCGCTCTGCGTCTCAAGCCTGTGGAATGTTCTCTGTCTCCGAGTGGGTCCTCCAACTGGTCCTGGGCCGGTTGTCGGAGGCCCTGTTTGAGCCTCTTGAGCAGGCGCCATTGGATCTGCTGTCTTGAAGACCACGTTCTTTTTGGCCATCACCTTCGCTAAACTCGTGGGTGAGCTGTGTGCTCTCTCGGTGCGGCCTGAGTGCCTGTCTATTCGGCCGATAGCGGTGCGGCTCTGAGGCCTAATCCAGTCTTCGTGCCAAAGAATATCCGGAGCTCTTTCACTCCAGGGATATTGTGGTTCAGGCGTTCGTCCGCCTCCTCATGCTAGTGAGTTGGAGGCGGGCCTTCACCTGTCGTGTCCTGTCCGTCCCACTGGGGGTTTACCTCAGGACTCGGGCTCTCAGGGCTTCCGTTCAACTGTTTGTTTGTTACGGTGGCCCTTGCGCGGGTGAGGCGCTGTCCAAGCAGCACCTGTCACATTGGTTGTGCGGGGGCGTTGCTTTTTGCTGCACGTTGGCTGGACAGGTCCCCCCTCGGGCTGCTGCCCTGTTAGGAGGAGCCTCGGTGGAGGACATCTGTGCTGCGGGCTCCTGGTCCTCCCCGGGTCCCTTCGTTAAGTTTCCCCTCGTGGACATGACTGGGGGTTTTGTCTCCCAGGCGGTTCTGAGGTCTGGGACCTCCCCTGCGTCCCGACAGTTGGTGGGCTAGCAGGGGTGTGTAGGTGTGTGCCACGGGGTGATGTGTCACACGTGGTCTCGCCTGTGCTGTGCGTTTTTCAGGGGTCTCTGGTTCCCCCTTTTTCGCACTTTGGTGGAGTTGACTGCCTCCCCCCTTTCGTTAGGATGGGCGGGTGGACGGGACTCCCCTCCTCCCTGGTAGTGGGGCTTACGGGCCCTCAGGGGGTACACTTGTCGGGTCACGCGTCCGCTCTGTCCCATATCTCATAATGGCAAAGAGCGAGACGCGATGACCAGTATGATATATAACGAAAGGTTATCCTATAACCTAGTTATATGAATACTGGCAGAGCGTCTCGCTCTTGGTGCCCTGAGGTCCCTTGGTTGGGTTTTCAATGTTGGAAACTTTTTTTCCCGAGGAAGGTAGAGTCCGGTGTCATATAGTAGGGCCCGGGGGTGTGGCCTGGTCACGTGCATGAGTGCAAATTGTTTGTTCATTAGCACAGTAGATGCTAGGAGATAAGAGTTCTCATAATGGCAAAGAGTGAGACGCTTTGCCAGTATTCATATAACTAGGTTATAGGATAACCTTTCGTTCGTTGCATGCCAAATAAAGACCCCTAAAGAGGTCCTGCATTATAGAATATAGACCAGGGGTTCCCAATAGGCGGCCATCAGGCCCACGAGGCATTTTGATTTCCCCGGCAAAGTTGTATTAATCAAACGCGTGGGGGAAATACTATGTACGTTTCTCCTATGACAATAGCAGACGCTTATTGTATCACAAACAGTACTGTATTTGCAAATCTGGTATGTCATAAATGTATAGATGTAGCAGTACTGTCTATCTGTATGTCGTGTATGTCATATATGTTATGATGAATTGAAAATGGGGGACCCTGATGTAAACAAGACAAAAGTCTTTCTCTGGTCTGCATCCCCTTAACAATTGTATGTATTGAGCTGTACTGTACCCATTCTGCAATCTGTTAATAAAGTTTTCAATCAATCAATCAAAGTAGTGCAGAGAACTTTTATTATGAAACAGGAAACACCAGGTTGAAAAAGCTCTCAGCTCTGAACTCGGTAGAATCTGCACCTGGCTCGCTGATAACAAACTATCATTACACCTGGGTAAAACGGAGTCCATTCTCTTTGGATCAAATAACAAACTCAGCAAGGCCAACGGCTTCTCTGTTACAGTGGGTGACAATATTGTCACAAGGAAAGATGAATTGACCTACCTGGGTTCCATCCTAGAGGCAAATCTTTCCTGTCAGAAAATGGCAACCAATGTTGTTACGTGTGGGGGGGAAACCCTTATGTTTGTGCCCTGATCAGGTGTTCCTAGTGTGATGTGTTATGTCTAGCTGTAGTTCCCTGTCCTGGTCTTGTAGTCCTTGTCGTTTCCCTCCCAGGTGTACCCATTTGTAATCAACCCAGGTGTGTCTCGTCTCGTCATTCCCTCATGTATAACTGTTCTGTCTTCCCCTGTGTCTGTTGCTGATCCTGTTTGTACAGCTTTGTGTTTTGTTTGCTATTATTTTATGTTACCCCTTTGATCTAAAAAAACATGGTAAATATTAATTAAATATCTTTTGTTGGTTACTTTGGCTACCGTCTCCTCATTATGTTACATTGACCAGACAACGAGCACTCCTTCAGTCAATGGTAACGTAATAAATGTAATAAAAAAAGTCAACCAACGAACAAGATTCTTGTATCGGATCTCCTCTCTGGTAAAGAAGAATACCCTGAAGACTCTAACAGGAGCACTCATTCAAGGGTACGGGATCATCCCTATGTTCCCCGGGTCCTATGTTCCCCCGGTTCTATGTTCCCCGCTTTGATTGATTAATAGATTGAACATTTTATAAATTTTTATTATTTTATTAATTATTAATGTCCGCCTTGTTTCGAACGGTTAAGCTTAGGCCCTCTTTCGAACTGGTTAAGGTTAGAGTTTGGAATCAGGGCTGGTGGTCTAAAATTTTCAATCAATCAATCAATCAAAGCGGGGAACATAGAACCCGGGGAACATAGGACCCAGGGAACATAGACATAGTACTGTATATCTGTATGTCTTGTATGTCATAAATGTCTTGATGAATTGAAAATGGGGGACCCTGATGTAAACACGACGAAAGTCTTTTTCTGGTCTGCATCCCCTTGAGCCGTACTGTATTGTACACATTCTGCAATATGTTAATAACGTTTTCAATCAATCAATCAATCAACCTCCACCAGTGCCTCCGCCTCGCCACAGATAATAATATCAGCTGAACTTTTGAAAACTCGCATTTGAGCGGAGATGCCATTTTTCGCATTGACACGCTCTGATTTCCATCCCATGGTTTCTGCTTGATCAGAATATTATAATTTTATTCTAAAAGAGCATTTAGGTTGTTAGACTTGTTTTTACGTTTTTTTCAAGGGTGTTTGAAATGTATGCTAATTGTTTGAATTGAATTGATTGAATACTTTTGAATTGAATACTTTATTTTGACACAAATCGTAGGACAAAAAAACATTTTAAAAGACAAGACAATAACAGTGTCAACAACGCTGGTCAAAAATGGATAAAACACAATAAAGCCAAGGCTTGTTTCCATTGTGGTCCATACATGGAACATAAAAAGGCACAGAAACACAAATGGACATGTACGTTACGTTATATTTCATACTGGGCTTCGCGTCTCGCTCTGCCTTTTGAACTACGTTCGTGTTCATGGTACCTAATGTACCTGCTGAAATAAACTTTTCATGCACCTTTACATCTACCATAGCCACGCCCACCTCCGGCTCCATATATGCGCCGGGGTAGTGGCCATACTACTTCCTTCCATAGTTTTTTCACGCGAAACGACTTGTTCATACGATACGCATCGACAGCAGTGAAGATTCGATTTAGATATTAGCAGAGATGAAAGGAAAGCAGAAAGAAAAGGATATTCCACGAAGTCCTTTTCAGGACTCCCCCAGCGCGTTCAGACTGAGAAGCGCTGGGTGTGTTCGCCACGCGTCACAGACTTTCTTCAGATCGGTGTCACCGCTCTGGAAGATTACTGGGGAGTGAGTGTCAACGTGCGGTGGTCGGTGGTCGAGCCGCCCCGCGCTCAGGTAAGCCTTGGCGCGATGACAGGCGGCATTGAGGCGGTCGCTGTCGCTCATCACACCGTCCAATTGGTAGGCATGAGCAGCGGACAGCCTGTATTATGTTCCCCTGCTCTGCGCGCTAGGGTTAATTACCCCTGCCCCGTGGGACGTATACGTGGAGGAGCGCAGACAACAAACAATGTTATTATTTGTCTTCCCCAGTATTATGGCGACTGCGGCCACAGCCAACGGGGTCCCACTCCCTGTACCCCCGCCAGCCGATGGCATGGTGGGGAAGTGCTCCGGAGGGGACCCGAGCAGCGAGCAGGGCCTGCTGTGTCCGGGTTTCCCCCCAATTAACCCTTATGTCACTAAAGGACAGGTGGTGTCGAGTGTCAACGGCCTGACCAAGGCTTATCTGCCTTTTACACAGGTGGAAGGCCGGGTCAGAGGGCCGCTCGCTTTGATCCTTTGTCCAGAAATATTGGAGTGGCACCCCGAACGGAAGCCGACGCCTGGAGGCGTTTCGGCCCAGAAGAATGCGGGGTGGGCCGATGAGGCCTACACCGCCGCGGTACAGAACCTGGCAGCAGCGACTAACCTCGCTCAACTAGCTGCCTTTATGTCAAAGGTGGTGTCGGGCGGAGGGGTCTTGTGTCCAGATGACGTCAAGACCCTCGCTCAGGGTTCTGAGGTTATACTGCACCTGACGCAGCTGCAAGCCATAGCCTCGGGGAAGGTGACGACTAGGGATGTCCGATATTATCGGCCAACCGATATTATCGGCCAATATCGGCATTAAAATGTGATATCGGAAAATATTGGTATCGGTTTTCAAAAAAAAATTATTTTATTTTTTATTTTTTTACATTTCTATAACCTTTATTTACCCAGGCAAGCAAGTAAGAACAAATTCTGATTTTATTTATTGTCAAAAGTATGCATAATGTTGTGTTAATTCCACAAGAAGAGATATGTAATGTTAATTACCTGAAATTATTCCATTTCTTGGGGGGGGGGGGGGGGGGGGCCCTGCATATATCGGTATCGGTTGATATCGGTTGATATCGGTATCGGAAATTAAGAGTTGGACAATATCGGTATATCGGTATCGGTAAAAAAGCCAATATCGAGCATCCCTAGTGACGACCCTTACAACCTTGATGCACAGGCATCTGTGGTTAGAGCAGTCGCCCCTGGAGGAGGATAGGATTCCTCTCCTCATGGCCCCCTCTCCAAGGATGGACTGTTTGGTTTTATCCACGGAGATGTGACCCAGATGTGACCCAGGCCTCCCACACCCTACAACCAGAGGGGAGAGCACTGTCTCGTCAGCGGCTGCTGCGAGACCTCTGACCAGTGGCTTTGTGACCCCTGCCCAAAGTACCCTGGCGCGCAAAGCGTAAAATAAAACAGAGACAAGGGGCCCGAAATAAGTATGTCTACGCAAATATGAAGTGCGCGAATCCCCCCGGGGATTAGACCAGCGCCTTCATTCCACTGTGTCTAGCAAAACTCTTTGTTCATCCCCTAGTATTCGATAAAAAAATAGGGGCTTTGTTCTTCCTCTGGCATTGGGCCACGCTACTATCCCTGCCGGAAAACGTAAGCGGCCTGACAAATCACCTCTCATGGTGGCGGCTTATACGTAGGTCCTTGCAAGGCCTGGGTCTGTCTGCGAGAATGTTGTATTTTCTGAAGGCTCCTCTGACACACGCTCAGCATGTGTTCTTGATGAGCCTGACGTTACACATGATGATGGAATTGATTGATTGATTGATTGAAAACTTTATTAACAGATTGCAGAATGGGTACAATACAGTACAGCTCAATACACACAATTGTTAAGGGGATGCAGCCCAGAGAAAGACTTTCGTCTTGTTTACATCAGGGTCCCCCATTTTCAATTCATCAGGACATATATGACATACATGACATACAGATAGTCAGTACTGCTACATCTATACATTTATGACATACCAGATTTGCAAATACAGTACTGTTTGTGATACAGAAGGAGTCAGGAAAAGGGAGTATATACATTTGATGTAGAAACTGTACATTGGAGGAGGTTGGGTGGGGGGGTTGGGTACACTGGGATATTGACAACCATACTGGGTAATCTACATTGGAGGTGGTTGGGGGGGGGGCACACTGTATAAACAAGCAAAACTGTACATTGAGGGGGGGGGGGGGGGAGACACTGTACAAACAAACAAAATTGTACATTGGACTATTGACAAAACCATACTAGGTAAATGACTGTACATTGGAGGGGGTTGGGTTAGGATATTTACAGGGGCCAGTGTTGAATTGCAGTCTCCCGTAGGTGTCCCTTGAGAGAGGTTTTGAAAGTGGGTAGTGATCCACATTCCTTTACAGCTTTGGGTAGGGCGTTCCACATTGATGTGGCATAATTGCGAAACGTGTTTAGTCCCTTATTTGAGCCGAATCTGGGTTTAACATGATTTGTGGAGCTCCCTCTGGTGTTGTGATCGTGGTATTCACTGACCTTTGGGAAGTATTTTGACATGTACATGGGTACCTTGGTCGTGTAGGAACGAGTCTCCCTGTCTTCGCTCGTCAGAGAGGGAACCTCCGGCCGCGTCATAACGACATGGCGTCACAGTGCGGGTTCCCCCAGCCCCGCCCTCGCCAGGCCGGGTATTACGTTTGTGCTCCCCCGTCCAGACTACAGGTCCTAACAGAGGCAGCTGTGTTTGGAGCACTCGTAATCTGGATGATAGTAATATCATTACAGGGTCACATGGTGAAAGTAATCTTTTTTATTCACAGAATAGAAAAGATCACACTGTGACTCCTATCTACAATTCTTAGCAGGTCAGCGCCGGTTGGCCGCACGTGTGGCTACAAAAGTGCCACGTGTCGAGAAAACTTTGAGATTGGGGCTCGTGTTGCAATTTCAACACCCTCACCCTCCGTTTATGGGTTTGAACCATACTCGATGAGAGGCGTCTACTCCCGATATTTTCTGGTGCCCAAGAAAACAGGGGGTATCAGACCCATACTGGACCTGTCCTCATTCAATCGATTGACTGTGGCGAGACGGTTCAGGATGTTGACCGTCAAACACCTGCTGCGTGCAGTCAGAGTGGGAGACTGGTTCACTTCCATAGACCTGAAGGATGCTTACTTTCACAGCCCGATTTTCCCTCCTCACAGGAAATTCCTGTGCTTCCTTTTTCAGGGAACAGTGTACGAATACCAGATAATGCCGTTCGGCTACTCTCAGGCTCCTCGCACTTTCACCAAGTGCTTGGAGACCGCGCTGGGACCTCTGCGTCATCAGGGGATTTACTTTTATCTAGACGACATTCTGGTCCTCAGCCGGTCGGAGGAGGTTGCCAGGTCTCAGACCAGGCGGGTGGTGGAACACCTTTCCAGTCTCGGTTTTGCTGTGAACTGGAAGAAGAGTACTCCTCTTCCCAGCCAGCAGGTGGAGTACTTGGCAAGTTGGGCTTGATTCTAAGCTCAAGGTCCATGAGGGCAACTCTCTCAGAGCGACGTCGGGAAGATATTCTCGGTGCACTCAAGGAGTTCCATCCTGCCAGGATGGTTACGCTGTGGTCCGTAATGCGCCTGCTTGGCAGGATGGCATCTGCCCACTCCGTGGTCCCGCTTGGCCTCCTCTTTATGAGGAAAATACAGAGGTGGTTTTTCCGCATGAAAATAGACCCTGTGAGAGGCAAGTGGAGGCGCCTGAGAGTCCCCATATCAGTGATAGGGGACCTCAACCACTGGAAGAAACCAGGGACCCTCACCAGAGGTGTCCCCATGGGCAGCGTCGTGTCTCACGTGACAGTCTTCTCCGATGCCTCCCTCACAGCCGAGTCAGGACTGGACCCAGATATAGTCAGACAGATCTGGAACCAATTCGGGGAGGCCATGTGGACTTGTTTGCGAGCAACCAGTCGCACCAGTGCCCCCGGTGGTTCTCAGTCAGTCGGAAGGACAACCCTCCTCTGGGAGTGGATGCCTTCTCGGTATACCTGTGGCCACCCGGGATCTTATATGCGTTTCCCCCCATACATCTGATAAACCAGCTGTTGGAGCGGGTACGTCAGGAGCACAGGACCCTGATCCTGGTTGCGCCGGACCGGGGCGCAGCCTTGTGGTTCCTGGCGGCCCCCGCCATGGCCTATCCCATGGTCGCTGCAGGGCCTCTCTCAAGCACACAGCTTGTTGTTTCAACTGCCTGTCCTGGGGCAGCCTCTGATGGCTTGGCTGCTGAGAGGTTGAATTTGGAAAGGATGTGTTTTAGCACTAATGTGATTAACACCATCCAGAATGCGCGAGCGCGCTCTGTTCACTAGCACGGTTTACACAGGGAATTGACGTATGTTTCGAGAGTGGTGTGAGGCTGAGGGTCTGGACCCGATGTCATGTCCTCTAAACTCGGTTCTGTTCTTCATTCAGTCTTTCCTTGATAGGCTCTCGGCCTCGACAGTAAAGGTATATGCCGCGGCTATATCTTCATGTCACATAGGCTTTGAGGGCAAACCATTATTCAGCCACCCTCTTGTGAAACATTTTCTGCTGGGCGCATGGCGTCTCAAGTCTGTTAAACTGAAAGGTTATTCCCACCGGACGAGCCCTTTAAATCTAGCCACGGTGCCTCCACTTGATAAGGATCAAGATATACTGTAAATTAACCCTGGGTTCTTTTAATTGAATGTCGGCGAGGTGAACAGAGAGATGAGACAGAGTCAGATGGCAGTCTGTAAAGTTTTACTGGAATCCTCACAGCACAAATAGATCACAATCCGGACCACGCACCTCCACACACAGAGCGAGCCAGTGCCAAGTGGTGGTCTCATCAATACATCGTCACATCATTTATACATTTGTCGTGGCCACCCCTCCTCCTGGCTTAATGATTGATAGCTGTCATCGTCATAGCCTGAAGACAAAGAAACTTTAGGCGGGAAGAGAAGTAGAGGGAGGGATTGCCCCAGCACGTGTCTCTCATTAAGGGTGGGGGCCGAACGATAAGTGTTCCCTTGGGTCCCCCGTATTTGACCGGTTGTGTGTTCGTGTGTAGATAATTGTGTATGCGTTTGAATCAGTGTGTATGAGACCAGACTTGGGGTCGTGTCCTCACTTTAGTAATTTGTCTTTAACTATGACTCTTTTTGATACTTAACAAAGGCAGTTCATGTATTTATGATGTCCATTAATCCTATGTGTGTTTATCTGTGTGTATATTTGTGTGTAAGGGTGTGTGTACGAACTTTCTATCAGTGTGTGGGTGTATCTGCGTGCGTGCTTGTGCGCCGGCCAGTCGTCAGACGCAAGCAGCAAGCAAGAGATCTGTTCGTGTGTGCATGTGTGGGTGTGGGGAGAGGGGTCCTGTGTGTGTGGGTGTGTGTCTGTGAGGAGGGAGCCTCAGGATGGATGCAGAACGGGGTCATCAGGTCATATTCAGGGAGGAGGAGAGCACAGACACACAGAGCCACTGCTCCAGGCCCCATCAGGAATATTATACATTGGGGCCTTTAGATATAAGATATTACCAGACATTATGAACTGATATACCCATCAATGAACTAAAAACCTATCAAAACGTACTTTGTCCCCAAGCTGGGACCTCCAATTAGTCCTGGTGAGACTTTTGGGTGCCCCTTTTGAACCTCTTGAGTGTGCGCTGTTGAATCAGCTGTCTTTCAAGACGGCGTTTCTTCTGGCCATCACCTCCGCTAAACGCGTGGGTGAATTATGCGCTCTTTCGGAAGTGTCTGTCTATACAGGGGGATAATAGCAGCATTACTCTGAGGCCCAATCCAGCCTTTGTGCCAAAAAGGACAAAACAATGAGCCATTTTATAAATCATTATTAATAATAGAAAAGTTTATTTCACCGTGGCCACAATGAAAGGACAGTTTACAGACAGATACATCATGTTCACACACTAGCGTCTGGCCATAAACTGACCCAGAGGTCTGGGCAGAACATAGTTTATACACACTTGCAAGACGTAACATTAGAACAGATATGATGATGAAAGTAAATAAAAATGGTTCCCAGTTACGGGAAGGAATAATAACCTTGCTTTGGCTGGCTGGGGAGATGTTGGTACCTTGGAGTCTCTTAAAGAGACACACACACTTTACAATAGCTGGTCACACTAAACCAGTCAAGCTGTAAAATGATAAAATGATATCTCAACACAGATCTATAATGACATGATAATATTTTCCACGACAGCCTTCACCTATTGTGTCCTATTCGTGCGCTTGCGATATACCTTAAATGCACACAGGACCTCAGGGCTACCAGTCAACTGTTTGTCACGGTGGCCCTAACAAGGGTAAGGCATTGTCCAAACAACGCTTGTCACATTGGTTGTGCGAGGGCATTGCCCTCTGTTACACCTTGGCTGGACAGGTTCCCCCCGCGGGCATCAGAGCACATTCCACCCGTGGAGTGGCAGCCTCTGCTGCCCTGCTTAGAGGGGTCTCGGTGGAGGACATTTGCGCTGCGGCTTCTTGGTCCTCCCCGAGCCCTTTTGTCAAGTTCTATCTCATGGACATGACTGAGAGCTCTGTCTCTCATGTGGTCCTTAGTACTAGGACTTCTTCTGCATCCCTCCCCTAAGCGGGCTAGCAGGGATGTGTGGTGATGTGGGTCTACTCATGTTGTGCGTTCTAGGGTATCTGTGCCCTATTACGCATAGTAGTATGGCCACTACCCCGGCATATATGGGACCGGAGGTGGGCGTGGCTACGGTAGATGTAAAAGAGCATGAAGTTTTTTCAGCGGGTACATTAGGTACCACGAACACGAACGTAGTTCAAAAGGCAGAGCAAGACGCTCAGCCAGCAATCATATAACTAGGGTTATAGGATAACCTTCGTTCGAAGCGGTCCTGCGTATCTAGTTTTTATTTGTATTGCGCATCTCTACGGAAGCAGAGAATGGACAATTACATGAAAGTCTAGGCAGTATGCTCCTTCATAACAAAAAATAACTAAAATGGTTATTGAATGTTATATTTGGACTTGCATTTTGTGCAACTGAAATGACAAGCTGTTCAAAATAAACTTCGTTCTTCTCATCTCATAGCCTATGTCTGCATTTTGAATGAGGGGTCGGGACTTGGGGTTGGCCCGCCAAGTCATTTGAATCCTATAGAAAGTGGACCTGTTAAAGTTAGGTTCTATGTAGGATTGTTAGTAACTGTCTAACTGCATATATAACTGTTTCCACTAGAGGGCGCTCTAGGCGGAGCCACTCAAGATACCACCAGGTGGCGAGTATAAATAGAGATGTCTTCTCCCCCTCTACCTCTTTCTCCACCAGCCTCTCAGTGAGAGGATAACTCATGTGCTGCTGCTCATACCATGTGAATGAATAAACCACGCCGTTTACAGGCTAAAGATAGAAACCATGCCTCTTGACCACATTATTGTCACCCTATAGCCGGATTCTGTCAACAGGACCGGGCAGGAAATCAATTGGGAACTCCTGATATAGACCAATAGATTATATCTCTCATGATTTTGTATAATTGAAAAAGTGTGCAGTGAGACAAGAAAGGAAACCACTGATTGCAAAATCAATGCATTTTTATTTCGTTTTTTTTTAAGACGTCTGAAACAGTTGTGGTGGCATCAACGCTGCTATAGCCTCTAAAGAAGACCTTGAATAACCAAAGTGCTAGAATAGTTACATTTCAATGGCTTCACTCTGTTAGTAAGAATTGTACATCGAAAAATGTGCTCAGGTGAAAACACATATCAAACAAAATTGACAAAAATCGATAGTTCAATCATATCAAAGGATCCTCTACCCCCTGATTGACATAATAGGATAAGAGGATGTGACGAAGTCCTTTACATAGTTTCCATGTCCACAGCATAAACATCATCAGCACTCTGAGCCATCATCACATCAGTAGAACACCACACTTGAGCTACAGGGCCTCTAATCAAAACCAATACAAAAAAACAAGTCCTAATGCAAAGTAATTTTTGCCAATGAGCTATCAAAAGACAATGCTATTAGACACTGCATACAGATTTCCAAGCTTAAAAAGATCACACAGTTTCAGAGTTAAACACAATTTATTTAATGTTTAAATAATTGTTTTGACCATCCAGTGTTTTTTTTGTCATACATATGCTATTCAGAGCTACAATCAAATAATGTCTTTGTGTCCTTAATTGTGATTTTAAGATTTTAAATTAAGGAAATACTTCACCAATAAAAAGAAAAGAAAAAAAAATGAAATGCCCCAGTTTTTCTTTAATACCACAGCAGCCGTAGGAAAACCAAATTGACACACTGCTAAAATGAATACAAACAGTCTTACAGCGTACAGACTCCTACACCTTATAGCCAATACACACAATACAGTTATATTTTTACAGCGAGCCAGCCTACTAGCATGTACATTCAGATTATTTCTTTCTCGTAGCAGAAGCTGCCCTTCAGGTTTTTACATAAGACAGACAATACATTAAACCCCTTGAGAAGCTATAGAACAAATGTCTCTTCACACAGTCTCCTCCTTTCCCAAACACGATAAATGCTTTTATGTTATCTTTTCATTTTATTTTATTTAAAATATAAAATTGGTGACAAATGTTTGGGCTATATGTGTACACAGATAAAGGGTTTTTTATTTTTCATTTTTAATACAGTGTTTGCAAACTTGTAAAAATTGTACTTAAAATAATGTCAACAGCATGCATGAAAATATGAGTACTCTTCCCACTTTGGGAATTACTGAAATTTGCAGAAGATTTTCTGGAAATGTCCTCTGTTAAAATCGAACCAGCTTTTCTTTTTTTTTTTTTTATATACAAACATTATACCTGCTATAATAATTAATTATACAAGAACAAGTGAAGTTAAACTCGAATCTTCCTTAAAAGTGGAAACCATTTCAATAAATTTTGAAAGCACGTGAAAAGCTCTCTTCTCAGTGCATTCTCAACCTGTAACTTTTTTTTTTAAAGTTTTTATTTTTTTTAAGGAATTTTACAGATTGTAATTTTATATACAGAAAAAAGCCTTTGTGTTAGTTTCAGTTTTAAAAAGGAAGAAGGAAAAAAAAAAACCCAAACACAATTTACATCCGACAATAAATGGGTTCAAGAAAAAACTATAAGGCGAGTGTTGGAAGTGGATCAGAATTGTTCTTTTTAATTTGTGTGATTTTGCCTCCTTCGTCCCCCCTCCCCCCTCCGACGTTTGAATAGAGCCTTTGTGCCGTCTTTGGTCACAGGGGAGTGTGTGTTCAGTTGCACCTGTGGGGATACTGTGTAAAATGGAGTCCTTTCTTCGTTGTCATGACGAACGACGCTCCTTAACAAGCACCCCGACGGACCAATGGGCACGTACTGAAGTCACGCAAACAGGAAGCAGAAATCATCCTCCGGGTCCACAGGCAAGGCCGGGGGAAGTGAGAAGACTCCCCGGGGTTCCTTGGATTGACGGGGAGTTGAGTTTGTTCATGCTGCTCATGCCAAAGTCAAACGGCTCAAGTCCTCCTGCTTGAAAACCATGCGTTTGAAGTGGGAAGTAGTGGTCCGCACCGCTGGCTTGTAGGTCTCTCGAGAGTTTTCCCGCTCCTCTACCGCTTGTGCCCAGGAAACACGTGGGGGTTCCTGTAACGCCTGGAAGATGCAGAATGACACGTCAGACACCTGGGCTACGTTTTATGTAATAGCTGACAACATCTTATGTTGGCAGAAACAAAGCTGAAAAGAAAAATGCTTTGCTTTCCGATTCCCATGTGTGTGCACATTCATGTTCTTTATGTTTGAGGGGAACCCCCCCCCCCCCCCCCAAACACACCCACACCCACACCCACACCCACACACACACACACACACACACACAACGTAGGCAGACACTTTGCCAGACTATACAAAACAGTATCAACAACATGCATTTTAGAGGGAAAGCTGAACTGACAAGCTCCCCCATCCTTGTCATCAATGATGAAGCCACTGGGGATGCCTGGTGATTGGCTGTAGGTTGTCATGGTGACCCTGGTTTCCATATAAATGTATCAGTATAGCCAGATTTGACGTGGGGGGGGGGGTCTTTCCTCTTAGTCAACTGTTGTTAAAACTGAATGATTCCCATACAAACATGAGGACAAACAACGCAGAGGATTAACAGTTGGAATCGGTGGGACCACAACCCGTTTTCAGATGCCAGTACCAAACAATGGTGTCCCGTGTTGGGGCTTTGGTGGACAAAGGCAGAGGAACACAGAGGGTGTGTGTGTGTGGGTCGATAGAACGCTGAGGTGTGTTCTGATCCATTATTCCTGGTTCCTTTGTCCCTGAGTCACACACACACACACATACACACATACCCAAGCATGCATGAGCGCATCCACTCAAACTTCTATACCCACACTCATCCGCAAACACCCACGCATTCATACATGCCCCCCCCCCCCCCCCCCCCCACACACACACACCCACCAAGCTCAACCAATCGGTGAGAGGAAGCTAGGCAGTGTGGCTGAAGTACACATGACTCAGCAGTAGAAAAGAGTAGCCTACATCAGAATATAGAATGGCGGAGTCTCATAACATCTCCATTAAATATGTATATGACAATATGGAGGGCAAAGATAAAAGCCAAGCGGCTCACAGTAATTTGTACAAGGGGTAATTTCAGCCGGCCTGATCAAACAGGCCCACCAGCCGATCTGATCATTCTCATAATAATAATAATAATAATTCATTTAATTTATATAGCGCTTCTCAGTAACCCGAAGTCGCTGACAGTAGTCGGGAGCAAAAGTACAAACAAAGAAACGAAAGCAAAGAAACAAAAACAAAGAAACAACAAAGAAACAAAAACAAAAGGAACATGAGACCATGGGGGGAACAGGGGAGACAGCATGAAAGCACAAAAAAGACTGGAGACAGACATCAATCAGGTTGGAGGGGAGGGGGGGCTTAAGGGTGGGGGGGGTTGAAGGCAAGGGAGAACAGGTGGGTTTTGAGGCGAGCTTTGAAGGTGGAGAGTGTAGGGGAGTCTCTGATGGACTGGGGGAGGGAGTTCCAGAGTCGGGGTGCAGTACGAGAGAAGGCCCGATCTCCGAAGTTTTTAAGCTTGGATGACAGTGAGGGAGGCAGTGGAGGAGGACCGGAGGGAACGGGTGGGGCGGTAGGGAAGAAGGAGATCAGTCAGGTAGGGGGGGGCCAGGCTGTGGAGGGCTTTGAAGGTGAGGAGTAGTGTTTTAAAGTTTATGCTGTGTTTGATCGGGAGCCAGTGGAGGGAGTGGAGAACAGGAGTGATGTGTTCGCGGGACCGGGTGTTAGTGAGGAGGCGGGCGGCTGAATTTTGGACCATTTGCAGTTTATAGAGGGAGCGGGAGGTGATACCAGTGAGGAGGGAGTTGCAGTAGTCCAGGCGGGAGGAGATGAAGGCGTGAATGAGGGATTCAGCAGCGGGGGGGGAGAGGCAGTGATGGATTTTTGCGATGTTGCGGAGGTGAAAGTAGGAGCTAGCCGTGCTTTATGAAATATTAGATGGGTTGTTAAGGGAACATGGCAACATTGTGGGAAATGCGCAACTTACCATCTTCTCCAGAGTCAGACAAGAAGATAGATACCAATTTCCTCTCTATGCGTTAAAATAGAAAGCTATCTGGCTGCAAGCTAGCCTAGCTTAGCACACACAAATGGAAGTGGATAGGAATCACTAGCCTAGCTTAAAACTCTGGGAAAGGTGTTTTTGGCCAACAGCTAGGCTAGCTGGTCTGTATCCACTCCCATTAAGTTGTGCTAAGCTAGGCTAGCTTGTAGCCAGATAGCTTTCTACTGAACGCAAAGAGAGGAAATTGGTGTCCATCTTCTTGTCTGACTCTGGAGAAGACGGTAACTGCATTTATAATAATGCTGCTGTATTCCTTTAAGCAAACTACTCATGGCAATCGGAGCTAGCTAACATCAGTCTTGCTTTCTGCTGGATTTCACTCTTACTGCTCTCTACTGGGTTATTATAACTACAACACTATGGAACTGAATTCAAAGAAATTATAATACACCAGAAAATGTAAGTGAAGATGAGTATAGTCTGTTAAGTACCTGGTGAAGCACAACCGTTCCTATGAGTGGAGTTTCTTCTCTCCAGACCTCCTCTCCTCCTTTCTCCTGCTGTTTCTCGCTCCATCTCCGTGCTGGAACACATAAACGCATCGGAATCAGAAGAGGGTTTACTGCAGAGTACGTCACACATACAAGGAATGTGTGTCAATGCTTATTCACACAATAGAGGACAGAAACAATGCATCTAGAACACGTGAAGGTGAGACGTGCAACTCTTCCTCTCCTAAGAGGAATCCCAGCCAGCACTGTGTAACAACAACACAGCGACCTGAAACGGAAGAGAGCTACGAGCAGCAGTGAGGAACTCTCAACGTAAAGCTCAGGAACACAGAAAATCTTAGCATTGGCTTCATTATTGTTAGTATGACACCATGATACAATCCACACAAAAACCAGACCCCTGAAAGCAGACAAAAGGCAAAAAGCACGTTAGCACACCTTTGGAGATCAAAGGGATAGATGGTGGGAGTTACAGCACAGTTAGGATTAGGATCAGACGATAAGTGTGTCAATCAAGGGAACAGACTGTTGACCTCACTATCTGGAAGAAAAAGTGAATGGCCAGTAAGCCATTGTCCATGTGCACTGAAATAAACCCACCTTCTGTGTATCAATGCTGAAAGCGAATAAAGGTATTATTAGTAGCTGCGATCAGCAACTCTATAGGTCACTCTGTTGGTCGGTTGGTTGGTCAAAAAAACATTTCTCCACCCTCTAGTGGCCACAAGTTTCGCCATAGGAGGCTGAAATTGTAACCTAATGCACCAGATGGTTTGTCACACAGAACCATCTGAGAAGTCGTCCTTGGAAACTGTTTGGAAAAGGGTGGGCACTTCCAAAAAATACTTGGCAGGTGATTGGATGTCACACCTAAACCATGCCCATAGCTACACAGACAACTGTAGTTCGGCCACAAGCGCATACGTACGCCTGACAAGATGGATTCCCGTGTGATCTTGTGATCTCCAGCTGCCTCACAAGGTAACTGAAATTAGGCACGGAGGTCAAGTGTGTTTGTGAGAGAGGAAATTGGAAATGTGCGATCAGTCAAGATCACCAGGAGTGGTGTAGTCATTATAGACCGCTTCACAAGGGGCGTCAGGGAGAGCGAGCCTTGGAAATCGATGCATTTGGAGACAATCGTGTAAAGTGCTTTCCGTGCTCCTCCAAAACAAAAGGTAAGGGAGTAATAAGCAATGTGCCACTTCATGTAGTAGTGCTGAAAACGTACTCGACGTTGTGGGTGTTTGTTTGTGATGCACGACCAAATAACAAGATTCAGAGAGGGAGAAAAGTATATCGGTGCTCTTGAGTTTTATCTGGGAGTTAACACATGAGAGGGTTTTTAGTGTGAGACCATTATGTCAGAGCTGTTATCGAATGTTTCTGCTGTCAGGAGTACGATCGTGTGGCTGCAGAATGCAGGAAAGGAGTCAAACAGTGGTGTGGGAGGTGTGACCAAGACAAGTGCAGCGTGAAGATGAAAAATGGAGAAAGAGAGACACGGGTCGGCACAGTGACCACGATAAGGCAGGAGAAAGGGACCAGAATGAGAGCAGAAAAGGGAATACCTTATGCTGTAGCAGTACATTTCTTGAGAAACACACTAAAGAGAGTGGAGGGAAATTAAGAGGTGTTGGTGAAGCAGGATGAAAGGACCAGAGAAGATAAGAGCATCTGTAGTGAAGCAGGACACAAGGAACAGAGAAGATCAGATCATCTGTAGTGAAGCAGGACACAAGGACCAGAGAAGATCAGATCATCTGTAGTGTAGGACCTGCATGGACCAAAGATGATTCTCTGGTCATAAACTGTGCTTTGGAATCTGGTCATAAACTGTGCTTTGGAAATAAAAGGAAAGTCAGATAAAATCACGATGGTATTGAACGCTGCCAGAAGATATTTGGGTGGTTGAGTGAGTTGGATGAGAGAAGGATTTGCCCCATTGTCACAGATCCCCGGATCGGATTAAATGATCTGTGTGAGGGTTGTGTCATGGGAATTACTTAGATGAACATTTGTAAATATTATTATTATTATTATTATTGAGTAAATAAGTGACTGTACATGTAAATCCACCCCATTAACACTTTAAGGACCAGCCACGAGTTTATACGTGTTACGGTGCCATGCGTTGTGGACCAGAGTTGTTATTGTTTTATTCCATATTAATAACGCTATTAACGTCCCCGATCGACTTGCAGGACCTACCCACATATTTGATTTTCAAAACATGCAATACCGGACAGATCCGCTTAGGGGCGCCATCGCTCCACTGCAGTATCATTGAGGGCGATTGAAAAATAAATTGTTTACTGTCTGTGGGCGTTTCATATGAGCCTCGATCCCAGCCGAACATACTCCATCTTTGATCACGTTACCGAACGCAGATTTCAGCCTGGAATAATTGGATTTATGATCAGCCAATGGACATATCGATCTACCAGACTAATGACGAAATGCTGCCGGCGATCACATGGGCTGACGGTAGGATACTATTCCCCCAAATTACAGCTGGATTGGACATTGTTTTAAAACGCAACGTGATCGATGCAAATGGCTACTTGAACACACACTGTATTGCTAATCAATAATAGTAATCGGCATCCCCCGCCGCCCCCATTTCATCCATAGATGCTCTGTAATAGTCCGGATGCTACGCAGTTTGTTTTATTTCATTCGTATATATACAGCAGAAATGGCGTTTGATATAACGTGACTAGCCTTTAGCCTCATATCTAGCTCCCCAGAAAAAAGACGAGGCGAAAACTGCGATAAACCTTATATTCACGGCGCTATAAAATGACAACCAACCAATGGATTTTTATTTTCTTTAAGCCATTATGAAGGCACGGTTTATGCACTCAAGTGACAATGAGAATGGACAGATAGCAATACTATAAAGTATATATATAGCTGTTAGAAAGTACATCGGTTTGTTGACAACGCTCGGTCCTCTGGACTATAAATCGCCGCAGGACTTTGGTCGCCAAAGTGTTAAGTAGGTGGTGGTATACACCTAATTGTGTGTTACCCGCCATTTAAACAGAGAGAAGAAAAGGTCAAGCGTGTGTGTGTGTTCATGCCAATTGGCAAAAATGGGGCGTGGCAAAGACCTATCACAAAAAGGTTGCACCTATTACGAATTTGCGCTTATTAAAAGTCCCATGTTTTGCTATTCCTTTCACTATTTGGGAAATGTTACACAATTCCTGTGAGTCTATGGAACACATCTGTAAGGTTTTTCATTGTTTTTTTTATTTCTAATCAAGTACTCTAAAGCAGCATTTTTCCACTTCAAGATTTCAAGCTGTTTTGGGCTGGGCTCCGCCCATACTCGCAAAGCGCTTTGAGTGACAGTCACCCACAGTCTGCACTGGCAGACAGAGAGAGACAGAGAGATAGACAGGGAGATTAATTAATTTCGCCGCAGGGGGGCATAATCCCACGGGACAATGCATTGGTAACTTGTTTCAAATGAGAATATATACCCCTGTGAATATTATTGCACGGATCGGAATGCGCTATGATATTTTGCAACAGGTTGACGTGAGGCAAGTGCCGACAGAGAGAGCAGAGAACGAGTGAGCGAGAGAGAGGGAGAGAGAGCGGGAGAGGGAGAGGGATACAGAGCATTTACACACTGTGTAAATGCTCCGTATCCCTCTCTCTCCCTCTCCCTCTCGCTCGTTCTCTGCTCTCTCTCTGTCGGCACCCGCGCCACGTCAACCCGTTTGAGGAAGTGTCAGTATTTCCACTCGCTCTGTTGTTGAGCGAATTGTTGATTGTGGGCGGTGACTACAAACAGTGCCTTACTCACGTCAGCGAGCGAGTCAAATCAGAATGGCTTAGTTCAGTGAGGGAGGATCTCCTGAACTCGAGACTGGACCGATGAGCCAAAATGAGAATTAGAGACACAGACCCCATTGATACAACCCCACATTGCTAGAGAACAATGCTAAACACTGGAAAAGGCAATTTATAAGACATGGGACCTTTAAGTATTATAGCGGCATTCTTGCCTCTAGCTTTCAGCACTGAGACTATGAGAAGATGGGTTCAATATCTTCATTGCTCATGAGCATTGGCTCAAGGACGCTAAATGTGTTGGTGGATCTTTAGGCCAGGATCAGACATATTTACTCCCATTGAAACCTTGCCTTCCCATAATCACTCTATGCTGTTAATCACAGCCAATATGAGATAGAACCAGCCCAGTGTTAGAAGACCACAACAACCACATGATGTTGAGGGGCACAGTCACGAGTCAGCGTCCTCTTTTGTTAGGCAAACACAATGGTGACACAGAGCACACACACACAAAAGTCAAGAGTCAAAACACACAACACGAGGGTCGGGGTCGAGCGTTCCAAAGGTCTATATTTATCCACTCGTTTGGGAGTGGAATACTTGGGGCAAGCTTCATCCATCCCAACACAAAATCTAAACATTTGTATCCAAAGTGACCTCCTACAGGTTCAAGCCCCCATTTATCACTTATTCTACCCCCCCCCCCCCCCAAGATAGAATTATTGATTATGCTTACATCATGGGCCTTTAGCCAACCTTTAAGTGCAAACTAATCAAGTGGTCAGTGTCACCTTTCTTTATTTTATTTGTATTGTTATTCTTAAAAAAAATAAAATAAAAATTAAGCATTCCGCTTAGATAGCACCAAACAATTTGGCCTATGAACCATGAACCCCCCCCCATTGTCATTTGCAGCATGCCAACCTCTGGCTCTTCCTCTGACAGGATGGGGCTAGGCCAGGGATCTCCCAGGTCCCACCTGGCCCCTCCCTGGTCATCAGGTGTGGGGGTGGACACACGCCGAATGACCTTCCTGATCACCTGGTGGGAAGATGTGGTTGTGCCGGGAGGAAGGAGAAAACAACATCTTTATTTCATGTGGGCTGCGCGCTGCACTCGTGACATGTTGTAATAATGGAATATTGTCTCACAAAGTGTGCCCCGATTGGTGAAGTCTTATGTGGCTCTGCAATGAGATCTGTGTTGCTCACTGTGCTCTACAATGAAATTACTATACTGTTGGAGCTTCGGTAAAGTTTACTGTAACTTTACGTGCACACTGAAACAGCATCAAACCTCTCAGCGACCTCTCCTGCGGATTTAGGCTATTTAACAGACCGTTTGATCCGAGTCATCTGAGTAATGACCTAGTGAATGATGATAAACATTTGGACCCATTTGCAAACTATTTGCTTTTATTTGAAAATGTCCAAACCCCCCACCCCCTCCTAATAGACAGTCTCCTCCCCAACGCATGTATATATTCTCCCCCTCCAAATGTACAGTCTCCTCACCACCGGATGTATATTTCTCTCCCACCCACCCACCGCCTCCTAATGTACAGTCCCCTCCCCATCATATGTATATACTCTGTCAGGATCTATGAGTAACAGTACTGTATATTTGGATGCCGCATATGTCACAAATGTATCAGTACTAAATACCTATATAAATGTCATGCATGTTGTGTATGTCATAAATGTCACTATGAATTGAAAATGGGGGACCCTGATGTAAACAAGACAAACGTCTTTCTCTGGTCTGCATCCCCTTAACAATTGTGTGTATTGAGCCGTACTGTATTGTACCCTTTCTGCAATCTGTTAAATAAAGTTTTCATTCATTCATTCATTCATACATGGAAGAGGAATGATTCGAAAGGGGGAAATGATCACGATCACACTAAACAATTCTAAGTAATCAAATGATTACTGGATGACTGCAGCAGCCCTGCGTGAGACATGCTTTGTATTCCTGGGTCTATCAGAGGTGAAAGGAATGGATCAGGGGGTGGGAAACGATACGTTACTCTTCTTGTGATCAGGTTACCGTCTTCATCAGTAAACTGCTCCTCGGTCACAGACTGGCCTGGGACATTCCTTGCCTGCTCTCCCTGTAGGGGGTTTGTGATTAGGGGATGAACAAAAGCCCCCAAACTTAAAAACCTGAGGAACCAAAAACCCTGCATCCAACAGCATCACCACCACCACCACCACACTGCAAGGAAACCTCGACGGGAGAGAGAATATCAAGCCTGTAACACTAACAGACGTTAAAGGGATAGTTCTGATTTCTGGACCGCTATCCCTATTTCTTACTTACCAAAGATGATGTTAATCACTGAGACTGAAATTAACTTTGTGTGCACCGTGGAATACCTTTCAGTGGGGTCAGCTTGTACAGACGGGAACTTGACCCCATTGACTTTGCACTGGTTTGTGCGGCTAACTATCCGGAGCTAGTACGTGGAACAGCATGGACTGTGCCGAGAAAGGACTCCAATCGACATCATCATTGGTAAGTAAGAAATAGGGCTAGGTTTCCAAAAACCGGAATGATCCCTTTAAGGGAGTCTTGTGTCGCAGTAAAATAAGACCCTTATACAATTTGTAAAAAATGATGCGCACACATTTTGCCAACAGAAGGACAGCGGAGTGCAAACGTTTAAACAGCTATGCGAGGGCATTAACCACCAAAGCTAGTGGGAGGGTATACTACCTCAATTAAATGTATCAAATGAACACATTTGCAGAAGGCCTAATCACAATAAAAAAAAATTACAACCTACCACACGACAAGCAGACATTTTGAATGCCGTTTGTTTGAACCTGCTGGCGTATTTCCTATTGGCCCGAGGCTAAATTCTACTTCTGTTGCCAAAATGCAGGTGCATCTCTGTGATGGCATTGACAAACAAGATGGTGCCATCATGATGTATGCAGGCTTGCATCAACATGCATACAGTACACACACACATACTTACAGAGAGAGAGAGAGAGAGAGAGAGAGAGAGAGAGAGAGAGAGAGAGAGAGAGAGAGAGAGAGAGAGAGAGAGAGAGAGAGAGAGAGAGAGGATAAAGGAGAAGGCGAGAGAGAGAGAGATAAGCTTAGCTCTCGGTATGCCACGCGACACTACTGCAAGAGAAGCCGAGCCTTGACCATAGCCTGGACCGATTCAAACCAAACCAAAACCAAAACCAAAACCAGGTCCAGCCTAAGCCTCCACCGCAGGCCCAGCGGGGTACCTTTAGGATGACCCGGCGGCGGAACACCCTGGTGGTGACGGTGCGCTCCTCGTCCGAGCCAGAGTCGACACTGAGTCGCTGCTGGAGAAGGCAATACGGCACCGTTACACAAAACACAGACAGATGGGCGTCAATCGGGAACAAGCTACAGACTACAGGTGAGAGGAAATGTTACATGGTGTTATTATTATTCGCCTCCAACGGTTACCTGTGTCAACAAGGGAACACCTGGAATGAAGCGTCGTAGTATTGTTTCAATTAATGAAACGACTAAACCCTTCCTTCAGTGTTGATGGTAGCCGATGCCCTCCGGGTCGCGCTCCATGCTTTCTACAACGGAGTTCGGCGATTTGCGAATCTGATTGGCCACTTGCCCATTTCCGCGTCGAACAGCCTGCAAAGCACCTGGCGTTCTATCGCCATGCTCTAAGACAAACTCTAACCTTAACCAACTTCGAAAGAGTGCCTAAGCTTAACCGTCGAAAGAATCTATCGCCATGCTCTAAGACAAACTCTAACCTTAACCAACTTCGAAAGTGCGCCTAAGCTTAACCGTCGAAAGAATCTATCGTCACGCTCTAAGACAAACTCTAACCTTAACCAACTTCGAAAGAGTGCCTAAGCTTAACCGTCGAAAGAATCTATCGTCACGCTCTAAGACAAACTCTAACCTTAACCAACTTCGAAAGAGTGCCTAAGCTTAACCGTCGAAAGAATCTATCGCCACGCTCTAAGACAAACTCTAACCTTAACCAACTTCGAAAGAGTGCCTAAGCTTAACCAGTGTAGACACTTGCGGTCCCACGATTGGGCGTACGCGTCACATGACCAGAAATGAATCGCCGAACTCCGTTGTAGAAAGCATACAAGCCTCCGGGTCTTACTGCCTCATTCGCTAAAATCCATTCTCAACAAAGGATGCACATTTCCCCCAAAAGTGGATCGTCACAACAGAAGAGGTTTCGACGTTTACCTGGACTTTCTTCTCCGACACCAACGTGCCATCTTCCCGCCTGCCGCCGCCGCCGCCCTGGCTCCTCACGCCGTTGGCCGAGTCCTGCGAACTGTCCTTGGGCGAGTGCTGCTGCGAGTGGTCGCCGTTGTGTCTCGACCTCCCTGATTCGCCCCGGGACGAGGAGGTGATGGAGTCGCTGGAGTTCTCCTGGCTGTGGGAGGGAGGGAGGGAGGGAGAGAGGGAGGGAGGGAGGGAGGGAGGGAGGGAGGGAGGGAGGGGAGGGGAGGGGAGGGAGGGAGGGAGGGAGGGAGGGAGGGAGGGAGGGAGGGAGGGAGGGAGGGAGGGAGGGAGGGAGGGAGGGAGGGAGGGAGGGTTGAGGATTAACATTACACACATTCAAATATAGATAAGATAAATACTATAATAATAATAATAATAATAATAATAATAATAATAATAATAATAATAATAATAATAATAATAATAATAATAATAATAATAATAATAATAATAATAATAATAATAACTTTATTTGTATAGCACTTTTCATACAGAGGTTGCAGTTCAAAGTGCTTAAGTAAACTATTCCTTAAGTAATGCCCAGATTAAATACTAGTCCTTAAGTAGATTTACCCGGATGAAATATTAGTCCCTAAAGAGAGATTATGTTTATGAAGCAATGGACCGATTCACACAGTGGTAAATGCATTATCCTTAAAAATCGTCAACAGTCAATTCATTTCTATGGATCCTATAATTTGATGCCTTGTGACGAACATATTTAGTTCTGATGCACTGTACATATTTGGCCACATTTCATGATGTCGTAAGACAACGAAGGTCTTTGAAAGCGAAGCGCACCTGTTCTCCAGTCTGTCCAGCAGGTCCGAGCTGACACTGCGGCCTGGTGTGGGCGGCTCCACGTTGACACTGGACGACTCACTGTGCCAACCTGGAAGTGAACACATGTCTTTTTCTGCCTGCTTGACCTGACTCAGAATCTCCTGAACCCTGGCCTCCGTCATCTCCTCGCCCTCCTCCTCCTCTGAGCCTGCCTCCAGATTCACCTCCTCCAAGAGAGACTTTAGCTTCTCCTCAGTCACCTCCTCGTCCTGGTCTCCGTCCTCCTCATCGCTGGGTTGGAGCTCGCGCAGTGCCACGGCCCACGCCTGGGGGGAGAGGGTGGGGCGCGCTCCTCTGATTCGTGGTCCCCGTCTAGTGCCCCTGCACGCCCCTCCACCACCCTTTCACCCCCAGTCTCTACGCCCTCACCCTGGCAACCCACCTGCCCACCCCTCTCATCCCTTTGCCCTCGCTGTACCTCACCCCCCATCTGCTGCCCATCATCACAGCCCCTTTCCGCTTCTACGATGTTACCTTCTGCCTCCTCGTGTTCTACATTTCTCAGATTATACTCTCCCACCCCCTTGTGTTCTGTCACTGTGCGGTCCATGAGCTCATGCTGCTGGCGCCTCCCATCCATCCCCTCCTCTGCTGACTTGTCTCTCCCCTCAGCCATCCTGCTATTCCCCTCTGACAACATCTGCCCATATCCTGTTATCGTCTCACTTTTGCCTTTCATCACATCACCCATCTTTTCTCTGTTTGTGACCCCCTCCTCCTGGCCCGCTTCCACCATCCCGTGCCCCTCTAAAGACTCCGCTGCAGCACCCTTCACACCCTCCTCTAACTCCCGATCTTCCCTT
This sequence comes from Notolepis coatsorum, assembly GCF_963971535.1. Lineage (NCBI taxonomy): Eukaryota > Metazoa > Chordata > Actinopteri > Aulopiformes > Paralepididae > Notolepis > Notolepis coatsorum. Next base: position 130,542,148 of record NC_140173.1, read on the forward strand.
TCACTCATGTGTATCCCTCCATCCTCCAGTGCGCTCGTTTGTCCTCCTTCCCCCTTCTGCGCCCTCTCGGGGGACGAAAGGGATGAAGACAAAGAGAGGGAAGAGGAGTACGCTGTGTCCCTGTCTAGGTTGCACCTCTCTGGGGAGGAGATGGACTTGGGCTTGTGGTTGAGTTCTGCCTCCTGAAACGACCGGTCGTCCTCCTCGCTGAGCAGCAGCTTGTCGTTCAGCGCTATGGAGGGCTTCCTGACCGGGGGGGGGCAGGGATCGGGGAGGTCGAAGACTGGGACAGACAGAGCGAGCTCACAGGGTCTGGGGGGGCTCCTAGGGGGGCTGTCTGGCTCGGCTGGGACAGGTGTGTCTGGGTCGGGGTAATGGTGGTGGTGTTGGTGGTGGGGGGCGGGGGAGGGGTTTGGGGTGACTGGGAGTTCGGGCTCCAGGAAATTGGGGTTGGAGTGCAGTGTGGCGGGTGACTGCAGCTCCGCTAGGATGCTCTGATAATCTGTAGGTGACAGATGACAAATGTACAGACACACGCAAGTGGAAGGACACAGCACAAGGAATACGGCACACATGCACTCGCACACGCAAACACACATACTGTAAATACACGCATACGCACACATACTATAAATACACGCGTACGTACACACACACAACACGTGACATGAATGATGGCACAAAGACTGTAGTGCAGAGCATGTGTCCAAACGCCCACTAGCTGAGGTAGTGACACATACTGACCCCACGATGAATCACCACCGTTATGGCAGCAGATACACTACACTACCGTATAATCACTTCACCACAGAGCTAGCTGAAGTAAAAAAAACAAATAAATAAATAAAAAAAAAAACAGAAAAGTGAATGGAAAACAAAACCACAATATGTAACTCTAAAATGATGTATGGACTTGTGTCACATCTTCTAACAGTCGTATGACCGGTGAGTTAGTTTTCTAGATTATTTACGCTACTATACAAAGTGGAAAAATCACTTGCAGCATTATAGGTGAGGTGAGACGTTGAAAGTGGGACACGCTAGTAGTCACATAACACCACATTAGTCATGTAGTGATAAAATTATTAAAGATTTGAGTGGGCGCTCAGTCACATGCTCACACGAGACGAGAGATGAGACGAAAGAGATGAGAGATGAGAGAGACAAGAGAGATGAGAGACAAGAGATAAGAGATTAAAGATGAGAGAAGAGGAGGAGGGAGGGAGGGACGAAGATGCTAAATGTATACTTCCGAGGTGGAGGGGTCATTGCGGATGCGGGGAGGAGGTTGGGTGGGGGGGGCGGAGGACGCACAGGTACACTGGCAGACGGGGCACGGGGACAGGGAGCGGAGCGGAGGGGAGCAGGAACCAGGGCTCGGACAGCGGGACCCGGAGGGTGATGCCAGCACGGAGAGGGGAGAGAGGGGCAGGAGGCGGCCCCCATTGACTCACCACTCTGGGACATGAGCAGGGAGAGATCCAGCGGGGGTGAGGAGGGGGTAGGGGGAGCTCCGGTGGAGCTCGGGGTGGGAGAGGAGGGCGTGGGGGCAGAGCGGACGGGGTGGTGGTGGGAGAGGAGGGCGAAGCGGCCGGGGTGGGAGAGGAGGGCGTGGGGGGCAGAGCGGACGGGGTGGTGGTGGGAGAGGAGGGCGGAGCGCCGGGTGGGAGAGGAGGGCGTGGGGGGCAGAGCGGACGGGGTGGTGGTGGGAGAGGAGGGCAGAGCGGCCGGGGTGGGAGAGGAGGGCGTGGGGGCAGAGTGGACGGGGTGGTGGTGGGAGAGGAGGGCGGAGCGGCCGGGGTGGGAGAGGAGGGCGTGGGGGGCAGAGCGGACGGGTGGTGGTGGAAGAGGAGGGCGGAGCGGCCGGGGTGGGAGAGGAGGGCGTGGGGGGCAGAGCGGACGGGGTGGTGTGGAAGAGGAGGCGGAGCGGCCGGGGTGGGAGAGGAGGGCGTGGGGGGCAGAGCGGACGGGGTGGTGGTGGAAGAGGAGGGCGGAGCGGCCGGGGTGGGAGAGGAGGGGACGAGGGTGGGAGAGGAGGGCGTGGGGAGCAGAGCGGACGGGGTGGTGGTGGAAGAGGAGGGCAGAGCGGACGGGGTGGGAGAGGAGGACGTGGGGGTGGGAAAGGAGGGAACGGGTGTGTTTGAAGACGGAATGGGCGAATCGGGCGGGGAGGGGGGTACGGGGGAGGTGATGAGGGGGACAGGGGGAGGCGGGATGGGGTGACAAGGGGCAGGAGCCGGTCTGACGGGGGTCTCCGGGTGGGGACTGAGGAGGGGAGGGGGACAACGGGAGCGTCTCAAACGACGCTAGAGGAGCCAGGTCCCTGAGCGAGATGGATGACTCGTAACTCGAGAGCGTCGGGGGGGCGGTAGGCCACGTGCCGCAGCGCGGGGAGTGACAGGCGCGCGGCGGGGGGGTGTCGGGGTGCAGAAGACGGGCAGTGAGATTATCACGCACACTGAGAGCGCGGATGGAGGTGGAACGACAGGAGGGGAAAAGACAGGAAAAGACAGACACAAAAAAATAATGATCAAGGGAAAACAAACAGGTTAACGAGAGACAATGTGAATGAGAGGACTGAGTTGTGATGATGCTTTTGGGATGAGGGGGGGTGAAGGATGGAGGGGGTCAAAGGAAAAGTTGACAGAAACACAAACAGCACATGACTCTTAATATTAAGAGCTGTTATGGGCTGTTATCAGCAGTTGTGGATACTGCTATGGAGGGCATGAGGGGAGGCAGGAGGAGGAGGAGGAGGAGTAGGAGGAGGAGGAGGAGGAGGAAGAAGAGGAGGCAGGTCTGGTTTCGCAGGAGGAAGAGGCTATCTGATTCTATCCGAGGACGGCTCAGAGGAACTGGAGGAGAACTAAAGAGGTCTAAAAGCTAAATCAGGCGCTAGAGATGAACAGAGTAGAAAAGGCTCTACAGTGGTTATCTCTGCAGAGTCCATAAGAGTCATGCATGAGGAGAAAGACTAGAGGCTACACAGTAGTTACTCAATTAAAAAGGTAATCTAAGAAGTTACAGGTAAAAAAATTAAAAGCAGTGTGTTAGAGCATGCATTCAGCTGGAGTGGGATGCATAATTTATTTGCGACAACTTGGTAAATATATATATAGTGGTTTCTAGAGGCATATTGACAGGGAGACTTAATTTGTCCTTGAATGCAGTGCAGGTTAGGTCAAGATATATACCGGTAAATACAGACAAACTTGTTTTTTTGCTTTCTGAAATTATAACCCATGAGGGTTGTGATCAATTCAACACTGGCCATGCCCAATATGTCTAGGAGGTCAATTAACACGGATTTCCTGAATTAACCAGGTCAAGTATTTACCCTGCTAACATTTACTTGTGCTCAGGAAGCGGAAATAGTTATAACCCACATTAAAAAAGGAAGGAAAACTGAGGGTAAACTACTGTAATACAAAGTCTGGTGAAACATAGCTATTTCACTGTCAGGCAAGGGAACTGGGTCTGGGAATTCTAGTGAGCAGTTTCCCAGACATGGCTATTGTCCTATCTCAAACCCCTCCCTCTTTTCTTAATCCTACAATCACCACAACTGTCGCTTTTGTCGGACAAAAGAATCAATCAAGAAAAGAGGGCAGGTTTAAGATAAGTCAGTCCTAGACCAAAAAGATGGGAAACAGAACTTCAAGGTGCATTTTGTAGTTTTGGAATAGAAATCTGAACCTCTGGAAAGTAAATATAGTATATGATGACATATCTAAATAAACTGGTGTCCCAAGGGCAAAGCTGTATCCCTGGAACACTGTTTGAAACTAGAAATAATCTGATTGGCTGCTGTGGTTTGTCCTGTGCCCTCCCACGACATTTATAAAACAAAGAAGGATCTTCTAAAGTTATGTGTGCTCACTTTGATTCAAATGGTAATGTTGGGGGTAACTTGTATTGAGATTAGAAAAACATGTTTTAAGTAATTGTAATAACTTTTTGTAAATAACTTTTCTCGCTGGACATCTATTCACTTTAATCATTAATCAGAAATATTTTCTTCCCAAAATTACATAATGGAGCTCTCATCCTAGTTCTAGGACCATTTGTGACCCAAGCCTAGAAAAGTGACCGATACAGAGTTGCCAGCCTTGCCATCAAAAGTGCATTTCTGGAGGCACTTGCGGGACCAACATTTACTCGCTAGCTATGGAGTTCTTTATATCTGGACCCAAATTAGATTGTGTAAAAAGAAGAAGAAAAAAAGAAGAAAGAAAGAATTCAGAAATCAGAGAGTTGGCGCCAGATCCGGAGTTGGTCCTCCAAACGTAGCCTACCAATTTGACATCATCTGGCAGCTCTGTATAGCTTGTGGGACAGGGACAAACACAGATATAGGTAGCAGGGAGAGGTAAGAGATCAGCTAGACAGAGCTAAACTTTACCATCAGCCTGATCCCGGAATACAGCGTTATCATCGGCAAAACTTCTCGTGCCTGAAATGTTACCATAGTCAAATATCGGGCCCTCCAGCAAAGTCACAATATCCATCCGATTGACTTTGGTCAGCACTGCAGTTAAGGCATCCGCTGTAGATAGACAAAAACACAACGAAAGTTAAGTCAACCAAAGGCCCAAAAGAGGCTCTTATAATGAGTACACTTCCTTTTATCCCAATACTAAAATGAAAGGAATCTCTGTCTGTCTGTCCTTCAAATGTCTCGCTGAAGACCCAAGAGAGTGCAGTGTGTCAAGTGTGAAGTTGATTGGATGAGCGGCTCTCGAGAAAGCGGGGGCCAAGCAATCTGCACTGGACTAGTTATTGCAAAAGGCGATAAATCAATATATTGTGTTCCCCCCCCCCCCCCAATGGTACTGCAGTGAGTGAAGGTGAAAAGAGGGTTATTTTCTTGCTTGGCAAACTAGGCCAGAAGACTGTCCTCTGCACTAAACATGAAAAGGGGGAAGGAATAGGCCTCCTCAGCCAGGAGCAGGCAGCTGCATTCTGAATCATAATAAAGCTGCATCAGGAATCCTGCTGCTCTGCCACATCACACGCTGAATTAAGTATTTTCAATGTCATTCAGTCCAAGAGGATAAGGGGGAGAGACAGAGGGAGAAGCAGAGAGAGGCGGACAGACAGAACGACTAATAAAGAAACGGGAGAAGCAGAGAGAGGGAGAGACGAGAGACAGAAAGACTGATAAAGAAACAGGAGAACAAGCAGAGAGAGGGAGAGACGAGAGACAGAAAGACTGATAAAGAAACAGAAAGAGAAGCAGAGAGAGGGAGAGACGAGAGACAGAAAGACTGATAAAGAAACGGGAGGAGAAGCAGAGAGAGGGAGAGACGAGAGACAGAAAGACTGATAAAGAAACGGGAGGAGAAGCAGAGAGAGGGAGAGACGAGAGACAGAAAGACTGATAAAGAAACGGGAGGAGAAGCAGAGAGAGGGAGAGACGAGAGACAGAAAGACTGATAAAGAAACAGGAGAAGCAGAGAGAGGGAGAGACGAGAGACAGAAAGACTGATAAAGAAACAGGAGAAGCAGAGAGAGGGAGAGAAGAGAGACAGAAAGACTGATAAAGAAACAGGAGAAGCAGAGAGAGGGAGAGAAGAGAGACAGAAAGACTGATAAAGAAACGAGAGAAGCAGAGAGGGAGAGACGAGAGACAGAAAGACTGATAAAGAAACAGGAGAAGCAGAGAGAGGGAGAGACGAGAGACAGAAAGACTGATAAAGAAACAGAAGAACAAGCAGAGAGAGGTAGAGAAGAGAGACAGAAAGACTGATAAAGAAACAGAAGAACAAGCAGAGAGAGGGAGAGAAGAGAGACAGAAAGACTGATAAAGAAACAGAAGAACAAGCAGAGAGAGGGAGAGAAGAGAGACAGAAAGACTGATAAAGAAACAGAAGAACAAGCAGAGAGAGGGAGAGAAGAGAGACAGAAAGACTGATAAAGAAACAGAAGGAGAAGCAGAGAGAGGGAGAGACGAGAGACAGAAAGACTGATAAAGAAACAGGAGAAGCAGAGAGAGGCAGAGAAGAGAGACAGAAAGACTGATAAAGAAACAGGAGAAGCAGAGAGAGGGAGAGACGAGAGACAGAAAGACTGATAAAGAAACAGGAGAAGCAGAGAGAGGGAGACGAGAGACAGAAAGACTGATAAAGAAACAGAAGAACAAGCAGAGAGAGGTAGAGAAGAGAGACAGAAAGACTGATAAAGAAACAGGAGAAGCAGAGAGGTAGAGAAGAGAGACAGAAAGACTGATAAAGAAACAGAAGAACAAGCAGAGAGAGGTAGAGAAGAGAGACAGAAAGACTGATAAAGAAACAGAAGAACAAGCAGAGAGAGGTAGAGAAGAGAGACAGAAAGACTGATAAAGAAACAGGAGAAGCAGAGAGGTAGAGAAGAGAGACAGAAAGACTGATAAAGAAACAGAAGTACAAGCAGAGAGAGGTAGAGAAGAGAGACAGAAAGACTGATAAAGAAACAGGAGAAGCAGAGAGGTAGAGAAGAGAGACAGAAAGACTGATAAAGAAACAGAAGAACAAGCAGAGAGGGAGAGACGAGACAGACAAAAAGACAGATAAAGAAATAGGGGGGGGGCTCTGACCCACATAGACTTCAAACAGAGCACAGTGGAAGAAGACATAATTTCAGGGAACTGAAGATGAAGGCCTCAATTCATTATGATAAGGCCTCTTTTTTTCCATTTTTTTTCTTTTTTTTAAGCTCTGAAGCAAGATAGGGGTGAAAGAAAGAGAGAGGAGGGTAAGAAAGCAAGCAAACGAGACTGACACTTTGAAAAAAAAAGAGAGATGGACTTACTAGTGGCATTTTTCCCGTCCCGACTGACCCATTTCTTTAGCAGCATAAAGCTCTGTGCTGTCAGAGAGTTGGGGTTGTCTAGTCTGATGTGGTTGATTTCATCCACAGTAAAGTTCATCTCCCGAGCCAGCTCTGCAACACACACACACACACACACACACCACATTAAATATCATCATCCATCCTGATATCTCTCATCATTAATGCCTGACAGTTAATATGTACCGCAAACAAGACCTTGATGGAAAATTGTTTGTTAAAAAAACGGGGAAAAAACAATCTAAGTTTGGGTTATCATTAAGTATCTTGTGTTTTATTATCAATGGGTTCCTACAACGTCAGGTCAGATAAAGTCAAATTAAATCCTGTAATTGATTATGTATAATTTTGTTGACGTGACAAAGACAAAGTGGTCCCCTGTGAACAAAAAACATCTAATCTCAAAAAGGGATCAATCATAATTATTTACCAGTCACAATCCCAATCCAAACAAGGACTTTAAAGCTATTTCACTATGGTACAAAAAACATTTTAATAAGCTCTCCTGATGTGACATGACCTGCACTCCCCAACATGCACATTATAGTGGTTGATATTATTTGGTGTGTTTTAGTCACTCAGTAAGTGACATTGCCTTGTATAGGGCCACACCCTCCGGCCCGGCCAAAAGAATGACGGTGGTGACGCAAAGCCGTGCAGTAAATTCACTTTGCCTCTAGATGTCACTGCTGGCCAGCAATAACATGGGCTGACGACTTGGTTCATTCAGGGACAGTGACGTGGGGAAAAAAGGGTTGGATGGGAGGGGGGGGGGGGGGGGGGGGGGGGGGGAGGGAGGGTGAGAGAGATGCAGCATTTATTCTCACCAGTCCAGCTGAGTCCCAGGTGGTCGGCCACGATGGCCATACGCAGGTCAGTTCGCTCACAAGGACTCTGGGGACCTACGGAGGTACAGGGCACCAATTAATCAACATTCAGTTCATACTCCTCTCCTTTACAGAAAATAGGAAAAAATATAGTTTTTTTGTATCCTTTTCTGGTCACCTATGTTGCTATGTTGTTGTTGTTTTTTTTTTTTTTATCAAAAAGGACAATATAAATGACTCTCAAAGTATTTAGCTTATAAACTGAATACTTTTTTATACAATAATTTTGAAAATACAATTACACTAACAGCCCTTTCAGAATAAAAAATTACTGATGATTAACTATTATGTTCCCAAGATGACAAGAAAAGGATTGATAGCACTAGACACACTAGACACATTATGATGAACTAAAGTATGTCGTTAGGACAAGTGGTGCACTGTGAATGTTTGTATGAGTATGTATCAGCTAGGCAGGCAGTAACTGTCATAGGAACCACACAAAACAAATAGAAATCAAAGCATGACTCAACAACAGACTCATGTATTTCTACCAGTCTCGGGTGGACAGTTCTACATTAAACTACGTAAAACATGCGGACATTCTTTTGTGTGTTGTTGGCTAACACTTATTAGCTTAAGTGAAAGTCAGACCATGGAGCATAGGAACATACTACTAGGATAGCTCTATTTTCAGTAGCCACCCTGCACAGACGGACAGACAGACAGACTGGGGAGTCGTCAGACAAGGGACTGGCTGTGCCAGTGGTCCATTCATTTCTACTGGCATGCTCATACTACTACAGAGAGATTGGAAAGGGTTGATAAGGGGGGATAGGGGGAAGAAAGGCAACAAGGACAGTACAGGACACAGTACAGCAATGACAAATGACATTTAAATGACAGCTACTGTTTGGAAGAGAATATAATATATATAATAAAAAAAAAAAAAAAACACGCCACAGGCATTCCAGTCAATTCATCCATCAAACGATCACAACGACATCATGCAACTAAAAGTGAAATATAAATATATAGATGTATTTTTAAACATAGTGTGAAAGTTTTACAAACTAGGCTTGATCTCCGCGACGGGGGGCGCCCGAGGCCCCGTGTGTCCCTGACTGCCTTCCTTCCCACCAGTCCGCCTACTCCTCCTGCTCCTCTCACTGCCGGAGGCCCCGTCCGTCGCCGCCGCCTTTGCCCTTACGGACGCGGCCCCGGCCTCAGCCCTCGAACCTCTACCGGACCTGGACGAGCGGGAGGGCTGGGAGGGCTGGGAAGGCTGGGAAGGCTGGGAGGCGTCCGACAGAGAGGTACTCCGGGAGGTGCTGTCCTCCTCCGACTTTTCTGTCTGCGTCTTTTTCTCCTCGTCTGACAGCCGCTCCACCAGCTTTAGAGTCTCTCCGCTAATACCTTTAAAGTACTCGATGGTACGCTTACAAACCTCACTGGGGTTCTCCTGTCTGTCCTGTGTGTCCTGTCTCTCATGTCTGTCCTGTTTGCCCTTTCTGTTCTGTCTGTCCCGTCTGCCTGCTGTCTCACTGCTGACCTGGTGCCTGTCCTTCAGTGGAAGCCTCGACGGCAACTGTATGGCTACTCTCTCTGTGTCCAAGGCTCTGGTAGGCTGGGAGGTGACCTGAACTGATATGGGGGAGCTAGCAGTGGCAGCAGTGCTGCTCTTTTTAACACCCTTAATTGGTATTCTAGACCTGGGTTCTACTTTGGCTACCGCTGGCTCTGCTCTCTTCCTGACCTCTGCCTTCACTGCCTGTTGGGGCTTCTGCTTGCCAATGGCTGTTCCCTGTGTGTGAAATGACCACCCTGAAGCTTTCACTGGAAGCCTGGACTTTGGCTGCTTTGCCTCACTCTCTTTGAGCAAATCACCTTTCCGCTGTTCTGTCTGCGAGCCGCTACTCTCCTCTGAATCCCTACAGCACAGAGCCTCTATCCTGCTGGCTTTCTGAAGTGTGGGCTCAGAGGACGACTGCAAATTAAACACCACACTGCCACACTGGATGTAGTTGGCCTGGACGCTGGAGGCCTCTAGGTTATTGTTGTTGTTGTAGTTCTCGCTGGGGTAATCTCTCGTCTCTGCTTGCTTGGGATCAATGGATCTGCTAGACTGGATCTCTGTGGATTGACCTTCTATGATGCTGACATACTCTGGCACTAGCTGACCCTCCGATATCTCGGCTTTACCCTCTGTGAAATCCCCTGAGTCTTTTTTCACAGTTATGGAAGCAGCTATACCCATCTTAATGGGGGTACGTAATTTTGGGTCGACCTTAGAGGCTGTGATCGTGCATGAGGAGGCGGTCTCAGCTATGGCTTCAGCGGTGGGGGCATCGGTACCAGTACAGCCAGTGCCAGTCTGTGCAGGGTTGCACTTTGCTGCTGGTGGTGGTGTTGTTGGTGTAGTGCTGCTGTTAGTGGTAGTGTCTAGAGCATTCCCCTCTACTGTGCCCCTCTCCCCTGTTTTTGACTGAGAGGAAACTACCCCCTTGTCCCCTGGTTTAGGGTCAGAGGAATGCTCACCGATCTGGAAAAACTGAAGCCTTTCTTCAACAAAGTCCCGCTTGCTCATGTCAATAGCACCACTGCGCGTCATCTCAAACATCTTCCCCTCGTGGAAGGGGAAGGGGTTAGGCTCACTTGTCGGCGTGCTCTCGTCCGTTGGGGTTCGAGCAGGGGTTGTGTCGGGGGTGGTGGCTTGAGACTTGTCATCGACAGATAAACAAAAGGGCTTTGGGTCTTCCTCTTTAGTTTTGGAGTCAAAAACGCCGTCGTTGTCACTCCCTTTGGTTGACCAGGGGTCAAAATCTAGGCCTTTTGTGGCAACAGTTTTAAAGGTGGCGTTCAGCTCCTCTTCGAGCTGGCAGGCGAAGTAGTTCGTTTCTCCAAAGCTCAGTCTATCTGGGTGTCTTCCCTCAAGAGTATAATCTTTCTCCTCCTCGTTTTTCTCTGAGGAGGTGCTTGTTTTAGCCTTTCCATTGTCCCCTACTTCCTCACATTTCTCCTCCTCTATCACCTCAAGCTTAGACTGACTAAATGAACGGTCAGCTGTTTTGCCGTCGTTGGAAAGGCTAGACGTTTTGGGGTCCTCAGTGAGGCCATCATCCTCATCCTGAAGGTCGTATCCATCTAGAGAGTCTATCTCAGTTGCGTCAGTGTCATGGGAGAACTCGGCAGTGGTTGCTATAGAGCAGTCGGTGATCGACTGGTCATTGCCTTGTTGGTCAAAGTCAACCTCCTCCTCCCCCTTTAGGACACCATTGAGCCCCAAGTCATTTCCATTTCCTTCCAATTGTTTTAACCGTTTCTCTCCCTCCTCCTTCATCTTGAAAGTGTACTTTTTGGTGGGGATGGGGTGGAAAACAGACTCGGTGTCGCTGGAGTCGCTGTCGTCAGCCCCGGGGGGGACAGGCGATGGAGGCTGAACTCGGATGATGGGCTCAGCCAAGAGATGCCTATCGTGCTCCTCCTGGAGGTTCACCTCCATCATCTCCGTCTCAGCCTCAGAGGAGGCGCAGGAGCCTCGCTTCTCGGGGTCAGACTGCTCCGCCTCTAAAGGAGGCGGAGGGGGAAACTCAATATAAGCCACTCGTTTCTCCTTTGACCTTTGTTTCACTGCCTCCTGTTTTTTACTGGAGGGCTCCAAGGAGGCTGGCTTGGTTTTTTCTTTCGGTGGCTCCTTGTAGATGAAGGTCTTCCCATCCTCTTCCTCAGACTCCTCTGGGATGGGGCTCGGCATGCCGGGCATGAAGCCTATTACGTCCAGCGCTCTGGAGGTCAGGCTGATATCTTCTGAACTAGGGGGCTCAGGGATGACAGGACTCTTCCCAGAGCTGTCCATGAAAGTCACCTGCTCTAGAGTGTGGTCCTCAGGACTAGCGTGAGAAGGCGGATGCTGTTTCTGTTTGACGGTGTAAAATGCACCCCTAGTCTCGAGCACCGTACTACTCTCATGACTCACTATCTTCTTGTACGTTCCCAGCTGCCCTGTGGCGCTTTCTTTCTCATACTGCTTCCCTACTTGGACGCTAACATAGACGGGCAAGGGTTTTATATCTTTGAAGCTTTCTGTAACAACTACAGGAGTTACCTTATCCAAGTACTCAACTTGGTCGCTATCAACACCATTACACACTACATTTAACAGGCTACCATCTAATGAACCAGTGGGTTTTCCTACTGATGACCCACTAGATTTGTTGGCTTCTGAGCCACTGTGTAACCGATTTCTAGCTAAAGTAGGTATATGGGACCCTGCCCTAACAGATGTGTCTAATTTTAATGAGGTGGATTGGTGGTTCTCGGATAAACCAGACTGCATTCTAACAGGAATTTGCGATTCCGAGTTTTTTTTTAGACCACCATTGCTGTTTGAACTTTCTCTGACCACAAGTTCAGTGTAGATTATTTTCTTGGTGGTCTCCTGTCTTTGAGAGTCACTGTTATTGCTATCTTTCATTGTATCACGTACTAAGGCGTGGGAGAGTTTTGGCGATTGAGGTTTATAGCTTGTATTGCCTTGGCTCTCCCAGTTTTGTTCTATCCCACTGCCACTGTGTTTGGGAGAGGATGACCTATTTGCCTCACTATTTAGGCCCCTCCTCTGGTTTCCTGGACTCTCTGGTGTTTTGGGGATATTTGAACCTGCAAAAACCTGATACACAGGAAGCTTACTTTCTTGAAGTTTTCGGACCGGGGAACTTGAGTTTTGGCTCCACTGAGGACCCATATCTTGCTTCTGAGCCTCCTGTTCGAACTTTAGTCTCACTGCGCTGACTTTGGAAGATGGCACTTGAAAAGATGTAGGTGCCTCACCTGTGCTGCCCTGTGAGATCGCATCTACCTGTTTTCTCTTGTCTGAATCATACTGAAGCACCACTCTCCTCTCAGGGCTGCTGGGTAAGCTGGCACATTTCCTATCGCTGGTACCGAACCTGTCTCTAAGCCTTTCTCTGCTCCATTCTTCTCCGCTGCTGCTGTTCCTATAAGATGACCTCTCAGGACTGCTGTGTGTAGAGCTGGGCCCTGATCGCGTTTCCCTGAAGTCTGACCTACGAGATTTCTTCTCCGGCGATGAGAGCTCATCGTTCAGTTTCTCTGTCTTATCACGAAAGAACTGAGATACCTCGCTAAGTTTTTCCTCCGCCTCTTTTACAGTCCTATCTACTCTGTCTTCATAAAGGAGCTGTTCTCTGTTCTTATTGTGAGTGTCATCTGACACGCGCATCCAAATAGAGTGCTTTGGGCTACCCGGCTCGGAGGAATACTGCAAAAGTGTAAGTTTGTCAAAGTTATCCTCAACATTGGCCATTCTCCCTGATTTGTCTAACACGTTTCTAGATGACCTGAAGACATATTCGGTCCTTGGCCCCCTGCCCTCACTGTGACTGCTCCTGTCTGGCGAGTGGAAACGGGACCTGTCTCTGAGGTACTCCTCTGTGTCAGAATGGGACTGGTCAAGTTTTTCAGACAGCAGCATTTTCTCAGCAAAGTTATAAGACTCTCCCCTAAGTTCAGATGACTCATCATCATTGTACTCTACAGACTGCTGGCTAAGTAGCCTCAAGGTTTTGTATGAGTCATCAGCCATGAGCTGGGCTGAGCTGGGGCGGCTGTCCTCCTCCTGTGAGACAGGTGTATTTACTCTTGGGGACTCAAGGTAACCTGGAAGCGATTCCTCAGGCTCCTCCTCTTCCTGTCTCTTTCCTGAGTAATAGTACATTTCCGGGTGGTTTTTAGTCTCCCTGATGATGACCTCTGTGGGTTCTGTCTTATTGCCCTTTTCTATGTGGACCTCGATTATTCTTTCAACCTTGGGTTTGGAGTTCATGTCTTCAAGGCCTCTCTGTGATGTTTCCTCATTGCCAGACTTGTGCTCAAATAGCCCAGCCAGCTCCCTAGAAGGGTCCCTGCCTGACTGAAAAGCCTTCATGATATCATGGACAGACATAGTTTCCTCGCACCTCTCAGATGCTGCGTCTTTGCCTGGGGGTTTGTGGTACACCATCCTAGTGGTGGTGGTGATATGAGTCTCCTCCTTCACCCTCATCCCTTTTCCCATTGGATCATCCTCTGGGCTGACTTTCAGATAGGTTTTACTTTGGTCTGAAGTTGATGCACTTTGATTCAGATGCCCTTTAGGGTCAGAATCAATATACCGGACAGAGCATGAATCCTCCATTGTGGGTTGTTTGTTGTCCTCTGGGGATTCATAGCTCCTGATGACGTGAACGACCTCAGTCCTAGTCTCAGTGATCACTGGGGGAATAGGGATATCCTGAAAAAGGGCCTTGGGGCCCATGCCTTCTGCACTTTGAGGGGCAGAGGGCGTCCTTTCACTCCTGGTCTCAAAGCCACTGTCTGAGAGGGGGCTCTTATCCTGATCATGCGAGATATCATCAGGGGATTCCAAAACTGTGTCTGCTCCGAAAAGCACATCTGCTAGTTTGCTGAGCTCTTTTTCTGAGGCTGAGGAGCGCATGTTTGTGGGAGGCATTTTGAGTTTGTGCTCCTGTACTGCTATGGCAGGTTTTAGGACACGTTTCTGTTTTGCTTCTCCTTCCCTCTTGCACTCATCTGCTTTATGCTTTGAGTCTGCCATTTTGGAGAAAGACTTACTACCAACGTCATTAGTCAGGTAGTCAACCATTTTAGATAGATTGAAATCTCTGTCTGGTATCGTCTTTGTTTTGATTTGAGGAACCACAGTCTCGTATCTCGGTGGGTAGCTCCAGTTGCTAGGTGGCTGCTCCACTGGTACTTTTGAGTACTGTATGTCATCAAGCGAACTCCTTGAGAGGGCAGCCCTGCCATCCTTGACAGTATCCGTGGTCAGTATCTCACTCACTTTGACCAAATCCTGCATCACTTTCTCAACAATCCTATATGGCTCTTCATCCTCGATCTTAGGCTCTCTGGGAGAATTGGAATGGAATCCTTTGTTGGCTGCTGAATTTGGGTCTGTCTGCAAGATGGCCGACATCCGTATCAAGTCCTCCTTCATCTCTGCTACATCCTTCAGTATCTCTTGGCTGGATGACAGAGGGGATGTGGTGGTGGATTTTAGGGCAGCGGGGGACATGAAGAGAGGGGATTTGACGGGTGACAGAGTTCTGGCAAAAGAAGACTGCGCTTGAGCGCTTGCCCCAGCAGGTGCTGTCTTCCGGGGGGACACTAGAGCAGCGGCTGACTCGGACACCTCAGGGAGCTTTTTAAACTGGGGCTCTGGCAGAACATTTAGAACCGAGTACACAGGCACAGTCACAGTTGTCACAGTTGTGGTGGAGTTAGGAGGGGATCTCATGGTGGCATATAGGGAATTGGAGGCTGAGGATCTGATGGACTGGTAGGAGGAGGATGCAGAAGAGGACATGGACTTCAGGGTGCCATAGCCTGCAGAGCAAGAGTTAAATGTCTTTTCAACCTCCTCAAAGGCTGCATTGACACTTGTTGTCGCAGCATTGGTGGTTGCCTGAATTCTCTCTTGCAGACTGCTGCTGAGAAGAGAGGTAGGGGACGAGGAGCGGTAGTGAGTAGGGGAAACAGTTCCATTAATCAGAGCAGCTGCACTGGGACTAGCGTTGGTTTTAAGGGGCGAAGTGAGAGAGGAGAACAGGCTCCTCGAAGGGCTTAAGGGGTCTGCAGGGGATCGGACAGAGGAGAGGCCAGGGACAGTTTTTATGGGAGAGGAGGAGGACACTGTGGTGCCGGCTTGTCCAACAGACTTGTATGGCAGGGATGAGCTGTACATGTTCAGAGAGGACTTGGGAGAGGCTGGCGGGGTCATAGCTATGGACGATCTCTCGAGAAGAGAACTTCCTCCTCCAGCGCCGGCTATAGGAGAGGTCCTAGCAGACAAGGCTGCCAGTCCTTTCACAGACACAGGGTCTGGGGCGCTTTTCCCTGGCGAGGCCAGGAAGTTGGGGGTGACTGGTACCGGGTACTGGGCCTGCTGGACCACCGTTTTTATCGGAGAGGAGATTGTCCTGTAGGAGCGGATAGGGGAGGCCATGTCGCCAAGAGACTTGACTGAGGTGGGGGATCCGGGGATGTTGGTCTTGACGGGGGACATGGAGGTGATGGACCAGACGGACTTCAGTGGAGATGCAGAGGGCGTGTTGGATGACGAACTGGAGAGTGAGCCAAACCCAGACTTGGCTTGGACAGGGACGGAGACAGGAACAGCCGACCACGCCTGATAAGATCTCGTTGAAAAGACAGGTTTGTAAGGGTAGCCAGTAGGCTGTGTTCTCGGCGAGCTTCGATCAGTTGTTTCTTCGGTAATAAGTTCAAATTAAAATTTAAAAGGATTTGAACGTAAAATTGAACAGAAAGATAATGTGAAATAAAACATAAAAACCAGAGAGAGAGAGTTGAGTGAGTCAGTAACAGTATTAATCAAAGCAGCAAGAGTTATACATTAATGTGTACATGTCAATTACTCTCTAAACATGGATGGGATGACGTCATGGTCTCGAATCAGTGAGTAATGACAAAATAGAAGACGAAATACAATGAGCATGTGCAGTAATAAAGATGATATGATATAATGGTGTACAAAAAAACAAAACAGAAAAGAACAACATGATTACCAAAACAATGTCACAAATATTCCATTGACTTTCGATGTGGTAAATCTGTTCACTTCTTAGTGCCTTTTTGTTGTTGTATACATTTGGTTGACAGTGTTTTGTTTTCCTTTCATTTGGTTTATTTTAATGCCAGAATGACCCCACAATGTTAACCGTGAATCACTAATAAAACAAACAAAAAAACATCACTTTACTTTGAATTTAGTTTAAAGCATTTGAAGGTTGCACTTTACAATGTACTTTCCATGACCATGTACGTCCACTATCACCAGCAGTTCCAAGTACCCACACTAAACATACTGGCACTTTTCTTTTTTTTAAATCAAATGATCTCAATGATAAAAAGAAATACTAAAAAGCTAAACTTTACTTAAGAGGAAATGGCAATACTGCACTTAGATAGTAGCAATATTGAATGTCATGAACATCAATTCCATAATCCCATTGTGGTTACATGTCAACCACATTCAAAAATCTTTGTAAAACAACAAAGATTTTGAGCTGCATGGCACAAAAATGTATGCAGCTGCAGCAATAATCCCACATACAAGTGAGGGTAACTTAATGTAAAGTGCAACCCGGTAGTACAATAAGATATACACAGCTACACACAATCACAAAGCCAATAAGAGTGAAATGGTCCATTAAAAGAATGAGAAAGACCCCAGAATAATTTTTTTTATTCAAGATGAGTTTTAAAAACATTTTTTTTCCAAATGAGAAATTAACAGATGGACGTTGCAATGCCAGTGTTCCCCACAAAGAGATGACAAAATACAAAAACACTTTTCACAAAATGGGGGCGGGTGAGCGGGCGCACGACGTACAGTAAACCATGCAAATGCATCACGGATCATGATCATGGCGTGTCAAGTGAGTGATAATGACAGTGATTGTGAATTGTGATGTGTTCAGGTGACAAAACATCCCATCTTTCTACTCTGCGGGAGTATTAGACTATGTCACATACTGACACTGAACTTGATTCAACTTGTCTGTACTTAGCATCAATTGAGGTTTTTGATTATTAAAGTAAAAATGTGAAAACTCACTCGCTGCAGGATCGGTCAGATAGCTGTAGCGCTTACGCAAAGCTAAGGAGGCAAAGGTATGACGTCGGTCTGGCTTTTCAGTCTGCAACAAACAAAAAAAGAACAAAAAATTTTTTAACATAAAAAAAAAATGTATAAAATAAAAGATGTGATTCTTAAGTATCCGATTCATCATTCGTCTATTATCTTTTAATGTTAATTTTGTTACTTCAGACACCTGTGTGCCTGGGGTTTACATAGGCTGCGGTGCATCTGTCCGTTGCGGTTAGTGGAAGGACAGGAAGGCGCTGCAAGTGAATGTACCGTAGAGAGAGTCACCTTCCCTGCTGCATGACTAAGAAATCCACGCCCCCCTCTGACTGGAGAGAGGGAGTGTCACCTTGGTGGGTGGTGCATTTCACAAATTTCATTATGACGAAATAGCTATAAGCAATATGCCTATTCACCATGGCGCACACCAGTAAGCGGTGGTGAGCCTCGACAGGATCTCACCTCCAGTTAAAGTGTTGATGACTTAATATTATCCATTTTCTGTAGGTAAATATATTGTCCTAACAGGGAGATGCTCGCCCCAAGTAATCTTCACATTGGCCGATGCTAAATCATTAGTAAAAAAGGTTTTTGTGGCATTATACCTATTTGGATGCAGAAGGAACTTTAAAGGGTCACTTCACGGAAAAACAAACACTGGTTTACTTTGCACATAATCTCACACTATCCCAAGGCACGGAACTGACAGTTATTGAGAGTTAATGAGTTTGAATATATCCTCCCGTGATGTCATCAGAGGACAATGAATCCTAATTACAGCTCAATGAAATGATGCAGATCAAATAAATAGCACTGCATTTTGCCAATTTTTTTATTTCATTGTAATTAACACAACACAAGTCAGTGTCCATCACTGGTGGCCATATTCAAGCTCATTCACTCTCAAAAGACTGTCAAACTAAATTAATGTGTGGTTGGGTGTGAGATTATCTGCAAACTAAATCTGCGTTGTTTAAAGTTGAACAAGCTACTGGTAATGGAGGAACTCAAAGATAAGTAAAACAACATTATTATCACCTCCTGGCTAAAAGCTAGTATTTAAGAGACCATTAGTATTGTTAGTCTGTTAAAGTCATGCTAGGGACAAGGTTTGGGAGAAAATAAAAAGTAGACTAACTATTTTACACAACGATGTTCCGTACAGTTGACCTTTGACCTTTTCCCACTGATCGTTCAATGAAAACGTGTGGATAAAATTTATATCTTTGTTATCCTCTTTCATTCCCGACCAAGCACGAGACACACGAGGCACTAGGTGTTCTGCGGTAGTCGGTGCTACCAGTGTTTACTCTGTGTTCAGGCTCCACCAAGTACGTTACTTGCCCACCGACACCATCGTTTTTTATTTTAAGAAATAAAAAACATTTAGTTCATTTTCACATGAACATTCGTCAAATAAAAAACTCTCATTTCTAAAATACTAAGCGTTTTATCAATACTTATCCAGACAATATTATAAAGTGAGCTATTTTATAGATCTCGCAGTACAGACTTAAGTTTCACTTTCACTGAGAGTAGATTTTGTGTGAAGGAGAGAAAGGCACGACACGACAGGTTACACAACTATGGCAGAGGATTTTTTAAATATTTTTTTATTAAACCCTGCAGCAGATCGACTGGAGAGGAGCTCAGAGGACCAGTCCAGTTCAGCAACAGTATGTTTGCGCGATGCGCTAAATAAGGCTGCAGCTACATTGATCCATGTTTGATCCGTCAATGAACAGATAGCCAATGTATAGAAGGTATTACTGTCCGTTGGTTTATTCAACTCTGTCTGTCCAACAAATGCATACTAGTCATTGGAAATTAATTAGATTTAATTAAAAAAAACATGTAGACGGACAGACACAGTGGATCAGCTGCATAACGTTACAGATTAAAGTAAGCGCTCTACAGATATATTTCACATCACCGTGGCAACCCTATGAGGCATTTGTCTCTGCATGATTTGAGTGAGTTTGACGGTTTCGCCAGCGTAGACTTTGCCGGCTTCACCAGTGTAGGGAACGACGCTGTAGCAAAGTTGTATATATTTTCAGCTTATGTCTGATAATGTTTTGAAAGAGGAGATTTATTAAGTAGCGCTGATACTGGCCAGTTGGCTCTGCAGTCCGACCGAGGATGAGAGATGTGAAATGTTGTTTGCTCGTCATCCAAAGAAAATAAACAGTCCAGGCATAATATATTGCATTGATATTTTAAATTCTATATAGACTCACTGTGTAGGTGGTCATGGCTTGTGCACAGTATGGAACATCGATGGTTGATTTATCAGTCTGTACAGAACATTGTAGAGGCCTATGATCTTCCGTACGAACGGGGTAGGTAGTTTATCCCACTTTACTCAAATACTATTGGTCCAAAACACATCAATCAAGGTGTAGATTGTAGAATGTGTTTTCCCCAGAGATGGATCACACAAACATGCTCGTCGGGCTCCTAACAGCGGAGGAGTGGTCAGTGGCGCACGCCACGTGTACGGAACATAGTTACTCTACGTTAATAAAAAAATAAGCATCAATATGTGGATAAAAGTTCAAATCTTCCATCTGTGGCTCCAAAAATATATAATACCACGGCCCTGTATGAAGCTGCCTCTTAATCTATCACTAGTGTGGAGAGATGGTGATTTCCTGTCGAGTACGTTAATGGAAAAGAAGATATAGATGGAAAAGCAAGCCGAGGCCTGGCACACAGATCTGCTCCACTGGACTCGGAATGAGGACAATAAAAGAAAGGAATCTTGTTGAGAAAAAAAAAAAAAAAAAAAAATTGCCACCTTTGTTCATGCACTAAAATAAATGATGCAGTCGCTTTTCACCAATGACTAAAAAGAGATCTGCCGCAAAAGCCTCTGCTCACACAATCAATTACCGTACGCGGGGGAAAAAAAGTATTCACAAAAGTATTCACAGCACATATTCCGCACTCGCCACAGAAGCCAAATGGAAAGGAGGACAGAGGAGAAGCAGTTCCATGCCGTGATGGAGAATCAGTTTACCTCGTCATCTGGATCAGACTCCATATCCTGTGTTGTGGGTTCCCAAGATGCATTGCAGGGAGGAGAGAGATGACACAATGGAGAGCAGGGGCGTTATAGTGGGCGGGGGGGGGGGGGGGGGTGCAGGGGGGGGTGGAAATAAAAATTCAGGGAATGAAAATGGATCAGCAAAAACAACAGAAGGCTTGGGAATTAAGCTATGGAATTAATAAACCGGTCAAAGAAAGTGTCCAGCAAAGAAACCAAAAAAAGCAACAGCGACATAATTACGTAGTTTCTCATGATCGATGAACATCACATAACAGAAGAAACAGGGAAAAAGTGCAGATTCAACATATTTCTCATAAACCCACGGTGATGCCAGGCAACAGAGTAATGCACGGTGCGTGCGTGCGTGTCTGTGTCTGTGTGTGTGTGTGTGTGTGTGTGTGTGGCTGGATGTGTGTACGTTGTGGGGTCTTGTGGCACAAGCTCAAACACTGAGAAAAAGACACGAGCAGCCGGCAGGCGGGCGGGCATTTCTAAACCAAATGAAGCTCAACATTTCCTTTTTGGTATTACAACGTAACACTGCACTATCTCTCAGTTGAATGTACATGAGGATGACATGATGACATGGTGCCTAGGGAAAACAACTGTTCAAAAAGAAGAAGAAAAAAAACATGCCGTGAGCCTACCTTCTTGTGAGTTGGCAGTGTGATGTTCAGATTGCACGTGGCGGTCTGCGGAAGACCTTTCATGGATTTGGGTTCCCTCAGGAAGGAGAGTCGGCCACATGGCTCCTGGCCAAAGTCTCTGATCTGTAGGAGGCAGCCGTGAGAGTTGATGATGATCGTTCATCACTTTTAGCCCAACAGATTAAAAACAGTCACGGGGCTAAAGTGCATACTGCGCTAACGGCACAAAAAAATTAAATACAAAAAAAAAGGTCCTAAAAGCTCCAGGACAGGGAGGACAGTTTGACGTCTGTTTCCACTACAACCCTATTTATATTTCCATGTCAACAAATCCTTGACACAACAAATAATGTTGAGCAAATGAAAGAAATGAAAAGAATTACCGGAAAAAAATAGTGAAAACGAAGATGAGGCAAAACCTCTTCCAAGCTGCAGAATGATATATTATTTGAATACCATCATCGACACAAAGTCACTGCAGAAGAAGTGGAACGCACACCTCGTTTTGCTTTCTTAAAAGGAGCTCCCGTCACATACATCGGTCGTACCTAAGCGCCAGGTGGAGCACATCTGTCCATCGGTTTGTCAGAATGTGTCAACGAGGCTGTCCAACAGATGCAAGATCATACAGATAGTGATACATAGCGGATTGAATACGCAGGCATCAGATGGGCTTGTTTGTTTTTAACTTGGCCATGCAGTGAAATCTCCCCCGTTCTTGGCGATGCTGCATTACTGCAAGAACATCCCCACCACTGCCACGCATGTCAGCATGTTTAGAGGACGATCGCTTCCCGACACACAGCAATGGACCTGTCTCAAAACCCTGCCCTCTTTTCTTGATCCTCCAATCACAGCTGTCGCTTACCTCGGACTTCCTCGGAAGTCCGAGGTAAGCGACAGCTGTGATTGGAGGATCAAGAAAAGGGGCAGGGTTTGAGACAGGTGTATTCAATCAGTGACACACGTTTAGCAGCGTGTCTGCCAATCAGTACCTCATACGACGGTACACATGTGCAGAGGAGGGCAGCGAAACAAACCTTCACGTTGAAAGGAAGCCGGTTTTCCTTGAAGGAGTAGAAGGTGAAAACCAGTTGATGACCACTCTTGCTTAGAGGGGACAGGTTGCCATAGCAGTCCACATGGATAGGCTTGCCCTCCAGAACCTATGGAAGCGCATCAAGCATAACTTCAGTATTACAACGACACAAGCGTGAATCCGCAATAGCTGCGAGCCTGCGACTGTGAAAGTGTGTGCACACACACACACACACACTTCAACAGTAGCCTATATGGTAAATTATGTACTACTTTTCTACCACATTCTTAAGTACGTCCGTCTTATTGCGACTGTTTGTGTGTACACCTGAAAGAAAACTCCACTCACAAACCACGTTCGTTTGAAACAAATAATATGGATTAGGCTTAAACACAATTGTATTGTGAGGGACACGTGTTATGGAGCATCACACTCACAGCGATGCACAGACGAGGCTGGGTTTCCCTCAAGCAGAATGCAGCCACTGTCATTTAATGTCCACCTTGGTAAATTGAGGCGATAGCCCTCATACAATGCATGCATAGTTGACAATACCGCCCCCTATCGTCTCTCCCTGTGTAACTGCACCCCATTGGTTTAGACTGATGGGGGGGGGGGGGGGGGGGGGGGGGGGCGGTCCAGCCTCCTCATGTTACTTTTCCGGCGAGGCATCTGAAGAGACCCAAGTTGATCGCCGACCCTCAGAACAGCGTGGATTATGTATTTCCAGTACCCAACGCTGAATCAATAAACGCAATCGATATTTGGAATGGCGATTAGGAATTGGAATAATCTTTTTGGATAACATCTGATCTGAGGTAAGCAATTCATTTTACCAGTCTTGGGATAATCGGATCTGTTTTGACCTATATGTGTGCCCTATGTGTGTGTGTGTCTGTGTGTGCGCGCTAATCAGGAAATCAGAGAATATATTTTTCAGATCGCTTCTATAGCGTGCATAAGTACACATCGATAATCTAGCGTTTATTTTAAAACGATTCATAAATAGGCCGAAAGATTACAACGTTTTTTGTGTATGCCAGAATATTCCAGTAAAGGGCGATTATCACGGAATCTATATATTTTCCTGAAAAACCAGGGCTTTTCAAAATGCTATAAAATGGAAATGAACCGATTAAAAAACAATCCGTCTCGACAATGTTGACTGCAAACAAGTCATTGATAAACGACGGGCAGATTAGACACATAGCCATAATTTAAGACAGAGATTATGCGTTTAGAGCGCTATCATTGAAGTGGGTGGTGGCATCCAACGATAAATAGTGCACGCCACGCTGGCAATCAAAGTGTTAAAGTGGTCTTAAAGTGGTAATCCATAAGATCCTTGTTTTAGTTTGTTTTGGTGACATCTATTGGCGATAGGTGATCAGTGCTGTTGCGTTTTTTTGCACTCCATTGACTTGCTTCCCATCTTGGAAATGTACAACTTAATTAGTCTTCTAGTCATTCCAAACAAACTGCTGTTGCTGCTGGTGACCTAACACATTATGACTTCCTGTGTGCCAGATAATTTTCCAGGGAATGTTCTACGAGACACCAGTGTTTAGAACAGCCAAGAACAGCTAATGTAAAAAAGTATTTAGCATGAAGCATGAACTGGGTATAGGCGGAATCGCTATTGTGTTACATCAATTGATGATAAGAGAGTGGCAAAATAGACGTTTCTTTATATGAATATTTTCATGATTATTACTTTAGTATTTGAATATTAATGGAGAGATGCCGAGCTCGAACACAGCAGCAGCAGAGAGAGAGTGAAGCCCGGTCTCTGTCCCAAATTGAAAGTAAAAAGCAAGCTGGCAAAGTCGCGATTAGAACTCTAAATTAGGGCTGGGCGATATAACGATAATGATAATTATCGCGATATATTTTAATAATCGATATCGGGGGGGAAAAAATCGAAGAAAAAAAAATCAAATGATTATTTTTTTGTTAAACCCAGAGACAGTGGACAGACTTGTCTTTCTTGCCTGCAACTTAAAGTAATGGCTTTGCTTGTCCAAATGACAATACTGACCAAATTGAGATTTATTTTTCTCTTGTCCATTTATTTTGTTTGCTTTCTAATTTAAAATACAGTTTGAAACCGTCTGTACACAGTAGGCTATGTGTGCTAGCAGAGCTAGTCTCCAGTCACGAGTCACGGTGCACATGTGCGGTGGTTTGTCCACCAAAAAGGCTCCAAAAGATAGAAAAGAAACTAGCAGAGCCAGAACTGTTCAACCCCCCTGGAGCCACAGCCAGCAGAGAAGAAGCCTGTTTACTTTCGCTTTCAAACCAGCTGCAGCCTGAGAACTGGAGTGTGTGAGGGGATGTAACACTAAAGATGGCGGCAACGACAAAGAATTGCTGCAAAAGAAACATACATCTGTTGTTTAAAAAAATATATATATATATTTTTTTATACTTATAACAATATCGATAATTATCGTTATCGCGTGATATGATATTGTTATCGATATCGTTATCGCGATATAATTTTTTGCCATATTGCCCAGCCCTACTCTAAATTACAAGTAGCATGCTAGTAACGTTTCAATAAATGTTGGTCCATAACAGCCTAACATAGATGGAGCTTTTGGTAATGCAGCGTCATGAGCGGAACGGAGTGGCCGATATTAAAACCGCGCTCTTCGCTCATGTGAAAATACCGGCCGCTCCACCGCCTCTCTCCACGCACACGGATGAGGCGAGTCCCACCTCTATATCTTTGCTCCTGGCCACCTCCTCAAAGTTCTCCTGCTGCTCCAGGGTCTTGTCCACCTTGTCGTCCGTCATGCAGAAGCAGCGCAGCCGAGCCTCCACGGGGTCGTTCATCTTGGCGAACACCACAAACTTGGCCAAGTACGGCACGCAGATCAGCTCCCGGTATAACTGAGACGCCAGGCCGACGGTCTCAGGAATCTGGTGACAGTCTGCGAGCCAGAACCTGGAGGAGGAGGAGGAGGAGGAGGCGGAGGAGGAGGAGGAGGAGGAGGAGGAGGAGAGGAAGAGGACAGGGACGAAGGTGGGAAGAAGTAAATCATGAGAAGATATTGGACGCCGGCCAAAGACACTATTTTCCTGATTATGAGGACGGGGTGCATAGGGGGAATAAATCGGAACGGTTCACTAAAAGCGGTTCACGGTAAGAAGAACACATTTTGTACCACCGGCGGAGGTTTTCAAGGGAACCTTTCTGCAGAACGAGTGGCCGACCTATCGCTCTCCAAAAGTGCCATTGCATTTTCAAGAAACGATTCTTGTGGCAGTTAATTTCGCTATGCTCTCAAACTCACACGGGCCCCGTTTCTAACGCAAAGTCGCTGCATATTCTGACTATAAAGAGGCCGATTCATCCCCTTGGCAACCCGCTCAGTCAATGACTGACCGCTAGTATAAATCATGCCAGCGAGAGGCTCGACTTCGAGGGGCACACACGGAAGCACATGACGGCGCTGTAATAATCTAATTTCAGAACACCAAGGAGTGCTCTGTAAATATCAGACTGCGAACGGGAGCCACATGATCCCCAATCCAGTTAGGACGAAGTACCATGACCTTGTTTACAGTAACTGAACATTCCACATTAAAAAAGGTTTCTTTTCTCCCCTCCCCCCCCTGCTGCCATCACTGAAAGGCATGGACGGAACACTATGCCTCAGCAATGTGTCAAGATGACTTAAGTGCCACTGGATGTGAAATGTGTTACTGGAGCGTTTGAGGTGGAAGTCGAGCCACGGGGGGGGGGCGTGTTTTGAGAAGGACATTACAGAACAAGGTAAAAAGACTAAGGGAAATTGTGCTCCTCTATACATTCAGGATATTTTCCTTTCATGAGAGCATCATGTGATGTGTGTGTGTCAGTGTCTTATAGTAAAATATAACCTACAATCTTTATTTTTTTTCTACCATGAAACTCTGGTATTGCAGATTAATTTTTGATTTTCCTATGTTGGCTTATGTTCTTTTCAGGAACGTTTTTTGTTGATTGTTGATTGTGTGTGTGTGTGTGTGTGTGTGTGTGTGTGTGTGTGTGTGTGTGTGTGTGTGTGTGTGTGTGTGTGTGTGTGTGTGCGTGCGTGCGTGTGTGTGTGTGTGATCCTCACCTGGCCGACACGTTTGTGGTGAAGGAGACACAGTCGGTGACGAAGGACAGTGGCGTGGTCCCCGTGATGTCCTCCCACTGGGCAGGGGACGTCCCTCCTGGACGGGAGAGAGACCAGAACACCAGGTCAGTCACTGCCACACTGACCCCCCTCTTATCTCTTCATCAGCACCTCAATGAGCCAGGAGATCTGCACCATAACGCCCAAAGGCTATTTGATTCATGGTGACCTTTGAGTCACCCAGTTCTGTCTGTGTGAGACCGTTTCATAATAAAATGACGCATGACTAGATTCGACTCTCCTCACATGCATCCTGTCAGGGTACCTTTCCCAAAGGAGTGTTATTCAATTACATCAAATGTAACCAATACCAAAAGGGCTCTCGGCTAATAGCTATGGACAGATGTAATCCCATTTATAGTATCCTAATATTTTCTTCATACTAATCCTACCCACGGACCAACCTTTCGATCATCATCGCGGAGAATGTAGCTCCATCCCCGACCACCAAGAACCAAGGTGTGGTCCTCCTTACTCACATTGCCTCAACAACTAGAACCTGCAGATTATTCCTGAGCAACGTCAGAACTAAGGATCCGCACCTTCCTGACAAAAGAAGCCACCCAACTTCCTCCTGCAATCAACAGTCATGTCGTGCTTCAACTATTGCAATGCTCTGCTATAGCTGGTCTACCGGCTTGTGGCACCAAGGCTCTTCAACTCATACAGAACCTGCCTGATCTCCTACTAATCTCAGCCCATGTCACCCCACTTCTCAGAGAGCTGCACTGGCTTCTCATCGCCACACGAATCCACTTCAAGGTTCTTGACCTGGCATTCCATGCAACATAGGTAACAGCTCCCTCCCTACCTCTGGTCCATGGTCTCCAACTACACACCCTCAAGAAGACCCCTCCTGTGGGGTCAGTGAAATGAAGCAGGCTATTCTCTGTCCTGGCTCCACGGTGGACAGCTATTCTCTGTCCTGGCTCCACGATGGACAGCTATTCTCTGCCCTGGCTCCATGGTGGACAGCTATTCTCTGTCCTGGCTCCACGATGGACAGCTATTCTCTGCCCTGGCTCCATGGTGGACAGCTATTCTCTGTCCTGGCTCCACGGTGGACAGCTATTCTCTGTCCTGGCTCCACGGTGGACAGCTATTCTGTCCTGGCTCCACCGAGGTGGAATGAACTTACCACCACAATCATGACAGCTGAAACCTGTCCAATCTTCCGCAGTCGACTAAAGACACTCTTGTTCAATCAATATCTGAATTTAAGAAAAGAACCAACCTTCTTGCCGTCTTTACTACTATGTCCTTTGCTACTATGGTCTATACTACTATGTACTCTGCTACTATGTCTATTTTGATAAAAGCATATAAATATAAATGTACTGTATTTTCTTTATTATTATTTTTCTCTCTCTACTACTTCTTAACGTTATGGCCTCATGAGATGTATCATATATATATAATATTTATTTTTTATGTATGCATTTTACTGTACTGTATTGTATTTCTACGTTCAGGACCCCAGGAAGACGTAGGTCGGTGCTTCTAATAGGGGATCCTTACGTAAACATAAACACAACAATATCCCATGGCCAATTTAAATGATGTAAAAAATAAATAAACTGAACAGAAAGCTTCCTCCTGCTCGCGTCATGCCGGGCTGATAGCTTGCCTGTGATGCTGCAGAGCAGACGCAGGCAGGGGGCGGAGTCCCCTCGGTGGCCACTAGGGTGGCCTTCGGCCGACCTGGGCGGCACAGGGATCGTCATGGTGATGGGCTTGTGGAACTTCCTCCGCCTTGGCTCCACGGTGACGATGGGGCTAAAGGTGGCCCGGTTGCCGAGGACCGCCGTCACCAACTCGTCGGGCACCGGCTGGGCCTGGAGAGACGGACAGACGGGAAGAGGGAGAGAGAAGGGAGAGTAGAATAGTTAATTTAGTCCGTCAACAGTCTAAAAAAACAAAAGTAAGGTTCAGGGTGGGACACTAAAGAAGGGCCGTTAGTTCAGGTTAAATCAAATATGTAACCTGATGAAAGCAGGCCGAGTCTCAATAAATAATACTAGTGGATTGAATTAGTATAAAAAAAAAATTATTAAAAGAAAGCTGACTCAAAGAACAGGAGGTTTAAAGGAACATGCCAACGATATAGGAAATAGGATTCTCCAGAATCAGCCAAGAAGATAGATACCAATTTCTGTATCCAGTTCCATTGTTTTGTACTATGCCAGGCTAGCTTTCCACTGAACACACAGAAAGGACATTGGTGACTGACTGGAGAAAATGGTAAGCGTTGGCATGTTGCTTTAAAATGAATTGAACTGTAAGAAGTAGCCTGGTCTCCCCAAGTGCTAAACGACCAGCCGTACCTGCAGACCGACGCGGATCTTCTTGGTGAGAGCGCCTTGCGGGAAGGACGCCTGCACCATGGGCACAGTGGAGCTGGACAAGAGGCCTCCATCCGGGCCCATGTGGTTGGACTCCTGCTTGATCCGAGACACCACCGCAAAGTACTGCGGGAAGTCTCTGGTGACGATGCGGCATATCCGCTTCTTTTCCAGCTCCGCGGGGCTGTCCAGCTCTGGGAGAACAGAAGAGGTTATTAAAAGAGGCTAGCAGGCGAGAAGAGCTTATGATTTAAAAGAAACACACATATGAAGTACTTGGGAATTATTTAAAGGATATGACATTCAGTGTTCTTTCAAGCTAGATCGAAACAGTTGTTTGGGATGAAAAATAGAACATTCTCAGGCCACCGACTGACTTCTTGTGGGTTGATGTTGCACTGTTTTCTGTAGTGGATCTAACGGTTGCTCTAACGTCACGGTGACCAATCACAGCCACTCTTATTGTCAGGGACCAAATACGGCCACGCCCCATTCCCAGTAAAAAATGGGAATCTCTAGAATGGGTTTCGGGCGACGCTGTATACGGAAGTGACGATAGACAACACTTTCTGTTGTCAGTAGATGGCAGCATTGGTTTAAAATTAAAAGGTGAAAATGTTGAAAACTACATGAATACATTTCCCAAGATCCTTAGCACAGGTCACAGGTCACTGGGATGTGTCTATTCTTCGCCGTGATCTGAACAGTGGTAAACTATTACTGCGACCTCGGTATAGCGACCGCGAATGGTAAACTAATTATCTTAACAAAAGTGCGCTGGTAGCGTTACATATGTTGTCTAAAGGGGGACATATGGTACAATTTAAGATTTTTAATGATAATCGGCATATAAAGGACAACATAAAGCATCGTTAATTTGTAAGAAACCTCAATGAAAACGGTAATATTAGCTATTGTTATGAAAATGTGCTAGAATCCTATAAAAATGTGGACGCATTTGGTCTACGTTCCGTTATGTCTCTGGGATACCTTCGTCCATGCCGTTGAGCAGCTCCGTGATCTCCTCCGCTCTGAAGTCAGACTGGTGTTCCTTCCACGTGTCCCCGTTGTCGCTGCGCAACACGATCAACTCCCTCTCCTTCCCCCGCATGGAGCCAAAGTGAGGGATCTCCACAATCACAGGGCTGCAAGAGAAACCAGAACACTATA